>NW_022630998.1:50508184-50937527 GCF_010015895.1 Lontra canadensis
AAAAAAAAAAAAAAAAAAAAAAAAAAAAAAGAACAAGAGGCAGTATGGAAGGCTAGGGACCTAATAAATACAGACGTTGGTAATATGTCAGATATAGAGTTCAGAATGACGATTCTCAAGGTTCTAGCTGGGCTTGAAAAAGGCATGGAGATATTAGAAAAACACTCTCTGGAGAGATAAAAGCCCTTTCTGAAGAAATAAAAAAACTAAAATCTAACCAAGTTGAAATAAAAAAAGCTATAAATGAGGTGCAATAAAAAATGGAGGCTATTATTGCTAGGATGAATGAGGCAGAAGAAAGAATTAGTGATATAGAAGACCAAATGACAGAGAATAAAGAAGCTGAGCAAAAGAGAGACAAACAGCTACTGGACCACGAGGGTAGAATTCGAGAGATAAGTGACACCATAAGACGAAACAACATTAGAATAAATGGGATTCCAGAAGAAGAAGAAAGAGAGAGGGGAACAGAAGGTATATTGGAAAGAATTATTGTAGAGAATTTCCCTAATATGGCAAAGGGAACAAGCATCAAAATCCAGGAGGTGCAGAGAACCCCCCTCAAAATCAACAAGAATAGGTCCACACCCTGTCACCTAATAGTAAAATTCGCAAGCTTACCGACAAAGAGAAAATCCTGAAAGCAGCCTGGGAAAAGAAGTCTGTAACATACAATGGTAAAAATATTAGATTGGCAGCAGACTTATCCACAGAGACCTGGCAGGCCAGAAAGAACTGGCATGATATATTCAGAGCACTAAATGAGAAAAACATGCAGCCAAGAATACTATATCCAGCTAGGCTATCATTGAAAATAGAAGGAGAGATTAAAAGCTTCCAGGACAAACAAAAACTGAAAGAATTTGCAAACACCAAACCAGCTCTACAGGAAATATCGAAAGGGGTCCTCTAAGCAAAGAGAGAGCCTAAAAGTAGTAGATCAGAAAGGAACAGAGACAATATACAGTAACAGTCACCTTACAGGAAACACAATGGCACTAAATTCATATCTCTCAATAGTAACCCTGAATGTTAATGGGCTAAATGCCCCCAATCAAAAGACACAGGGTATCAGAATGGATAAAAAACAAAACCCATCAATATGCTGCCTACAAGAAACTCATTTTAGACCTGAAGACAACTCCAGATTTAAAGTGAGGGGGTGGAAAACCATTTACCATGCTAATGGACATCAGAAGAAAGCTGGGGTGGCAATCCTTATATCAGATCAATTAGATTTTAAGCCAAAGACTAGAATAAGAGATGAGGAAGGACACTATATCATACTCAAAGGGTCTGTCCAACAAGAAGATCTAACAATTTTAAATATCTATGCCCCTAACATGGGAACAGCCAACTATATAACAAAATTAAAGAAACACATTGACAATAATACAATAATAGTAGGGGACTTTAACTCTCCCCTCACTGAAATGGACAGATCATCCAAGCAAAAGATCAATAAGAAAATAAAGGCCTTAAATGACAAACTGGACCAGATGGGCATCACAGATATATTCAGAACATTCCATCCCAAAGGAACAGAATACACATTCTTCTCTAGTGCACATGGAACATTCTCTAGAATAGATCACATCCTGGGCCATAAATTAGGCCTAACCTAAAAGATTTGGATCATTCCCTGTATATTTTCAGGCCAAATGCTCTGAAGCTAGAACTCAATCACAAGAGGAAATTTGGAAAGAACCCAAATACATGGAGACAAAACAGCATCCTTCTAAAGAATGAATGGGTCAACCAGGAAATTAAAGAATTGAAAAAATTCATGGAAACGAATGATAATGAAAAGACAACGGTTCAAATCTGTGGGACACAGCAAAGGCAGTCCTGGAAAGAAAATATATAGCGGTACAAGCCTTTCTCAAGAAACAAGAAAGTTCTCAAATACACAACCTAACCCTACAGCTAGAGGAGCTAGAGAAAGAACAACAAAGAAAGCCTAAACCCTGCAGGAGAAGAGAAATCATAAAGATCAGAGCAGAAATCAATGAAATAGAAACCAAAAAAAAAAAAATAGAACAAATTAACGAAACTAGGAGCTGGTTCTCTGAAAGAATTAATAAGATTGATAAACCCCTGGCCAGACTTATCCAAAAGAAAAGAGAAAGGACCCAAATAAATAAAATCATGAATGAAAGAGAAGAGATCACAACTAACACCAAAGAAATACAGACAATTATAAGAACATACTATGAGCAACTCTACGCCAACAAATTTGACAATCTGGAAGAAATGGATGCATTCCTAGAGACATATAAACAACCACAACTGAACCAGGAAGAAATAGAAAACCTGAACAGACCCATAACCAGTAAGGAGATTGAAGCAGTCACCAAAAATCTCCAAACAAACAAAAGCCCAGGGCCAGACGGCTTCCCAGGGGAATTCTACCAAACATTTAAAGAAGAATTAATTCTCATTCTCCTGAAACTGTTCCAAAAAATAGAAATGGAAGGAAAACTTCCAAACTCATTTTATGAGGCCAGCATCACCTTGATCCCAAAACCAGACAAGGATTCCATCAAAAAAGAGAACTACAGACCAATATCCTTGATGAACACAGATGCAAAAATTCTCACCAAAATACTAGCCAATAGGATTCAACAGTACATTAAAAGGATTATTCACCACGACCAAGTGGGATTTATTCCAGGGCTTCAAGGTTGGTTCAACATCCTCAAAACAATCAATGTGATGCAATGCATTAATAAAAGAAAGAACAAGAACCATATGATACTCTCCATAGATGCTGAAAAAGCATTTGACAAAGTACAGCATCTCTTCCTGATCAAAACTCTTCAAAGGGTAGGGATAGAGGGCACATACCTCAATATTATCAAAGCCATCTATGAAAAACCCACCGTAAATATCATTCTCAGTGGAGAAAAACTGAAAGCTTTTCCGCTAAGGTCAGGAACACGGCAGGGATGTCCGTTATCACCACTGCTATTCAACATAGTACTAGAAGTCCTAGCCTCAGCACTCAGACAACAAAAAGAAGTTAAAGGCACCCAAATCAGTAAAGAAGAAGTCAAGTTATCACTCTTTGCAGATGATATGATACTATATGTGGAAAACCCAAAAGACTCCACTCCAAAACTGCTAGAACTTGTACAGGAATTCAGTAAAGTGTCAGGATATAAAATCAATGTGCAGAAATCAGTTGCATTTCTCTACACCAACAACTCGACAGAAGAAAAAGAAATTAAGGAGTCAATATTGTTAAATATAGGAAGAAAGAGAAAATTTTTCAATTATTCAAAGAAGAAGGAAAATGTCCATAATTGAGAAAAAAATCAGACAAAAGAAAGAGGCCCAAAAATAACAGAGATGATATAATTAAAGGACAAGGACATTAAAACAGTGATTATAAATATTACATACACTAAGATGTCAAAGATAACATGAACATAATGAGGAAAGAAATAGACGATATAAAGAAGAACAAAATGTAGCTTCCTGAGATAAAAATTTATGCTGACTAGTATTTAAAAGTAGATTAGATTCTGTGAAAGATAATATCAATCAACTCAAAGACAGTAAAAAAAAATCTATTCAAAATAAAGAATACAAGGAGAAAAATACTAAAAGAAAAGGAGAAAATGAACAGAGACTTCATAACAAGTATGATAGCACCAAGTGGTCTAACATACATGTAACTGGAATTCCAGGAGAAAAATGGTGGCAGGGTATTATAGTCAGAACAGGAAAAATGAGTAAAAATATTTGAGGGAATGATGGCCTACTGTTCCTACTTGATGACAACTATAAACCCATAGATCCAAAAAGCTCAATAAAACCCAAGCTGGATAAATACACATATGTATGTGTGCATGCACACGCATACAAACAAACGTACACACATACCTCTAAGCACTTCACAATATTGTTAAAATATAGGAAGAAAGATAAAATTTTTTAATTATTCAAAGAAAAGCACATACTTATCAGAGAAACAAAGATAAAATTTAGTATAGATTTATTATCCAAAATTACATTCTGGACAAGGGACAAAAAAAGACAATAGAATAGCATCTTTACACAGGTGGCAGGAAATAATTGACAACATGAAATTCTTTATAGTGAAAATATCTTTCAAACTAAAAGCCAACTAAAAACTTTTTAAGGTGGCGCTTAGGTGGCTCTGTCATTTAAACGGCTGTCTTCAGCTCAGGTCATGATCCCAGGTTCCTGGGATCCACCCCCATGTGTGGCTTTCTGCTCAAGAGGGAGTCTGCTTCTCCCTCTGCCCCTCCCCCTGCTTGTGATCTCTCTCTCTCATATAAATATAAAAAAATCTTCAAAAAAATAAAAATTAAAAAAATAAGTAAAATATAAAACCTTTTTCAGACTAAAATTGTAAACAAATTTTACTACAAGGAATTTTACTACAAGGATTCTTAAATTCTTTAAGCAAAAAGGAAGGAAAAAAAAAACAAAAATAAACACCAGTTGGAACACGTAGAAAACAGTAAGATGGTATATATACTTGTCTATGAACAACTAGGGGTTGAGGCACTGACCTGGCTCTCCATGCAGTCAAAAATCCTCTTATAACTTTTTTTTTTTTCTTTTTTAAGTAGGCTCCGTGCCCAGCGTGAAACCCAATGGACTCAAACCCCCAACTCCGAGATCAGGACCTAAGCTGAGATCAAGGGTCAGATGCTTAACCGACTGAGCCACCAGGTACCCCCAAAATCCTCCTATAACTTTTAACTTCCCACAAACTTAACTATTAATAGACTACTACTGCACAGAGTCTTACCAATCACATAATTGATTAACATATATTTTGTACATTAAATTTATTATATACTATATCCTTACAATTAAGTAAGTTAAAGAAAACTTTATTTAAAAAATAATAAGGTGGGTGCCTGGATGGCTCAGTCAGTTAAGCGTTTGCCTTTGACTCAGGTCATGATCCCAGGTTCCTGAGATTGAGACCCACATCAGGCTCCCTGCTCAATGTGGAGTGTGCTTCTCCCTCTCCCTCTACCCTTTCCGCTGCTCCTGCTCTCTCTCTCACTCATGTGCTCTGTCTCTCTCTCTCTCAAAAAAATAAATAAAATCTTAAAAATTTTAAAATAAATTTTTAAAAATCATAAGGAAATAAAAATAATTTGCAGTATTGAACTGTATGAAATCTGCATACAAGTGGACATGTGCAGTTTAAACCAGTGTTGTTCAATAGTCAACCATACAAACCAAATCATATCAATGACTTCATTAATTATTAAAGGCCAAATGTTCCTATTAAATAACAAAAGACTGCCAAATTGGATAAAAAAAATCAAGATCCAAACTAGACGTTGTCTAGGAAAAACCAATTTTAGATGCAAATCCACAAATAGCTTAAAAGTGAAAGGATGAAAAACAAATACACCATAGAAACATCAACATAAGGAAAGCTGGAGTAACTATATTATATCAAAAAAAGTGGTCTTCAGAACCAGACATGTTTCCAGGCATAAAGAAGAATATTTCATAATTGTTAACAGGGTCAATTTTTCATGAAGACATTGTAATTTTAAACATCCATTCAGCAAACAGCAGAGTTTCCAAATACGTGAAACAACTGCTCCATGAACCTGAAAAAGAGAAACCTATTCCAAGAACTGAAAGGCTGAAACAAACAAATGTACAGTCATAACTGGAGATTGTAATACCTCCATCTCAGTAATTAACACAACAAGTAGACAGAAAATCAATACACAGAAAATCTGAACTATCCCGTCACCTAGCTGAGCCTAATTGGCATTTTTAGTTACAACAGTATATAATACACACCCTCTTCTAGTGCATATGAAACATTCGCTAAGATTGACCATATTCTTTGCAGCTACAGTTAAGGTAAAGATCTCAGATGAGATCCCTCTAGATTAGGGTAGGCCCTAAACACAATGACAAGAGCCCTTGTAAGAGAAGGGGAAAAGAGAAGATGCAGAAATGGAGGCAGAGATCAGAGGGATGCAGCCCCAAGCCAGGAAGTGAATGGAGCCCTGAGAAGTTGGAAGACACAAGGAAAAATTCTCCCATAGAGACTTTGGAGGGAATATGACCCTGCTGATACAATGATTTTATACTTCTGGCCTCTAGGACTTTGGGGAAATAATTTTCTGCTTTCTAAGCCACGAAGCTTATGGCAACTTATTACGGCACCCTTAGGAAACCAATGCAATGCTGTTCACTAAACAGTGTAAGGAACACTTCGGTGAGTCTGCCTATAGCTGGCCCCAACCCTGTCTTGGCAGTAACTGACCAAATCTGAATTCCCAGGGGCGCCTGGGTGGCTCAGTGGGTTAAACCCTCTGCCTTCAGCTCAGGTCATGATCTCAGGGTCCTGGGATCGAGCCCCACATCGGGCTCTCTGCTCAGCAGGGAGCCTGCTTCCTCGTCTCTCTCTGCCTGCCTCTCTTGTGATCTCTGTCTATCAAATAAATAAATAAAATCTTTTTAAAAAAAAATCTGAATTCCCAGAATGCCTTGCAGCTGTACCTCCATGAGTAAAGGTATCTGTTTCCTGTGGTCACTCATATCTCACATAGCTTATCTATTCTTTCCCTTGGTTTTTAACAACACAATGGGGGGAGGGAGGTGTTGGCAAACACCAGATTTGGAATGTCATCTTGATTCAGCCACTGGTCAGTCATTTCATCTAACTGGACCTTACTTTTTCATGTGTAAAGTGAAGAAGTTGGGAAGCATGTTCTCAACAACTAGTGGCCATGGGCTCCCCTTGTCATGAAAGGTTTCAGCACTGAAAGCCCTGCATCACAGGAAACTCCTCAGTCCTGGGCAAACTAGATATCTGGTCACCATACTTCAAACATCCTCCCAGTTCTCAGCCTCTATTACCCAAAGCCTTTCCCTGATATTTTACATTACCTTTTTTTCCTTCTCGTTCTCTTGATTCCATTCTCACAGGAGTCTTAAGGCAAAAGTCCTTTGAGCCACAAAAATGTTTACCTAGTTTCAAAAGAAGTTCAGGTCTTTGAAACACCAGGAATTAGCCTGGATATCAGGCTGGGAATTCCCCTCCCCCAACATTAATGTAACATTGAGAAGATGAACATTTCACATTTCTTTAATTCTTAAGATCCTATATTAGATACAAACTGTTTCTATGAAACAATATTCTATTGCGGCTCTTGGGGCTCCTCGGATATATGGCAAGGTAGCCCAAACCAATGACTGACTACTGGAATCAGTACAATGGACAGTTAAATTCATCAGTCAACTCTACTTTCTTTATATTTTCTTATTTGTTTATTTATTTATTTATTTTTTAAAGATTTTATTTATTTATTTCACAGAGAGAGAGATCACAAGTAGGCAGAGAGGCAGGCAGAGAGATAGAGGAGGAAGCAGGTTCTCTGCTGAACAGAGAGCCCGATGCGGGACTCGATCCCAGGACCCTGAGATCATGACCTGAGCCGAAGGCAGAGGCCTAACCCACTGAGCCACACAGGTGCCCTTAATTATTTATTTATTTATTTATAATTCCAGGCCTTTTGAGTCCATTCTTTGGACTCTTTCAGAATCTTCCCTTGTTATTTTAATCAGCCATTGTAAGGAAAAACATGTCAAACTCTAAAATTGTTTTGCCTTCCTTAGGCATACAAAAAACATTTTTAATACAATAAATTATATAATTGTGATAAATATAATAATCATCCATAATGATATCATAGTAAACACATCATAGTAAACATAGAAAGAGTGGATGTTGGCTCTAATACCTCGAAAGAAGTGCCAAGAAAATGAGATCTATGGGTTTTGTGCTTAATAATATGGACATGTTTACCACTAACTAAAGTATGTAAAAAAAAAAAAATCTGTTGCAATTTTTTTTTTTAAGATTTTATTTATTTAACAGACAGAGATCACAAGCAGGCAGAGAGGCAAGCAGAGAGAGAGGAGGAAACAGGTTCCTGGCTGAGCAGAGAGCCCGATGCGGGGCTCGATCCCAGGACCCTGAGATCATGACCTGAGCCAAAGGCAGCGGCTTAACCCACTGAGCCACCCAGGCGCCCCTCTGTTGCACTTTTTATTAGGCAATCGGCTTTTCTTACAGACCTAACACTTCACAGAAATAAGGATTAAACAAATATATCTTCTTAATATGTTATAAGTCACCCAATGAAAATTTCCTATGATTTTTAAAGAAGAAAAAATAAAATAAGTATCTTGGAGGAATATATAGTGATGCATCTCATTAGTTATTACAATTTTACATGAAGTGGGCTTTACTTATCTCTTCTCCAGATTAAATCTCTGATGTGCTAGTCATCAATTTAAAAAATGGCAGTATCCCCTCTAAAAGCCCCCCAGCACAGCAAAGCTTTGATGTGTCTCATAATGGAATTGGAACAATCTCTCTCAATTTCATGTTATTCTGTGCATTGGTCCCAAAATAGTGCTAATTTTTGCTCAAATTCTGCAAGAGAACAACCCCTCCCATTTTCATTTGCAGCCTCTTCCAAACCTAGGACTCAGGCATAAATCTGTACGGGGAGAGCTAATGACAGAGTGACAGCCCGTATTGTATGCATACTCACCCACTCTCCCCACCCTTTTGCTGGAGAAAGCCACTTGCACAGATATCATCTCAGTTTTTTATGCAAACATACTCCTTCTGGCTCTTCCTTCCAATCTGTCAGATATGCCCAGGCATGTCTACAGCCCCAAGAACACAGATGAGGCTTAAAATAAGCCATTGCACAGGGAAAGGGGCGGGGGGGTCTTGCCTCCCACCTCCCAATTTCCAGCCCTGGAGCCTTGTGATCCTTGCCTTCAGCTTCCAGATGTTTAAGCTTTTCAGATCACTCCTGTTTCATACTTAGGGCACTTGTGCAGCAGCTTCAAGCCTGGCATTTCAGGCCTCCCCACTAGGTGCTCTGGGCCTTTGTGCCCTTGCATAAATAACAACGTTTCCGCTGTACTCCTACAACCTAGTCCCCACATTTCACTGAGATCAGGAAACTGAATGTCAGTCCCTGCCTCGGTAACCTGTCTGGGGGACTCTGCACCCCTAGGAACTGTGTCCGCGCGCTCCTCTTCTGCCCCAGAAAACTCATCCCATTCAGGTCTGACCCTTCCCAGGATAGTCTTGCTCAGCTGAGCTTTTTTCTGACACCATTCTTCATGCAGCAGCAGGAAACCAGGCTGGGTACCACTGTGGACAGCTGTGAACTCGCGAGAGAGAAGCTCAGACATGATTTGGTGGACAGTGGGCAGTCAGTCTAAGCGCTGGAGCAGGAATGCAACACAAAATGTACAAATAGAAAGATCCGAATACAGTTCACACCACCTTTTGCCTTATCATGGACGTGAGCTCCATGTGCTCCATGCTTTTAACCCCCAAAGCGAACTAGAAATAAGAGTTTTTGAGGTTTGGTTATTCTTATTCTCACCAGGTATCCTCTTCTCTTTTATATCACTTTACATTAAAAAACAAAAAAAAAGCCCTCGCTGTTATTGCGCCTACAATAATAAAACTTTGCAGGCAATGATGTACTTAGAAAATGTCCAGAGTAAAATTGAAACCAACTTGGGCATTCTCAAATATCTTAAGTGCCTTTCCAAATGCCTGAGTTCCCAAACAATTCAAAATGCATTTAGTAGGATGTTTTCCATTTCTTACTTAAACCCAAGTGGGCTTTGAGGAAGTCAGAATTCAAGCATTTCTTATCCCTTCACACTTTAGCAAGCCAAATGTGATTTGGAAAAAGCTACTTGATACTCAAGGAAACCTTTCTACCCTGTAATGAGGGTTTTTTTTTTTTTTCCTCCCTTAAAAGGGATAATAAGATTTCTAATGCAAACCAACTCAGAATTCTCTGAGTATAAACTAGAAACTCAAGCCACAAATGCTCCAAGTGTTTGTTTCCCAGTAATGTGCCCATCTCCCTTGTACGTTTTAAGAGACATTTCATATCCTTGGTGTAATTCCCACCCTTAAATCTGGGTGTCCATTTTCATGACCACAGTGGAGTTCTGCTAAGCCAGTGCATAACAGGCTTTCAAAAGATATTGTTAGCACACTGAAGTGTGGATAGATTTTTACTGCAGGTCCAAGCAAAGTGAAAGCAACACCCATGGCAGTGCCCAGGGTAGATAGAAGAGCATGAAACACAGTGAAGGGAGGAAGGGGATGGGGGGTGGGGGACTTCAAGCACAGAAGATAATATTGAAGGCTGCAAGGAAGCCCTAGAAATATCAGACACAGAGAAATAAATGGGTTTATAAGGAGCCATGCAGTCAGTGAAGTAAGGAATAAGCTATGAGATCAGTATGCTGAGTACTAAGGACTAGCTTGGAGAGGGGAAGAGGAAACAGGCCAAATCCCTGACCACATGGTACAGATATTCGTCTTTAAGGGCTGATGAACATTACAGTGAAAATAAATGTAACATTTTAGAAGCAAATAATGGAATGTGAAAACATGGGTAGTTGAGTAAGCAAAAAGATTTACTGAACCAGTCAAAACTCAGTTTTCTCCAGTGGTGAAAGAAATGATACTGTTTACTTCACAGAGTAGTCTAAGAATAGGTCATTCTAAAGTTTTTAATCAGTCTGTTGCATACTTACACTTCTTTTTTCTATTTGGAAATCAGAGACCTGTAGATAGTCTCTCCTTAGCACTTATGTTGACAAAGACTGAGATGATCTAAAAAGCATTTGAAATTGTAAAGTGCAAAACAACTTTTAAAAAGGAAGACATTGCATTATTGAGAAAGAGAGATGATCACTGGGTGAGAGAACAAAGTGACATCCCTCAAGGAAGCAGAGACAAGACCAGAAATATCCAGGCAGCCTTGGTCCTCCCCACTTACCAGGTGAAATCAGACCTGGCTCAAGGATATGAAAGTACCCGGGGAGGCTGTACTACGATGGCCATGAATCTATAGATGTCTAAAGCTATGGCATCCAAATATCCATCAAGTCTGCTTATCTGTATTGGTAGTTTGGCTTTATAAAGGACTTGGACCTGGCCTTTTGGAAGTTTCCTGGACTAGGAATCACCCAGCAGGTTTTAGCAAACTGCAAGACAGCTTGCCTAGCTAGCGTCTTCCAAACCAAACTAACACCTCAAATTTCTAGAAAACAATTCAGTCATTAAGAGCAGAGTTAGGATCCCTGCAGAAAACAGATGGGCCACTCCAAGTGAATAATATAAGAAGAGTTTAATAAAGAGAACACTATTAAAGTATGGGTAGGAAACCAATGTGAACAACAGTTTGGGGAAGGGGGTGGGGACAATTACTGAAGAATTATTAAGCTCAAACATTTGAAGAAGCTCTTAAGGGTCCCCAGAAACAAAGAAACCTGTGTAAATACGGTGCCCTTATAGGATGCAGCCAGATATGATGATGCCCTCCTATCCTCTGGAGGAAAAAAATACCCAACCCCTACCCTCTATCCTCTTGCATCCCATCCCTTGCCATTGGCCAAACCAACTAGAAGCCAGAGGACAAGGAACAGGTAGGGCCTGGTGTGATCCATGTAGGCGTGACTCTCAGGTCACCGAACAACATGAAGAACAGATGCAGAGGTCACAGAGAAAACAAGCAACACAGAGATTTTCTCGTTGTTCCTTATAATGGGTTGAATTGTGACACTCCCCCGTCCAAGATATGTTTAAGTCTGAATCCCCTAGTACCTCAGAAGGTGACCTTGTTAGGAAGTAGGGTCTTGACAGAAGTGTAGGGACAATGAAGTCTTCCCTTCATCTCTTCTGGGGTCTTTGGCTGGTCTGATCATTAAATTGACGTAATACAGATGAATAGGAGAAAAACAACAATTGAATAACATGTAGACCTCCTGTATACATGGGAAAGACTCGGAAAACAACTATGAAATGCCTGTGGCATCATCTTACATACCACCTTCCGCTAAAGACAAAAGATGCTGCCCAGGAGAGTCCTTTACCAGGAAAAGCACAGTAAACAAGGTAGGGTTGTTATGCAGATTTTAGCACTGCCTTCTTAATTGATAACAGTTTCAAAAGACTGAGTCATCCTCCTCTTCCTGGAACAGGAGGGAGACAAAAATGGAGATTTCCCTTGTAAATGTAAAGGTCTACAAAACGGTAACTTTGACTTGGTTTTCAGTACTTGTCTTGTGTCTATACATTCTTAAAAATAACGAGCTTAACATACTCAATATCCCAAAGAAGCATATCTTTGGGTGGCAAAATTGCTCCCCTTCTGAAGTCATCAAGTTAAACTGAGGTCATTGTAGTGGGCCTTAATCCAATATGACTGGTGTTTTTTTTAAGATTTGATTTATTTATTTGACAGAGATCACAAGCAAGCGGGAGGCGGGGGGTGGGGGGGGGGAAGCAGGCTTCCCACCAAGCAGAGAGCCTGACGTGGAGCTCAATCCCAGGACCTGAGACCACCACCCCAGCCCAAGCCAGAGGATCAACCCACTGAGCCACCCAGGCACCCCATGACTGTGTTTTTATCAGGCATCCCATGACGAGGACAGACAGATACTCACACAGAAAGACACACATGGAGAAAAACCATGATGTGACTCGAGGGAGGCATATTCTACAAGCCAAAGAATGCCAGAAAATTCCAGAAGGTAAATGAGACAAGGAAGAATTCTCTCCTAGAACCCTCAGAGACCATGGCCTACTTACAGCATGATTTGGGCCTCCTCGGCTCCAGAACTGTGAGAATTTGTGGGGTATTTTGTTTTTGTTTTTGGGCTTTAGATTTTTGTTTTGAGCTGCCCAGTTTTTGGTAATGTTGTTCCATCAGCCCTGGGGGACTCATACACCTGCAAAGGTACAAGTAGCCTGTGATTGAACAGATTTAATTTCTCAAAGTAGATGTTTGCTTCAAATGGACCTCAAAGAGGATTATGACCAACACTTCATTTTAACTGATAAGAAAACTGAGGTACCAGAGACGTGCTCACAATTACACAATTGATAACCAAGATAAAACAGGAGAGTCCCAGGAAACTTCCCTGTCTGCCCCACATTGACAGGAGGTGAAACCAGTCTTCACCTCGCTGAGCTAAAACATTGTACAACACTCTGATATTTCCCCTAGGTTACAATCCAAGCTTAAACATTCTCCAGAATGAGAGACAAGTGGCATCCTTCCCTGAGCTCCTGTATCTCTGCAATACTAGCAGCTTTTAAAGGGTCAGCTTTTAAGAGAGCTAAGGAATGCATTTCAGAAATGAAAATTTGCTTTTGTTCTTTTTTAGTGCTAAGGAATAAATCTAATAATCCTGAGAAAGAACACAGTAAACCTGCTAGGACACTATTTTACTTCCTTGTGAATTAGTAATATAAAGAAGTTACCCAAACAAAACTTATGAAGATTGGCTGTTCCACATATCCCCCCCAAAAAGGATAAGAAACTACATAGTCAGCAATGTAGACTTTGGGGGGGGGGTGGCAGGGGTTGCAGGCGGGAAAGGAGAGAAAGAAAGAAAGTTCCACCCAGAACAAATAGGTTTCCTACAGTACTGTGAGATTTCTTATCTAGAGGAAGCTTTTGTTTACTTGTCAATCAACACCAGCAGATCTTCTGAGGACTGGCCACACCTTGGGCTGGGGAATGCTCAGGAAGGAATGTGGGAAGGCAGAGGGGAGAGGCTATTTCCTGATGGGTCAGCGCTGGCAAGTGTCTGGACCCTGGGAAAGTCTTGATGTAGGAATTCCTCTCCTCAGAGAGGAACCGGAGCAGCAGGAACAATGCCGTGATCCCCTGGTGGTAACTCTCAGGTCACAGGGCTTGAGCAACGCAGGCCAGAGGCCGTGGGCTATGCCTCAACATGTCCCGGGCTCTCAGCAGCCTGTTGTTCACCCCGCTGGCTGAATTCCACAGCATTGTTCTCAAAGCAAGTTCTCTCTGAGGAAGACAGTTAGCTTCACACAAGCTGAGAGCTTCGGAATAACTAAAAAGGCAAACAACTTAAGGAAAGTCCCACTGGGGCTTCCAGCTTGCCAATCCCTTGGATGGTAGCTCTTCCAAAGGAAAGATATGTTTTAACTACAAATGGGATCCCTTCGCGGCCGATCCCTGATTTCCTCTGCAGAGATCCAAGTACTTGGGATAGTGTCCTCCCACGTAAAACAACGCAGAAATTATGTAACAGTTAATTAAAGGGCCGCTTCCCATGCTGCTCACCTCCGCGTGCCCATGCCCTTTGAGGACATTGAGCTGAGGAGACTCCTTGGCCAGAGCACCACAGAATGTAGCATTCATTTAATGGAAGCTCTAAAAGCTCATTTCTAAAACTGGCTTTTTCATACAGAAAAGTTTCTTCTCCGGCTTCTACAATTAAGCTCTCCGTGAGGAAGCATTTAACCATTCTAAGAGTTTCCTCTAGTTAGATCAGTGCATAAGAAAGCCAAAGTAAACCAAGAAAAATCAATATAAAATGTGCTATTCAAGACAAGATTTCCTATTTCTTAAAAGCCTTGCTGGAGAACAGCTGTTCTGATCATTTATTTGCCTTATTTTCTTTCACTCAGACATAAGCGGGACACTTGGCTTTTCCTAGGCATTTTGGAAGCCTCCATGGCCTTCAAATCTGGTGCATTGGTGACCTCTAGAGGACATAATTTTGGTCCAGGTTCAATACTGAGATTGAAAATCCATTGTTCAGGAAAGGTGAATACATTATTGTTTTAGAACTGCAAAATAGGTTTTAGCTCGTACAGCAAAAGAGATTAAGAAATTATCTTCTTCCAGATAATGTCTCCAGAGTGTCAAACGATCCATTTTCCTGTAAATGAGGGGTTTGTTGTCCCTGAAAACCTAAGATGGATTTGTTTTCTCTCCCAGTCGGTGCTCATTTTCCTAAGAACTCCCAATTCGGCTGAAACATGGAGATTAGCATAAAAGGGTGTCTTCAGCTCTCCTTTGTGGGCTCTCTATACCTCTATGTCCTGCTCAATTCAAAAAAGCATTCGAAGAAGCTGTCCTTGACTACCTTTTAGCCCACGGGACTTGACCCTTCCCAGAGTTGAATGAACTCACCAGCCATGGTTCCCCACATTCCCCCACCAGCAGAGCTTCTCAGCCAGGTGAGGGGTCCGGGAAGTTCTCAGGCCCATAGAAGTTGGGTTGAGGCAAAAAAATGGACAATGGGGTTCTCTTAGGGTTGACACGAGGTGCCAGGACAGAGCTGCCTTTCTCATTGCACACGAGCCAGGAGGAGCCTGGAATCATGTCCCCTCCTAAGAAATGACAGAAATCTTCCTAATCACTTAGGACTAGGTCACAGCAACATCAGATGGAGTGTTTGTAACCTTCTACGTTCCAGGCACTTTGTCAAGGCTTTCTATGTGCTCTCTGGTTTTCACAACAGCCCTGAAAGGTAAGTGTTACTCTCTGCATCTCTCTGTGAAGAATCTGAAACCCACACAGCTCCGAATGACGAAACCACATATGTCACTGGAAGTTTGCTTATGTGTGTGTGTAATTTCCACTCTATCACAAGGCTTCTAATATCATCCAAAGTTAGAACCAAAAAAGCCAGCTGCACTCAGAGTTCAGTCTCTTTATTCACTTTACAAATCAAGAGACAGAGGAAGTACAATGACAGCCTGAGGCCAAACACTTCAGGGGCACAGCTGGAGCTAACGAGTTACTTAAATGGCAAGGCCAGGGCTTGGGTCCTTATACACAGTCTGTAAGCATTCCCTTCTTGCCGCTGCAGGAGCTAGAGAGGGTCACTAATGATGTCCGCGGAAATACCAGGAAATAATTCGCCCTTAGCATGTCTTCTCCCAGTTACTTCGCCTGGTTTCCACAGCAGGAAGAGCTCTTTAAAGACCCTCAGGGCACCATGCGAGGCTCCCACCTCTAAACCCCAGGCTTTCCTCACCAGTTGCTCTTCAAGTGCAGGTGTCCTTACTGACATCTATAGGGGGAAGAAAGTCAGACTCTCCAGGACAGAAGCACAAACCCATTAAAGAATAAGGAAGAAGGCCTGAAAACTCAGGATCAGAAGGATGAAGACAGAAACTGAACACCAGAAGGCATTTCTACAACTGGAAAATTTATTCTTCTCTAAGAAACTGCTTATCATATGACTTCAGGAAAACCCCATTAATTTCTCAGCAAGTCAGTTTCCACCCTGATATCATGTGTAAGTTCTGAAAAAAAGATATTCTTATCCCGTTGAGGTTTATAAATAAATGATAAAACCATGGTAGAGCACAGTATAAAGGATAATGGATAGCAGGTTGAACACAAAGCTATACAATCCATTTATTATACAACAATGGGTGTTCCATCAATTTTTGCTTCTAGGTCTTCTTTCTATTGCCCAGTTCTGGTCCCATCCCTCAAGTTAACACTTCTCAGAACGGTCCCAGCTCCTTTGAAACTCTTGTCAGTGAAAGCTGATAACATTTCTAGGGAAGATTTGTCAAGAGGCTAAAGCTAGTAACAAAACAGTGATGCAGGGATTTTGTGGGAATTTCAAAGATCTCTGTTAGCAATGTCCTCATACCATGGTTGTTGACAGTTTTCAGTGACTCATCTTCCCAGTAAGAAGAAGAGGCTTCTGGGAATCACCCAGATCTTCAAGGCTATTTGTAAAGAAGTGGCAAGCCTCCTTCATTAGGAATCAGGGGCTTCTTATCAAGCCTAAGAACTTGACAAATTGAATCATGTTAGTTTGACCTGGAGCACTCTCATTACAGAGAGTCAGTTAGGAAAAGTCCCAGATTGGTTGACCAGTGAGCTGGAGCTTCCTTAATGCTTGGGCAAGTACAGGGAGACCAATAGCCACATACCATGAGGGTTGCCCAGCTGTAAGGAATGTGATAGTGTAGTATGAACACAGCTAAAGACTTCTGATGCTTGAAAGCTTTCCCCTGAGTTTTCACATCTGACCTGCCCTGCTCCAATTTCAAGGCCAGTCATCTAACCGCCATAGAACAAGAACTAATTAGAAAAGCCTTTCAACCTTCTCCTCCATCTTTTAGCCATAATGGAGCAGTTCATAGCAATACTGCAGCAGGGTGCCTAGCTAGCAGGAAATTGCAGACATTTTCCTGAGGACTATGTACTATTCACCTTTTCCTAGTTCCTACCCTAGGAAGGATGGTTAGTATAGTATTAGGAGGAGTTTCTCAAATTCAACTATTATCTCTGTATTGGCCACTTACTGATGGATGTCTAGGGCCAAAAAGAGGTCTGCAGCAAGGAAGGACCCTTGACACCCTCAAATCTCACACACCATACCATAAAGCAAATCCAGCCTTCTCGGCAAGCAGATGCCTCATCACAATTCATCACAATTCAGCTGAGAAGTACTACAGGTAGTAAAATTTCCAAATCATCACTTAAAAGTTTGAGAAACTGTCTGGATAAATATAAGAAGCAAAATTTAATACTTAGCAAATATTCTCAGCAGGCTGTGAAGGCTGAACAGGTCTTCCTAGGACAACTTAGGTAAAAATAAAAGTAAAACAAGATAAAACAAAGATCTAGCTTACACATAAAATACTGTTTTTCTATGTCTAAGAATATGGAACTTGGCGGGGCGGGGTGGGGGGTGTTCAGTCAAGTTCCCAATTGCTAGCGTCCCAGAGAATAGAAAATTGAGACTATGTCATCAGAGAGCACAGCGATATCCAAGCTGATGCAGTGTCAGCTGGGAGAGGTGGTTTCATTGAATTAATTTTGTATTTTTTTTTAAATGCTTTACGAGAAGCAAGTAGGGTGAGTTGGCTTCTTTTATAGCCCATGAGGCACAGTGTAGACACTCAAATCATGAAGACCCCTATAAACAGAGACCACAGCTGTTCACCAAGGTAACTGCAAAGCACTACCTCCTTGGAGAAAATACCATATAACTATTGAGGTACCTAGATAATTTTCATGGTGGTATCTATCACCTTTGAAAATCAAAGCTGATTCTGTGTTATGTTTAGCAGTTGTTAGCAATTAAATGGAGGGTCATTTCTTTTCATTCATGGTGTTCCCAGACAACTCCTAGTTGAACGTTTCAGCCTTTGTGCTTTGCTCACGGGAGTCACCTCTGCCAACGCACTCCTGGTCCCAGGGTCGACAGATGCTTAAGATCTGGCTTTGAGGTAGTCTGTTCCTGGACAGCCGTTGGCTCCTCCAGAACTTTGCTAGAGGCCAGCTAAATGCTAGGTACCAGCTGAGTGCTTTCTAAGTAGTACTAAGGTAGCTAACTGCTTCAGTCATCACTGCCTTTTGCTGATGAAGAAGCCGAAGCTGAATGAGGTTGAGCCAACTACAAAATCAAGAAGTAAGTCAACACTAGAAAAGGGAGCCCATAAGATCTCGACCTCAAAGTTAACCACACACGGTGATGAAAGGCCAGACCTGTATCTAAGAGGAATTGTTTTGGTTCCATCATTAGTTTTTTTCCTTAGCCAGGCTGTTTCACGATATCATGTGGCATGTTACTTCTCAGGTGACTATTACCACTTCGGAGGGAGGGACACTGCTAGTTCAATGACTCATCTCTAAGACATTCAGCTATTAGCTGCCAATCATCTTTCACTCTCTGGAGAGAACATGATGATTTGGAAATCGCCTAGGCTTTGGAGTTTGGTTAATGTGGATCAAAATGTCTTAGCAATCTGAACACCTAAGTAAGTCCCTCTAGGTCTGGAGTTCCTCAGATATAACACCGAGTATAACTTAGGGCCTACCTACCTGAGGGGATTTTTTTTGAAGATGGAACAAGTCAGTTTGTGACAGAAGGCTATACAATAATCAACCCCTTTTGGAGATTTTTTTAAAAGATTTTATTTATTTATTTGACAGAGAGAGAGAGAGAGATCACAAGTAGGCAGAGAGGCAGGCAGAGAGAGAGGGGGAAGCAGGCTTCCTGCCAAGCAGAGAGCCTGACTTGGGGCTCGATCCCAGGACCCTGAGATCATGACCTGACCCTATGGCAGAGGCTTAACCCACTGAGCCACCCAGGCACCCCCCCTTTTGAAGATTTAATGTATGTTCCTTCTCTGCCCTGAATATAATATTACACAGACACTATCAGATTGAAACCTTTAAGAGAAAGAGAAGTTGATCATAAAAATACTAACCATAAAATTAACAGTAAATAATGAAGAATACTACTAATCTTAAAATACATTTAAAAAACAAAAATTGCAAAGCTCCATGAGCAAGGAATGCTTTGCAATATGAAGAGTTCCTTACTAAATGCTCATAGAAGCACATTATTTAGCACACTGATAAGCACGTCTGGTAGCAATACTTAGCATTCATTCTGGTAGAGCTGATTCCCTTTCTAAATTATAAAATCCAGTTGGGAGCTGAAACCCAGTACTCTGAAATTTGTAAAGTAAATAGTTCCTAGAATATGAGCTGAAGAAGGAGCTATCTGAAAACATTACAATATGGGTATGCTTGTGGGGGTGGGAGTGTGTGGGCATGGGTGCTTAGTTCCCTTGAATCGTAATGTCTTACATCCAGATATGAATTGATATATCATTTTGGCAGAGGTTTTATGACTCAAAATATTGTGGTTTTTTCATGGTAAAAAATGTAGAACATACTTCTAGTATGGTTTAAAAGGGATTTTTTTTCAACCTGCATGAACGAAGGCATTTATAAGATTTTTACAGGAAATATTATTTAATATTTAAGCCAATCTGGGTATCTAAAGGAAGGCCTTCACACTCAGAACACTAGAAGGCCATGCTAAAGGGTCTTGAAAATAATATATTAGGACATACAACATATTTTCTTGTATAGCTTCTGGAACAAGAATCGGAATTACCTTATATACAGTGGGAGTAACTTCACCTCCAACAAAATACCCAACTAGAAGTAGCTCAACCAAGGAAGGATTCTCTTTCTAGTATATTATATTTTGTCAAAATTGCAGCACTAAGAACCCATAATTATTTTATTTTCCTAAAGAAAAATGCTGTCAAGTAATTTTGAAACATGTTTAGTACTTAGAATTTTACTAGATATAGATGTCTTAAGTTTGGAACTATATCATACCACCTCTGTCTATTCCTTAAAATGTCAAATAAACTGGTCAAGAAATCTCTAAACTTTCAAATTCAGAGTTGGCTCTTCTCAATAATTTTCAACTAAAAATTGCCAGTGAGTTTTCCATTCTATATTGGTCTCTGTGCCATCAAGAGCAGAAGTGATTTATTCTTAAAATTGTCTTTGCAAGAACTAAATGCCACTGGTACTGACCTCTGAAGCTAACTTTTAAGTAGAGGGGCACTTGGGTGGCTCAGCCGGTCTGCTTTTGGTTCAGGTCATGATCCCAGGACCCTGGGATTGAGCTCTGCCACCAGCTCCCTGGTCAGCGGGGAGTCTGCTTCTCTGCCTCTCCCCCTGCTCATGTGCACACTCTCTCTTGCAAATAAATAAATAAAATCTTGAAAATATATTTTCCCTTGTTGCTAAAACCTACCCTGTCCCCCATCTCCTCCCTTAGTTCTTAGAAATGGGAAGTGTGCTCTGCTATAGTCTTTAAGCCTCTGGCACTAATTCCAGAGATGGTAAAGTACAAAAATAACTATGTACCTTAAAACTGAATATTATAATAAGAAGTCTGAAGACAGGAAATCCATGGCAGATTCAATGAGGAGAATATAAGAGGCTCGTTTTCTCTTTCCGCTTCCTGTGGCTTGTGCTCTCATGGTCAGAAGATGGCTAAAGCACCAGGCATCATGTCTACATTCAAAGGAGATAAAAAGAGGAAGGACAGGTTAGCAGTGGTCTAACTGTCATATTATCTGGAAAGCTGATCTTCTTCAGAAGCCTCCTAGTAGGAGAATGTGACTTTTGACTAGCTTAACCTTATCTCAAGTCATGAAACGAACCTATATAACTACTATTCAAAAAAAAAAAAAAAAATTGAGGTTCTATTTACAATAAAGCAGGCAAGGAATAACTCCTTGGGTGTATCAGAGACCACTAGCACTATCTGCTGCAAACTGTTAAAAAAAAATATATATATATATATAAAATACATGTATAATATGTATATTATATATACATATCTATATTCTTTTTTAAAAAAGATTTTATTTATTTATTTGACAGACAGAGATCACAAGTAGGCAGAGAGGCAGGCAGAGAGAGAGGAGGAAGCAGGCTCCCTGCTGAGCAGAGAGCCCGATGCGGGGCTCGATCCCAGAACCCTGGAATCATGACCTGAGCAGAAGGCAGAGGCTTTAACCCACTGAGCCACCCAGGCACCCCTATATATACATTCTTTTATATATATATAGACATTCATATATAGAGAGAGACATTCTTTTAAAATTTAGCTATCCTTCATAAATTAGGAGTTGGAGAAAAGTCTCTGGTTTTAGACTAGAGAAATAAACAGGTGGCTGATAGAGACTATGGCATTTATGAAAGTCAGTGACGTTTTTTAGTGATCTATAACTCACTAATATACTACCACATTTTAAAGCTACAAATTTTAAACTTTTAATTTCAAATCTGTTATTATGTGCTTCATCCTCATTCCCTACCAAATGTTGGATATTTTCAAAAAATTCTCTGCCTATAATATAATCAGTATCAAAGAGATTAAGTAGTTTTCCTGTTTGGTGTAAGTGCCATTTAATAGAGATTTCAATTTCTGATAAGGATAATGATATGAGTGGGCTAAAAGTGGACAATAGTGGAGAAGATCTATGTTTCAGTGGCCCCGAATGTGTTGTTATCTACCCAATATGTGGATCCTTTTGATTAGCACTTTATATATTCTTCTCCTATTGCAGTAAGAAATTAGTAATGGAGCAGCATTAATGCCTCTAACACATTCTTCTGTGGGGCTTATTAAACGAATGCTAAAATTAAAGTAATACAAAATTCTCAATAAACAGCTAATCTTGCCGTGTGATGTCGACTTGCTTAAGAATAATACTGGAACAAAAGCAATGAACTCCTTTCTAAATTTTCTCAACATCTCTTTGAGAGTAAATCCGTACCAAGATGAAAAAGAGTCCTTTAGGGCAGAGAAAGAATTCTTTTATCCTTGGACCTAGCAGTCCATAAAGTACCAGGATTTTATGTTAACCTGAAGTGAGAAAAACCTAAGCCAACTAGTGAGTTCAAGACTCTCCAAGCCCAGCCAACAGGATGAGCCCTTACCAGCTGAATGACTTTAACTACTTAATTACACTTACTCTCTGAGTTTCCTGTCACCTACCATAGTTCCTACTCACTGTAGATGTTCCAACATATGGCTGATTCTAATTAGCATTAAAAATTACCCAGCCTCTATTTCAACAAGGTCGAATTTAGAAGGTGGGGATATGATATATCATTATATCATATAACAATATAAAATTTGTTTCCCAACTAGCTCCTGATCCGAAAACACATGTCATCTGCTATGTGACCAGGACGCAATGATTCATGCATTTGGGTTAGGTTGAGGGAGTACTTCCCACAGACTCTAAGGTCTCTAAGGGCAAAACTTTATTGACCTTTGTTGCTACTTTTCTTATTTCTAGCATAGATATTCCACTTAAATACAATAGGAATACATGCTTATAGAAACAAACACTTACTTCACTTAAATGCAAAGTATCCTTACATTTATATGTAACTGAGTGAGGAAAAAGAAAGAAAACTAACAAAGACCTATCAGGCCCTCCTTTCAGAAGGAACACGGAATGAAAGAGAAAGTGAGAATGTGTCTCAAATGAGATTCACAGTGAGAAACTGTCCCAGAAGAACCTTTGTTGGGACTACAGAGAGATGGATAAAGCTTGTACCTAGGACACCAACAAGGCAGAAGCACCAGAAGAAGTTTCAGGAACTAATTTTTATAGCTTCAGAAAAGAAAATTCCAACAAAATGTAGTCATTATGGAAAACCTCAGGGCTTATTTTTTTCAGTATGGTAATTTATTCTTTTAAATTCATATAAAGAGGAGATGGGTCTTCAAATGTTTTCAGGGCTTTCAATCCTACAGTGGTCAAGGTTAGTGTCAAGGTTACTGTGATCAAGGTTAGTGTCCCCAGGCGGTCAGGGTTACTGTCCCCAGGGGTAAGTTGCATTGACAGCATGTACCTGACCACAGCCACTGGTTCATGCTGAGATGTTGGCTGAAGCTTGTGTTGGAACTAACTCCAGGTAGAGAAGACGGAGACAGAGTTAGCCACTCAAAGGCCTAGAGGGATGAAGTGGACATTTTTGTTCATCTTTTCAACATCTCTCTTCCTGGTAGAATCCCAGTGGTGTTCAGATACACGCCGTCCTCCATGTATAAGTCAGGAGTTTTTAGTGTATGCACAAAGCCAGGCAACCATTTACCTACTGCCAGAACATTTTCATCACCCCACAAGAAAGCCCATATTCTTTAGTAGTTGTTCCCCTCTTCCCTTATCCTCTTCCCTAGCAACAGATAATGTACTTTCGTTTCTATAGATTTGCCTATTTGAGGTATGTCATATAAATAGAATAAAAACATGTGATCTTTTCAGACTAGCCTTTTTCACTTTGCTTACTGTTTATCAGATTCATGCATGTTTTAACAGTTTCTAATCCTTTGTTTCTTCATATTGCTAAAGGGCACTCTATTGTGTAGATATATGACATCTTACTTAACCACTTTTAAGTTAATGAACATTTGGGTCATTTTAACTTTTTGGCTAATATGAATAATGCTGCTGCAAACACCTGTGTGCAGTTTTCATGTGAACACAACTTTAATTCTCTTGGGTAGATTCCCTAGGACTATTTTGATTTTGTTTTTTGCTCTGAGATTAGACATCGTCAGAAAATAATGATTCACATTTTTCAAAGATTATTCTGAATTCTATGGTTAAGAGAAGACTGCATGTGGGAAAGGATGGAAGACACAGATCTATCTGAGGCTACTATGTTTTAATAGTGAAAGTGGCTAAGACTAGGAATGCAGTAGAGTTAGTTCTGAGGAGTGTTTATAGTGTAAATACACTGAAAAGTAAAGCTAACTGGGTTCCCAGATGAAAATGATACAGAGTGAGAGCTAAAACGAAGTCAAAGGAGTTTCCAAGATTTTTGTCCTAGAGAAGTAGAGGTGCCATGTACTGAAAGGACAAATATTTCATAGAACAAACTGAGGGAGAAGAAAAAAAGTTTGGGGTTGGCCAATCAAGATACTCAAGGGGAGATCTAGGGTATATAGTTAGATCTAAGAGAAATATAAGACGTAAGTCTGGGAAGTCATTGCACAGGTGGTATTTAAAATGTAATCATCTTAGATTCTTTTAAACATAGCATCCCTACCTCCACCTCTTCAACACTCTGTGAGTCCACCTGCTAATATCTCTGGCAAATTCCTCAGCTCTCCCTGGAAATGCCCACAAAGCATTATCCTATCTGTTGTTGGCCAAAATGATGATATGGCCAGTAAAAATAGCTATGGCCTCAATTCTCTATTCCTGCGCAGTAAAGAGGGTATTTTATCCTTTCTACCAGCCTTATTTCAGTGTCAGCCCTGGGCAACACTCAATTTTGCTAGTTGTAAGATTACTTCTTTGAACTCTTAACATCTCCACCAGTCTATTAGTTTTTTGAGAACAGGAACCATCTGTGGTCTGAGCAATAGATTTCTATTGCTATTGTAACTAACACACTTAATGACTTAACACAATTGTATTATCTTACAGTTCTGGAGGTCAAAAACACAAATTGGTTTCACTGGGCTGAAACTAGCGTCAACAGGATGATGTTGCTTTCCAGAGGTTCCAGGGGAGAATCCATTTCCTTATCTTTTTTAGTTCTAAATACCACTTACACTCTTTGGCTCATGGCCTCATTCTTCTATCTTTGAAGGCAACAATGCTGGGATGAAATCTACTCATGCTGCCATCTCTCTCATTCTCCTTCTTTTGCCACCCTCTTCCACTAATAAGCACCCTGTAATTACATTAAGCTCACCCAGATAATCCAAGACCCTCTCTCCACTTCACATCAGCTGATTGGCAACTTTAAAATATTTTTTTTAAGATTTTATTTATTTATTTGAGAAAGAGAGAGAGAGGGAAAGAGTGAGAGCAAGAGAGAGAGCACAAACGGGGGATGGGGTGGGGAGAGGACGGGTAGAGGGAGAGAGAGAGGGAAGCAGACTCCCCACTAAGCATGGAGCCTGAGCCCCATGTGGGGCTCCATGCCAGAACACCAGGATCATGACCTGAGCCAAAGGCAGACAATTAATGGACTGAGCCACCTAGGAGCCCCTATTTGGCAACCTTAATTCCACCTGCAGTTTATATTCCCTTTTTCCATGAAACCTAACATAGTTATCAGTTTCTGGAATTAGGATGTGGAAATCTGGGGCACCTGGGTGGCTCAGTGGGTTAAACCTCTGCCTTCAGCTCAGGTCATGATCTCGGGGTCCTGGGATGGAGTCCCACATCAGGCGCTCTGCTCTGCAGGGAGCCTGCTTCCTCCTCTCTCTCTCTCTCTGCTTGCCTCTCTGCCCACTTGTGATCTCTCTCTGTCAAATAAATAAAATCTTTAAAAAAAAAAAAAAAGATGTGGAAATCTTTGGGGACCATTTTTCTTCATACAATGGTCTGGAACCTAAAGCTCCTAGCATAATGTTTAATGCATTCCAGCCCTTAGTGAATGCAAATGAAAGAATGAACTAAGTAATTAACAAATTTCCCAGTACCCACAGTTGGGTGTTTTCCTCCAAACCCAAAACATAGCCTCCTCTTAAGTAGCACACCTGCCCCCTTTATTTTTAGTGGAATTCAGGAGGAAAGAAAGCAATTTTTGAAGGGTTTAAAATTAGCATCTCTTTAGATGTCCATAGATCAAAGAAGTAAGAAACTTTAGAGAAAACAAACAAAAATACCAGTATTATCTCCCATCTTAAAAATCTTACCTGTAGCTTAGTATATGGGCTACAGGTAAGATTTTTACGATTGTGGGCTTGTGATTCTTAGGGATTCCAGAGAACTGAATTCAAATCAATCTAATCCTCTGATCAACACTAACACAGAAAATAATTTTCAAGTATTTTGCCAAGATCCTATAAACATATCAAAGGAAGATCCTCAAAGCAATGAGAGCCAGCTAGCAAAATTTCTTCATGCACTTCCTCCCCCACAAAACCGTCTTCCCTCATTACACTTAACTTTTACTAGTCATTTGTCTGTTTTTCCTACTAGTCCACGAGGTTCATGCAAATGATCCTCATTTGCCTCTCTCATTATTATGACCCTAGCACTTGGCACATAGTCGGTGTTCAATCAACTATCAGTGAATGACTTTGGTGAATCACTACCCACGAAGTACATATTGAATTAGAGGCAGCTTTATCATCATCACCGCCCTTATCCTGAGACCCCGGAGACTCAGACTTGTCGGTGGTTCTCTTGGGACATCTGCCTTTGACTCACTCTTTAGACACTGGTCTCTAGACTGTCTTGAACAGACATTCATTTGTCAGTTAACCAGCAAACTGTGCTGTGTTCCACACAGTGAAATAAGAACACTGCGTATCACTACCCAGACTGTGTCACTGACAAAGTCACAGAAATGGAAATTTCCCTTCAGTGTATCTTCAGGTTGAGTGTTCACAAAAGAAACATGTTGTGGGTGTATATAAGAACATGCTGTAAGCAAAATATAAGTTGGATTTATTTGATTTTTATTTAGTTTTTCAAATCTAACTCCCTTGAATTTATGAGTAATCTTATGTAATTATTAAAATGTGATTCATCTTAGGAATTGATTCCAAATACTTTATCCTTTCAAAGATGGGTTGTTTGTCATGATAAGTGAACAGATTATCAAGCAATGGTTCAGGGAACCACAGAATTTCCTAGGAGTTGTTGGGAAGTCTATTTATAAAAAAACATGTATAATGTATTTTATCAAATCCCACCCCATCATGGCATAAAGAACTTTGGTTCTAGTGATAAAAAATTTCTTTAAAAATGTAAAAGTTAGAGCACATTGAAAGGAAAGATCAGGGATGCCTGGGTGGCTCAGCCAGCTAAGTCTTGGTTTCAGCTCAGGTCATGATCTCAGGGTCATTTGATCAATCCCCTCTCTCCCACCCCAGTCATGGGGCTCCGTGCTCAACTGGGAGTTTGCCTAAGATTCTCACCCTCTCCCTCTGCCTCTCTCCCTGCTCACACTCTCTCTCCTTAAAATAAATAAAATCTTAAAAAAAAAAAAAAGGAAAGAACATATTTTTGTGGAAGTGGACTCTCTCACCACTGAATTTTGCTAACTGCCAACTCCAGGTCCAATCTGCATCAGAGTAGTTGCTTCAGATAATAGAACACTGAGCAAGTGTAGACTATAACAACTTAGTTCATAATCTTACATTCTTCTGAATAGGGAAAGGGCTCAGGTATAGGCAGGGAGAGACAGGAGGCCCCTGCCTAGGCTCTGAGGGTATTTCAGATATGAAGACACTGAGACAGAACAAATACAGAGATCAGGAAAATTTAGACCATCCTATCCCAATTACTAGGGTTAAAATGTTTTTTCTAATAATTACATTGTGAACACAGAAAATAATAATAACCGTAAAAACTGATCAGGCCTCAGAAGAAAATTTCACTGTAAAGATTAACCAGAACTATCAATACCTATCTATAGATCATCGATGTCCCAGAAACAAAAACTCTCACACAGTGTCTGCACATCATGTCTACTTCCAGACCAATGACCTAACAACCACCAGCCAGTTTCCTGGTAAAGACCTAATAAAAGGCCAGAGATGAAAAGCCCTCATTGGTAACCAGGTCAGGACCCCTCTCACTCCTGAGAGCTTTTTCTGCATCCTTGCTTAATAAACTCCATCGCTTTGCTCACGCTCCTTTGTCCTTGAGAGTCCTTCTTCCACTCTGCAAGACAAGAAACTCACTCTCCTGCTTCACATCCAGACTCTACTTATGATGGAAACAACACTGTATAAACTCAATGTCTGAGACCACGGACTGTCAAATTAGACTTCCTGAGTCTGAATCCGAGTTTGTCCTGTTAGTAGCTATATGACCTTCAGAACTCTTAACTCTTTACCTCAGTATTCTCAACTATAAAATAGAGTATGTTAATAATAGAAACGGCCTCACTGAGTTGTTGCAAGGATTAAATATACTAATATGTGTAAAGATCAAAGTACAGGGCTTGGCAAAGCTCAGTGTTATATAAGAATTTACTATTATTATTACTGTTATCTGGAGCTTGCCATAATCACTTTACCCCTGTTCTCTCTCTAAATGATCTTATCCACTCCCATGCCTTTAAGTGCCATCTAAGCTACATTATACTCCCAAATGCTCCATCTCTGGCTGCTCCTTTGGGCCTCCGATGCATATAGATAAAGTCCTCCTAACATGGCCCGTTGGGTGGTTTATAACAGAACCCTCAGCATCCACCCCACAAATCCACTCTTTAAATTCCCATAGTAAATAGCATTGTTATAGACACCACTTCTCAGGCCAAAATTCTTGGAATAATCTTTTGTTCCCATAGGCAAATAATTCTATCATAGGTATAGATATAGGTGTTACCTATGAAATACATGCTAAATACATCCAGGTGTGTGTGTGCGTGTGTGTGTGTGTGTGTGTGTGTGTGTGTACTTACATGGCTTACACCCTCATCTAAGAAACCGTGACCTTCTACCTGGACTACCATCAGTGGTAGCTTTATAACAGGTCTTCTACATCCATTCTTGCCTCCTGTAATCCATTTTCCATAGCTATGGTCATCTTTTAAGAACATAAATCAGTATAGATCACTCCCCTCTCAAAAACCCTCTAAGGGCTTACCATCAACCTCCAAATACAATCAGCCCCTTGTGAGGCCCAGAAGAGCTGGATAATTTGATTCCTGTGTACTTTCTGAGTCTCAGTCCTATCATGCTGGTGTACACCCATGCCACAAGACACAAGCTCCCTGCTTTGCATTTGCTCTTCCCTCCCTGAGGTGATCTTCTCTCAGATCATGGTGGTTGGTTCTTTTTCATCATTTTTCTCTCTCAAATTTTCATCCTCAGAGGTTTCCATTCCTATCCCTGCAGTTGTTCTCTACACGTTAGATTATTAGATCACCCTACTTCATTTTCTGTATTGCCTTTATTAATAGCTAAAATTATCTTGTTTTTTTTTTTATTTATTTATTGTTGACTGGCCTATACCAGACATACAATAGGCCCTAACAAATAATAGGCCCTCTGGTAAAATAATGCCCCCACCAAAGAGGTCTATGTCCTAATCCCCAGAATCTGTGCATGTTATGCCATACAGAAAAAAAAAGTCTAGATATGATTAAGTTAAAGATCTTGACATGTAAACATTCCCCTGCATCACCAATGCACCAATGTAATCACAAAGGTCCTCATAATGGGATTATAAGGATTCTAAATGAGTGTCACAGAGAGATAGGAGATAAGACAATGACAGCCAAAGGAGTGATGCACTTTGGAGATGGAGGAGGGGCACATGTAACATGGAATATAGGCAGACTCATGGTGCTGAGAAAGGCAAGGAAACGGACTCCATCCCCAGAGCCTCCAAAAGGAATGCAGCCCTATTGGCATCTAGATCTAGATTTTAGCTCCGTAAGACCAATGTTGGATTATCTTCCCCTCCAGAACCAGTAAGATAAATCTGTGTAATTTATTTGCTGTCATTTGTTACAGCAGCAATAGGAAATGAATACAGGGTCTCAGATAAGTTTGTTGAAAGAAAAAAAGGATTCCAAGTGTTAGGGATAAAGCAGTGAAGAAAACAAAATGGTAGACATACATTTCTGTCCTCATGGAGTTTATAATGTAGTGGAAGAAAAAAAGATATAGATAGATAGATGATAGAAAATGTGCTAACGTAGAAGGTAACAAGGACTAGGGGAAAAAAATAAACTGGGGAAGAGAGATAGGAGAGGCTAGCCAGAATTCACTATAATTTTAAAGTCTTTTTCGGGTGGCCCCAGTAAGAGCAGAGAGCTGAGCAGATACTTGGAGGAAGGGAGGCAGTGAGCTATGCAGACAAGGGAGAAGAATATGCTAGGCAGAGTGAACAGCTAATGAGAACTTGGAACTGGATGCTGCCTGATGTGGTAAAGGAGCAACAAAGAGGCCACTGAGGCTGGATCCCAGGTGCGTAGGGGGAGTAGTCAGACCAAAGATCAGAGAGGTAGGGTGGTGTGGGACCACTGCAGAAGCCATTGCAAGGAAGGGGCTATTACTCCAAGTGGAAGGTGAGCTTTTTTACCTGATTTCCATTTCAAAAGAAACATTCAGGCTAAAGCAGGGTTGAAAATTGGGGTGAACAAAGGAGGAAGCAGGATCCTCAGTTAGGAGGGTTTGTTGTGTTCCCATGAGGAAAGAAGAGCCCCTGGACCACATGCTGGCCATGGAGACACCCGTGTGGGGAGCAAATTTATCCTGCTGGGCAGACCTCTTCTCATTCTGAGCATTCAGCTAGCTGTTACCGCCTCTTGTGTTTTTTCCCAACATTTTTCCTATTTCTTTATCTTCCAAATAAATAGAGATCTTTTATTTCCATCTCTGTACCCTCATAACATCCTCAACTATCTTTATTATTTTAAAAAAATTACCTTGAAATAAATTTAGACTAATGGGAAGTTCCCAAATAGTAAAAAATTCCAATACTCTCTTCACCCAGCTTCCCCTGATGAAATCATCTTACATAACCATGTACATTAACAACACCAGGAAACTGACATTGGTAAACACGCTTAACCACACACCTTACCCAGGTTTCTTTAGATTTTACATGCACCTTATGTTGTGTGTTTCTATAAAATTTTATCTCAAGAATAGATTTGCATCATTATGATTTTGTTATTTCAAAATTTTCATACATATGGAATCACAGACTTTACAACCTTTTAAGACTTATTTTAAGTCTTAAGTCTTTAATACCCCTGAGATACAGCCAAGTTGTTGTGTCTATTAATAGTTCATTCCCTCCAATTGCTGGGTTGTAGTCCATTGTACGGATGTATCATAGTTGGTCTACCTGCTCACCCATGAAGGAGAGGGGGAGTGTTTCAAGTTTGGTGGGTATTATAAATAAAGCTTCTCTGCACATATTGCATGGAGCACTGGGTGTTATATGCAAACAACGAATCGTGGAACACTACTTCAAAAACTAATAATGTACTGTATGGTGACTAATGTAACATAATTAATTAATTAACTTTAATTGATTAAATAATAATATAGTATAAGTAGACTTTAATTAATTAACATAATAAATAAATAACGTAACATAAATAAAAAATAAATAAACTTCTCTGACCATTTGTGAATAGGTTTTTGTGTTAACTTAAGTTTCAATTGTTCTAAGATATGCATCTAGGAAGGTGACTGCTGGATCATATGGTAAATATGACTTTATTAAAAACTGACAAACTTTGTTGCAGGGCAGATGCTTTATTTTGCATTATCCCCAGCAATGTATGAGAGATCCAGTTGCTCTGAACCCTCACCAAAACTTGAAGCTGTTGGTATTTATTTTAGCTTTTATTATAGGTGTGTGGTGATACCTAATTATGGCTTTAAGTAGTCTAATGGCTAATGAGGCTGAGGAGATTACTGGCCATCTGTATATCCTCTCTGGTGAAGATCAAGATTTTTTGCCCATTTTCTGACTGGGTTGTCTTCTCATTATTGAGTTTAGACAGTGCTTTTTTTTCTTTTTTTTCTAATACTTATTATTTTTTAAGATTTTATTTATTTGACAGAGAGACAGAAATAGTGACAGATAGGGAGAAAGAGCAAGAGCAAGAAAGAGAGGGAGAAGCAGGCTCCCCCCTGGGTAGGGAGCCCAATGTGGAGCTCAGTCCCAGGACTCTGAGATGATGACCTGAACCCAAGGCGGATGTTTAACTGACTGAGCCACCCAGGTGCCCCTAGACAGTTCTTTATATATTCTGACTACAAGTCCTTTATCAGATAATGTGATTAGCAAATATTTCTATCATTCTCTTAAAATATCTCCCTTTCATTCTCTTAAAAGGATCTTTCTCAGAGCAAAAGTTTGCCATTTTCATAAAGTCTAATTTATGGATTTTGTTTTATTGACCGTGCTTCTGGTGTCACATCTACAAACTCTTTGCTAAATCCTCAGTCAAGAATATTTTCTATGTTTTCTTCTAAAAGCTTTACACATTTACATGTTACATTTAGAGTTAATTACTGTGTAAGGTGTGAGTTTTAGGTTGAGGTTCATTTTTGTGCCAGTGGATATTCAATTATTCTAATGCCTTCTGTTGAAAAGACTGTCCTTTCCTTATTGAATCACTTTTGCACCTCCTGGCCATACCTACATAGCTCTATTTCTAGACTTTTTACTTTGTTTTTATCACACCATGTTTTAATTGTTAAATTCCTCATCTCTCTCTGTCTCTCCCATTGGACTTGAAAGTGATGACTGTGGTTTTTCTCCACTCTGTCTACAAGGCATTTGGCACAGTGTCTAGCCCACAGTAAACATACAGTGAATAAAAGTTTACTAAATGAATGAAAGAAACTTGGCTACCTTGGTTTTTGTAAGTGACAAACCACCTAAGTCAGCTTGCACTTTTGAGAGGAAATAAAAAGCATTTTCACTGAATTATCTGTGATCCTCTCCAGCATTTTTTCAGCGGCCATCTGTTCATGTCACTTAATAGCTTTTTGAATCAATCAAGGCATTACTATATTTTGTGTAATATGTGTACAGAGGTACTGACTCTAAGGGAACTACAATATGAAATAAGTCCTCGCTCTTCAGAGAATGGCATCTCACAATGTGGCATGATGGGAACAAGGAAGGACTTTGTGGTCAAGCAACACTGAGGTGAGCCCTACATGGCCACTTACAAGCCATGTGACTTTGGGCAGGTTATTTAACTTTTAAAGCCTCAGTCAGTCAATAAGTGTGATGGTGATGATAACAGCACACACCTCACAGGCGTGTTGCAAAGATGAAAAATGAGTATGCAGTGAAAGCCTTAGCACAGGGTCCTCTGAACACTTAGTGAAGACTTAATAAATTCTATCTGCCATTTTTAATGTCCATTTATTAACGCTATAAATAGAAAATTTTATTACAGATAATATCACTTTAACAAAGGAAGAGTTCATTGAGGAGGACTTGGCCAGGTTCTAGCAGAATGAGTTAAGAAAAGCCTCTGTTCCATCTTGCAACCTAAGTCAAAATTACAAAACTGTTTTCAATACCACTTACAATCAGTGGTCCCTCTGGTTTCTAGCTACATCACCAAATCTGATAGAAGCAAGCATGGGGCATTTTCCAAATCAGCAGTAAGTGCATTTTTCAAAATTAAATCAGAATAGATAGAAGTATTCATGTAATAAAGAGTGAAAGTTGCTAACTTGGCAGGCCACATTTTGATTATGGAGGACTGGCCATCCCAAAAAGTGAAATAAACTTTCCTCTGCTCTCAGGAAACCATTCATACTTTGCAGAAGAAATGACACTTATGGGAGTATGATTCTCTTTGCAATCATTAATCGCAACTTTCTAAACATCCTAATGAGCGTGAGTGAATTTTCTAATTATTCTATGCTTTCTTTGAAGCCATTACTCCAAGTGCTAATTTTAAACAAATGAATGCATACACATTTGGTGTTTTAAGACATTTTCACCCTTCAAAAATACCCAATATGCCTTATCATTTCTGTATGAACTTATATAGTTCTCTTCTGGAGATAGACCTTAATGGATTAAATGGCAGTAAAACAGAGTTCTAATGCCTCAAAGCTCCCATTACGATGAGGTCATGGGCCATGGGGAAGTACCAGAGGGCTGCTCTTTGCTGACTCCTAAGACAGTTGCCAAGCAGAGATGTTGGTATTCTGATGGCAGGCCCTGTACTGGGAAGTCCACAAGCATCTTTAAACATCAGACCTTTCAATTAAGAAAGCCCACATCATATCCAAACAGCATCTGCTGTGTGACACTTGTGCAAACACTATTTATAAAACCCACCAGCACCAGTGTGTCAACTACATCGTCCCTGAAAATACCACCCCAAAGAACCTGTTGCTGAAGCAAAGACAAGTTTATTGGTTCCTGCGGGAAGAAGGACTACTACCCTGACAGAGTCTTAGTAGCATACTAGAGGGAAGCAGGAAAAGAAGATTCTTAGGAGGTTTGGGGTGTGGTTTAAAGTGAATTCCTCATTGGCGGGAAGTGAGAGCGAGGGACCTTGACTGGGATTGAGCGAAGTTCATGACAAAGTTGTTAGGATAGGTGGAACGAGGTGAGATTTTGAAGGGAGTCTTGAAGAGTGGCCAGTTATTAGCTGAATCTCACAGAGAGAACTAGTATGGAGACGGCTAAGAAGGTTAGCTGCATGGTCCATTATTGGAAAAAAAAAAATGGATGTTTCATAAATTCTTGAGATAACTAATTAAGTTATTTATAACTTTATCTTCCCAAGCAAGAATTTCTTGGAATAGTAGTGTCCTGCTAATAAAGTGACAGTGAGCTGTGTGATTCCAGCTGGTTTTTGTTCTCATGAGAGGGATACACATGTGATTAGGTGTGTAAAGACTTCCTGGCTTCCCAATCTCAACACCGACACCCCTGGTTCAGAGATCTGCCCTCTGTTGATTCTTTTCATTGGGTTAAGACATAAATGTCTCCAAGATGTCTCTCTTTAAATAGAATTTCTCTAGAACATAGTAAAAAAATGCACTGTTAAAAGTATGAAAAATTAATCAATAATTATAGATTATTAAATGATTAAATAAATTCCTCCATGATTTAATTATTAATCAGAAGTCATTCCCCTGAAAGGCCCTGAGGAAAAGGCACAGAAGAAAATGTTCTGAGGGTAGCTGTGTGCCAGATGGAAACTCAGGTCATGGCGTCAGGAGGGTGGGCGACTGGTGTGGGTTAGAGTATGCGTATGGGGAGAAGTACTGAAAAGACTACCTCCTCATCTTGTCTCTCCAGGAAATGCTCAGTAGTTTCTGGTTAGGTTGTCAGGGGACTTTTCCCTGAGCATTACCTCCTCTCCTCTCATAAAAGCATTTCCTGGTGTTTTCCCACAGCGCCTCCTACAGGATTACATGTGTACACTGAGTATCCTGTGTACCAGTGATTTTCACTATGATGGAATTTTGGAGTTCAAACAGTACAGAGGTCAAATAAAAATAAATATATACATATAAGCCATAAGCCTATTTGTGTAATTCAACTCAATTTACTTTTACTCTGTCTTTTCTAGATCAGCCTTGTTTTCCCATTTTATTCCCCTTCTGGTCAAAAGACTTAATCCCCTATTGCCTTTCCTCTTGTAATACTTTTCTTTCACATCAGATCTATTTTTTCCTCTTCATTTCTTTTTTATCTTTCCAATGAAACACAGATAGATGACAGATTTGTTAAATCTATATGGTAATTAAACATTATAAATATATCAATATGCTTAATATTTCTATATAAGTTACATGTAATATAAATATAACTATATAATAAATTATATATAATAAGTTTCTACATAAATTATATATAATTTAAATATATATCTATAGATATAGATAGATAGATACATAGATCTATCTCTAACATGACCCCAAGTCAACTCCCTTAAATTCAGGAAGAAATGCTTTCATAGCTACTACTCTGTAGATTAAATCCTTTGACAAGCCTTTTCTCTCTGTACTGCTGACAGCACAACTCCACATACCTGAGCTAAGGCTCTAACAAGCATCTTTCAAACTTCACTCATCCCAGAACCTCCTCTATCTCATTTGGGAATTCCCTGACTTTTTAAGAATTATTAAAAAAACTGATTGCTTCAGTCTCTCAAATTTTGCCTATCTCATTTTCAGTTCCTGTCTTTCTCATTCCCTTCTGAACCCACTTATTTTCCAAAAGTTTTCATTTTACTTCTATTTGCATAAATATCTTCTCACCTACCACCATCACATTAGGTTGCCAGAGCTTTGTTCTATTAACATATACAAAAAGAAAAAAAAAATCCTTCACTGGCATAGATGATTTTCCTGAAAATATTAATACTCTTAAAATAGGTACCTAAAGGTACATACATGTGAAATCATTTTTTCCTATGAAAAACATGGCATCCTAGTAGATTAATTCAAGTAAATAAAAATGTTGATGCTCTTGGTATTTTGCTTCATGAGGAATGTATCCTAAGAAAGGGAAATTAGAAGAAAGGTAGAAAGGGCCACATGAGGCTTCCGTAAGCCATGTTGAGTGTGCAGGGATTTTATCTAAAATAGATTCAAAAACATTAAAGTGTTTTAACCTGGGGATGATAATTTGTATTTTGCCAAGCTATCAGGTAATGAGTAGATTAAAGGAAGCTGAGAATGAATATAGGGAGGAAAAACTAGAAGGCATTCCAGCAGTAGTCAAAGTGACAGAAAATGTTAGTCTGGTTTCCAGTGGTGGTAGGGGCCATAGAAAGAAGCCAAGGAATTCAAGATAATTAGTGGCTATTAACAAGACCTTGTGGTGAATTGTATTTTGAGTGTGAGGGACAGGAAATGTTAGAGTGGACTCTTATTTATCTGATGTACAAAATACACAATGGAAAGTAACATCACCACTCACTTAGATAAGAAGTTCTAGAACTGCATTGTCCATTATAGTAGACATACACCAGCCACATTCGAGTTGATTAAAATTACACAGAATGTAAAATTCAGTTCTTCAGTCATACTAGTCTCATTTCAAGTGCTCATTAGTCACATGTAGCCACTGGCTAACAAACTGGCCAGGGCAGATACAGAACATTTCCATTACTGGAGAAATTTCTACCAGGAAACATGGCACTAGAAAAGTACTATGTAGGGGTACCTGGGTGGCTCAGTGGGTTAAGCCTCTGCCTTCGGCTCAGGTCATGATCCCAGAGTCCTGGGATCAAGCCCTGCATCAGGCTCTCTGCTCAGCAGGGAGCCTGCTTCCTCCTCTCTCTCTGCCTGCCTTTCTGCCTACTTGTGATCTCTGTCTGTCAAATAAATAAATAAAATCTTTAAAAAAAAAAAAAGAAAAGTACTATGTAATAGAGATGGCCAGGGGCTGGCACTCTACTTATCTTCTTAAGGTTCCTTTACTTTTGATTATACCCAATGCCAAGACACTCATATGTAGTGGGTAAATTCACCAGCTCACTTTGGTGTTCTTTTTCCATAAGGCTTTGCCCAAAAGGCAGTGTAAGGGTGCTCAATGATCTCATCCATAGGAAATTTAGTCAGCGCATGTTAACTGAAGGGAAAGGAAGTAGGAGACCATCACAGTGGGCTGTTAGTTCCCTATGATACTGAATGCTTTAGCCTGAGTTTTCCCAAAAGCACATCCTGAGAAAAGAATTTTGTGAAAATCATTTATTCTGGAGGTGATACCAATATGCACAGGGAGGGAGTAGGAAAGTGGAAGAGGAACTAGTAGAATAATGGTGGGTTATTACTATGGACAATAGGGTCCATGCCTTCTGGGAGTGTCTGGGAGAATGTAAAAAACACACCTCAAGATTCTCCTCTCAAGAGGTGAGGAAGCTGGGATATTCATCTAACAATTCCAGTTCTTATTGATTGAGGGTTGCTCCTGAGGTAGTAAATCACCAGCCCTCCCACCTTCCTGCAGTACTGCTGAGCATACCTTTGGATGTAAAGAAAGCTCTCAGACAGAGAGACAGAGGAAGTCCTGACATATATAGGAAACTTCTTCTGTGACTTTTGGGGTCAGTGAGAATATGTAAGACAGGTACCAAAGGCATCTGATCTTCTGTTTCATTCCTTTCCAGGCTCAGAAAGCATTTTCTTTAGGGATCTGGTGACCATCTGAAGGGAGCCAGTTGCACCACACAAACCATGGAAACCAGGGGAGAACACACACCCAAAAGAATTCTCCCTGACTTTCCCCCAGCTACAGAAAGACATGGATGCACCATCATGAATTCAGTTTTAGATATATTAGTTTCAGTTGTCTTTGAATCATCCCGATGGAAATGCCATGTACACAACTGGCTATTCAAGAATGATCTTGGATGAGAGGAAAAAAATAGGCACCTGCATGTCATTTACACATAGGTATCTTTGGAGCCCTGGAAATGGATGATACTGCCTTGGGAGAAAATATGCAATGTATGAAGAGGAGGTCTAGACTCGAGCTTTGAGTAATTATCCAAACCAATTGTCCATGTGGAGGAAGATGGGCCTAAGAAGAGGAGAAGAGGCAGAACAGGAGCTACAAGACAGAAAGGAAAACAACCAGGACATCAAGAGGCCAATGAAGCTGGGGAAGAGTGTCCCAAGTTCTTACAGACTTAAGCCAACAAAAGAACAGGATGACAAAACCACTACAAGGCACTTAGAGGGGGAGATTATAGAAGTAGCTTATTCATTTTATTTGAAATCTCCTAATGGCAGGATTGAGGTCTGTGTGATTTTCTTTGTTCACAGACTACAATGCTGCATGTAAACTGGAACCCAATTCAGTATCAGGATGCTTATTATATTTATGCAAACTGGGAGTTAACAGTAATTACAGAAAAACACTATTTTTCTAAAGGGAACTAAGAATTGTAGTACCAAGTTATCTATCCGATCTCTGTACATAGTGTCCTCTGAATTTATTTCCACAAACACTTTGAATATAATAACCTAAACTTTACTATCTTGTGGCAAATTTGATTTAAAGAATAACGGTAGTGACAGTATGGCAGAGAAAATGATTATATAAGTTTCTCTAGTGTTCACAATAGAAAAAAAATTAGGGGCACTGGTTGGCTCAGTGGATTGAGCATGAAATTCTTGATCTAAGGGTTGTAAGTACAAGTCCCACTTTGGGTGTAGAGACTACTTAAAAATAAAATCTTTTAGAATGAAATTTTGCCATTTGCAATGATGTGGATGGAACAAGAGGGTGTTATGCTCAGCAAAATACGTCGGTCAGAGAAAGATAAGTCATATGATTTCACTCATATGTGGAATTTAAGAAACAAAACAGCTTAACATAGGGAAGGGAAGGAAAAATAAAATGAGATGAAAACAGAGAGGGAGGGACACCTGGGTGGCTCAGTTGGTTAAGCGGCTGCCTTCGGCTCAGGTCATGATCCCAGCATCTGGGATCAAGTCCCACATCAGGCTCCTTGCTCGGCAGGGATCCTGCTTCTCCCTCTGCCTCGGCCTGCCACTCTGTCTGCCTGTGCTTGCTTTCTCTCTCTCTCTTTGACAAATAAATAAATAAAATCTTTTATTAAAAAAAAATAAGAAAAGAAAACAGAGAGGGAGGCAAACCATAAAAGATTCTTAACTACAGAAAACAAACTGAGGGCTGCTGGAATGGGGAGAGGGGGGGAAGGGGTGACGGACATGAAGGAGGGCACTTGACGTAATGAGCACTGGGTATTATATGCAACTGATGAATCACTAAACTCTACCTCTGAAACTAATAATGCACTATATGTTAATTAGTTGATTTTAAATTTTAAAAATTTTTTAAATAAAATATTTTAGAAATAATACAAAATAATTAGATCAAGCATGACTCATATAAAACAAACTGCAATCAGCTAAATCCATCAAATACTAGGAAAGCATAACTCCTAGATACCATAAAACATGCAATCCTAGATACACACAGGAGGAAGTTCTGAGAGGTTTGCAAATTCACTTAGAAACAAAAGGCATTTGTATTTTGAGGATGGATAGAAAATACATCATGAGACCTTTAATGGAGTATTGTAGTATAATGGAGTATTACTCCATTAATGGACAGAAAATGGATGGATAAAAAATACATCATGAGACCTTTAATGGATATTGTAGTATAATGGAGTATTACTTTGTGCTGTGCAGATCTGAGTTAGGACTCCTCTGGACACAGCCTTCCTTGAGGTAAGTGTATGTGTGAGAGAGACAGACGCAGTGACAGAAAGAGAGAGAGAGAGACCAATGTACTAATTAAAAAGTAACACCCATATGAAGTTCCGTCAGAGTTTATATATACCAGAGAATAATATAAAGTCATAGGTAACAGATGAATGAAACACAGCCAGGAAGGAAAAATAGAAATAAAAACACACAAATACAGTACAAATGACAGTACATGATTCCTTACTTCATGAGAAGACCTCTAGCTAATAGGACACTAATACACAGTTCAGAATAAAGGTATCTTAACAAAACCTTGATTAGGTGCTCAGAATCACCAATGGTCACTGTAGTAAGAAGAAGGAAATACAGTGTCCCACACCCTTTCAAAGTCTTCCTTTCAGAAATGATGCACACTAATTACACTGACGTCTCATTGTCAAAACAAGTCACATGGCCATGCCCAATCCCAAGGGAGCCTAGAAATGTGACCCTAACTGAAAGGGAGGAAACCAAAATAAACGTGAAGAGTCCTAATAACGACTACACACAAAATTCCAATTCAAATTTGTAATACTTACAAATTAAAGGATGAACATCGAACACATTAGAATAGTTGCCTATAGGATTGAGGGGGATGGGAATGGAAGTGGTAATGAGCCCCAACAAGGCAGAGCTCAATCTCACAACCCTGAAATCACAACCGGTGCCCAAACCAAGAGTCGGACACTCAACCTACAGCACCACCCAAGCGCCCCAATAAACCAAGATTTAGTGGATCATATCATTTCGACTAATCATGGCCAGAGAAGAACTCAAACCCAAGTCTTCTGACTCCATGTTCAATTTTTTCTAAGTTCCTAGGTCTCAAGAGCTACACCTTTTGGCCAATAAATAACAATTATTTAATTGATAATAGCTTCCCATCTACACGAAGATTTGAACAGGAAGCACAAATATTTCTAAATTGGCATTTATTTTTCCATTTGGTATTTTAATCAAGAGCATACCACACACCTAAAATAAAGCTCATTTTATTCCTCCTTGATAACCAACTTAAGTTTTGGAGATAGCTAGGTGGTGAGAGTCAAGTGAAACTGAAATGAAATCCTGGCCTTGTCATGTACCAACTTTATGACTTTTGACAAGTAATTTAATCCCTGTAAACATCAGTGTCCTCATTTGTAAACCAAGGATAATAATGCCTACCTAGAGGGGACATCAAAAAGATTAAACAAGAAAAGGACATATCACAGAGCCTGGCACATTAAACATTTAATTTTAGCTGGTTTTGCCCCAATTTTTTATAAGATAATTTACACTGAATTGATAGCCTGTGTTTTCTGCTCCAGCCTATCTGCTAGTCACTGATACTTCCTCTATGTTGCTCACACTATTACAAGTTAAGTGTTACCTTTACTACTTATCCAGGAAGTTCACCACAAATCTAATAAGCCGAAGTGAAAATGGGTTATGGGACCTTTAGATTGACCTTTTCAGTTTTGCAGCTCTATAAAAAGAACTGTAGCACATAAATGTACCCTTTTAAGACATTCTGTGATGTTGCCTAAATTTGTGGAAAAATTCAAATGACAGGAAAATAATCCCTGAAGCTACTAAATTTTCATTTAATTAGTCTGTCAGTATTCCATTCCATCCATCCATCCAGTATAATGAATGAAACTTTCTTCCTGTTTGCACGAATATGATCTCATATAACCACCAGTATATTCTAAGAGAGCAAAGGAAGTTTTAAGAAAAATATAGTTTAAAAAATATACATGTAGTTTAAAAATGACTCTGTTTTTCATTATAGTTTTACAATATGTTTATACATCTCCAGATGACATACTGTTACATTTTATATTCTTTTGAAATCTAAGCTAATGTAAATGCTGTCATATTGTATACATTTTTTTCTGTGGCTTGCCTTTCACTCAACAGTGTATCTTTGAGAATCAATCATGCTGATGTGTGAGTCAGTAGTTCATCCTTTTTCACTACTGTATGATTTCAACTTATAAATACACCACAACTCAGGTATTTAGTTCAGAACAGTGGTCATTTCTGTGTAGGAGGAAGAAGATACAACAGGGAAGAGGTCCAGGGTCAGGTGGAATGAGACTATAGTATACATTTGCCATTTCTATGTTGGGGGGGGGTCATTTTGTAACTGTTTTATATTATCTATTTTCTTGTGTATTTATGAAGCATTTTATAATTTCAAAAACTGAAAAAAGGGATGGGAGGAGGATGTTGCTTTTTTTTTTTTTTTTTAAATCTGACCCAAAATATGCATGGCCATTTCATCAAAGCTTCACATTATATGGGCATGAATGTCAATGGGTAGGTGGTTGTTTTTTCTTTTAAATTACTGCTTTAAAAAAAAAAAAAAAGATTTATTTATTTATTTTATAGGGAGAGCATGCACAAGTGGAGGGAAGGGCAGAGGGAGAGAATCTTCAAGCCAACTCCCCACTGAGTATAGACTGGACATGGGACTACATCCCATTACCCATGAGATCATGACCTGAGCCAAAACCAAGGGTCAGATGTTTAACCAACTGAGCCACCAGGCACAACTTAATTGCTTCTTCTTAAAGAAGGATGCAAAGGATAAGGTGTTGGTTTCTTTAGCTTTCTTTTCCCATGTCATCCCAATCAAATATGAGAACCTCACATGAGAATCATCTACAAAACACTGGCATCTGAAAGCTGTTCTATTTATCCCAATTAGTTTTCAACCTGCTTACTCTATTATGGCAAGCCAAGGTGCTGAATGGCTACAAACTCATTTATCAATAAATATCATTGATTTAAAACTAGCTGCCAAATAGTGATCTATAGAAGATAAAGGAAACATTCATAAAACAGTCTCAGAGACACAAAGTTACATATCAAAATAAGAGATGGTTGACAAAGACAAAACGGAGGGGGCAGAACTCATTCATTCATTCACTTAATCAATCTTTAAATACTTATCAAGTACTTACTATGTGCCAACCACTGAGCTAGGGGCTGAACTCACAAAGGTAAATTTGATACAGACTCTGCCCTCAACAAGCTTACCTTGTAATGCTTATACTACAATAATGTTTTGCAAGTATTTCCACTACAAAACTCACAGCATCACTTAGAATAACCTGTCTGTCTTGGGGCAGTTGCTTCCTCCAGATAAGCTTTGTGTCTAACTACCCAGTGCCTAGTATAGTAGCTGGTGCAGAAAAGGTCTCATTAAATTTTTATTGAGCAAGTCACAAATGAAAACTGCACTGCACTATAAATCAATAACTCAGAGTTACATTCCATTTTTTTTCTTCCTAGCAAGATGCTTTATTTTTAGATTTTGGCTTCAGAGCCTAAATACCTTCAAATAACAGTGCTCACTGCCCCCTCAACTACCCCCAATGCCTCCATCCTACCCCTAAACACACACACACACACACACACACACACAGAGAGAGAGAGAAAAGAATTTTTAAAATTCCAATCTTGACAATTTAAAGCCATTAATGAGAAACTAGAGTTTAACAATGGAATCTCAGAAAACATTCCAGGGAATTACTTGGTTCACTGTCTCACTCTAAAGACAGCATACTGTCCCAGCATTCTTGCGCACAGAGATTTGAGAGAGCTAACAGTCTGCATCTTTGCTCATTGCACAAATGAACTTGGATAGGGCAGCAGACAGATGACCTTTATACAGTTGAGGAGGTCAAAAAAATTAGCAAGAGCAGCCGCCTAGAGAAAGCGAAGCAGAGGCAAGGGTTTTGAGAATCAGGCCAGAAAGTAGCACCCAGGAACAAAAGAGAATAACAAGATTAGAAAATTGAGTGTGCTGCTTTGTTAAAGAATATGGCAAAGGAGAAAGGAGACTAGCATTCTAATGGCTTGGGATCTTATGGAATGTGGTGAAGGAATCAGAGGGGTGGAAGTCTGAGGCACAAGGGAGAAGTGTCTCTGTGTTTATTACAGATTTTCTACTGGCTGCATATATCCTGATTTATAGATCCTCATCAGTAGGATCAGTACTGAGATAGAAAACTGATCAAAATACCTTGGATATAAAGATCAGCTGTTTACCGTTATTCTTGAGGAGTTGGTCATCTGAAAATTCCAAAGAATTGAACATTTTCTGTAGTCCACAAAGAACTTGGAAAAAAAGTCTCAGTTTCTAGTTTCCAATCCCTACTGGTCAAAATGTCAGACTGAACTTCAATAATAAATTTTTTAGTATATCAAAATTTTATTTATATGAGTTTTTTTTATTTTGAGATGTTAGTGAATTTGTATATAATTAGACATGTAATTTAGCATAAATATTTCCAAATGATAAGCAATTTATCATGTCTCTCTTTGTTGTAGGCATTTCCCAGCCCAACTGCATTATCGACTCTGGTCCCCAAAACCATTTCTTCTACTTTGCTCTAACTACACATATTTAGATCAGGCTGAGAAAACAAGGAGTGTCTAAGAAATATGTTCTGTTTGATATCTAAAGAACAAACCCTATGTTTCCCTTAGACCCAGAGGGATATTTTAAAACATTGCTTGCTTTAGGTGCAAGAGATACTTTTTTTTTTTTTAAGTTAATTTTTTTTTCAGTGTTCCAAAATTCACTGCAAGGGAGACTTTTAAAAATCTCATTTCTTCTTGTCTAATCCAAGAAAGACTCTTCAAAATCTAGTGTGTATGTCATGCATAGAAGTTTGCCCTCACTGATAGGCTACCTTCTACTGAATTTCAAATGGCCCTGTCCACATTTACCTCCCAAACAGATAACTGAATCACACTTAAAGGAGTTGTTACACAGAATGAGAAAATCTGTATCAGTACAAAGGCTTCATTTTCTCTCCTTTTCTACTTCTGAAAGTGATCTAAGTACAGCTCTCCAAGTCCATGTGCCTCACAAGCTGCTTCCATCAGTCTCTTTGTTGTTCCCTTATTAATCAGGCACATATTAAGTGAAGCCCTAGGCATGCCAGGCCCTGAGCAAAGCCATTACAGCTGTTCTCCTCATGGAACTAGAAAAGACAGAAGAGGACCAAACCATTACAAAGCAACAAGATGAGGATTATGTTAGGAGAAAGCAGAAAGCACAGCAAGTGCACTTAGAAGGCACTGACTCTGTGGGAAGGCAGTAGATGCTGCCAGAGAGGGCTGTCACAAATCCCTGTCACCAGTCACTGTGCACTGCCATGGTGTCCTTGAAGATATTTCGATTCTTACTCTGGTAAGTAAGTGCTAAAATCCGTTTCAAAGGTCACAGCTGGAAGAAGTTGGCTAGGGCTTTGGCCTGGAACAAGATAGGGAAAGCACAGCACAACACTTCTCTTCTTTTATCAATAGGCTACACAAATGCACGATTACAAAATGGTCTCTAAATCAGATGTTCTAATGCCTCTACTTGATAATCCATGGGGAATCCGATTCTAATCGAGTGTGATTCCTTTGTTCTCTTACCCCCAAACATAAATCAAAGCATTAATGGCCTTAACATTGATAATGTCTTGAAAAAAATATCTTTGCCTTTCCACAGATCCCTCATTTACTATTTTAAAGGAGGCCTCTTCTTCCCCTAAACGAATAAAGGTCCCTGTGACATTGAAATCTCCTTTGTCTAATGAACTACAGAGAGATGAACCTTGAAATAAGGATGTGTCATAGATCACCTGAACTGGGCATTAAAGAGAAAAGTTAATTTTTAAAGGGAATGTGGGGAATCAAAATGAGAAAGAAAGGAAAAAGGGTTTGTGATTTTCCAGGCTGACAGTAGCTATCTCTCAGGAAAATAGGCATGGAGTGGTAATCAAAACTTGTATTTTAACTTTCAAGAGTCTCTGTTGACAATCTCTTCTCCTCAATCTCAAATAGTGCTAATTAACCTAAAGTCAATACTAAAATTCGACTGCATATACGTTGGTTTCCACGCCTCTAGACAAGCATCCCTGGAAAGAATCTACAGTTCCAGCTTCAAAGACAAAGACAATATGAGGCAACAGCACTTCAGCACTGCTTGTTTGAAAATTCCATCACTTGACTAAAATCAACCAGATCTAAGAGAATAACTTTTAATATTCCTACAGCCAGCAGAAGAATTGTTCACTCTTTGGCCAATGAGGGGAGGAATCCCTGATTCCAAGGGATCAGATTTAGAATCTAACCAATGCTGACCCTAAAATCAACCATTCTCCCAACATACAAACCATAAAAAGAAAACAAAACTCACACATTTCCACATATGGGGGGATAATGCAATGCTTTTCACATTCTATAAGTAAAATCACAAATATAAAAATGTAGGGAGATGCCAGGTTACCTTTTTGTAGGTAGCTTCTGAGTTGGAGCACAAATCTCACTGCACATATTTGTTCAACACCTACTTAGGTGTTTCAAGCTTGAAGAGACCTTTTAAAAAATCATGTCTCACTCACATGTTTTGTTGACATCCTCTGAGGTGCTTTTTATCCATATAAGAACTGTTGTGTCCTTCAGGATGGTCACTGAGGGGAGACAACCATGGGTGTTTGTAGCAGAATGCAGCCTGCCACAATTTTAGCAATTACGGATTCTTTTCTCTCCTGATAAGTATCTGCAGTGACCCTTTACATCTTGAATTCAACTCAAGGCTACAGCCTACTCAAGCAACTCTCGGAAAGTCCCAGGCTTCTTACCTAAATTTTGGCAACCACAAAAGTGTTTTATCTCCCTCCACTTTAGCCCCTCCTAGGAAATATACACACAAGGGCATTACACACAAGATAATATCAGGATCATTCAGAGTGTTTATAACACTTCACCTGAGCATTCTCCAATAGACTCAGAAAGCCACCAGTCTAGCTGTGATTTTCCTTCCCTACTGATTTTGGAGAAGTTAGAGATCAAAATTGAACTCTGTTTCAAGATAGAATCAGGAGGGAGACAAAGCATAAGAGACCCTTAATCTCATGAAACAAACTGAGGGTTGCTGGGGTTGGGTGGGTAGGGATAGGATAGCTGGGTGATGGACACTGGGGAGGGTATGTGCTATGGTGAGCGCTGTGAATTGTGTAAGACTGATGATTCACAGATCTGTACCCCTGAAACAACACATTATATGTTAATTTAAAAAAAAAACTGAACTCTGTTTCACACTGGTACTGATCTTTAGTCTGATTTGAGTGTCGACAGATGTTTTAGAAATGCATTCTCCAACTCATTAGGAAACTGCTTTCTCCTGAGCTCTTGCTGACAGGTTAAAATCAAGCAGTATTCTTTGCCTCTTTTTAATTTGGGCAACAGGTAAAATAACTTTCTTTCTTTGTGCAGAACAGGAATAATTCATCTTCATCCATCGACAAAACACCCTATATTTGAACAGCCTGTGATAGGACTATGCGGGAAACAAACAGTAAGGGAAAGTAGAAATGTTCTTAGGAAAACCTGTCATTTTTACTTCAAAAGCATGCAGTGGTAGAGTGCTAGTGAAAGAAAAAATATAAGAGGGCTAAAAATAAGCGAACATTATCTATGATGTTAATGCTTTGTCATTTATTTATCCAAAAAAATGCTATTGTTGCAACTAGGGAGGTGGGGAGCTCTTAAAGATGTTGATGGAGGAAAAAACCCTCTGTAGCCTTCCTTTTACCACTGAAAGTCTCTCAAGTGTCACTTTGGTGAAAGCTGAAATAAAGGTAAAATACAACAATTACTCTAAAGATGCCTCTTGCCACCAGCACGGATCACTTGGGATGAAAGTTAAGTAAGAGATAACACATTAATTAAACAGCACAAGATCATCTGAATCCCAGAAAAGTGGGAATGTGGAATCACAGACGTGCTCTGAATAGAAAAGGAGAGATCATTCCAGGTGAAACAAAGAGGTTATCAGTTTGGAATAGTATTCTCTGTTTCATGACATGTGGCCTAAAATAGTGGTTACAGTCAAACTCCAGAAAAATCACTCACATGAATATCTCACGGTGCAGGTAGGATTATATTGTGACATGTGCCAATTCTAGGACTCACTCAGTAGACATGGACTGAGCTGTGGCATTAAAGCAAATTAAAGGGATGTTCCAGGTGTTGTGCTGGACTACAAATCTGAAGATGTGTAAGAGAAAGACACAAGCATGAAGAGACAGCCATTGGGGGAGAGCATTCTAAAGGCCTGTCAGCCTTGGATAATGATTCCAGAGAGTCTCCTAATGCAGTGAGTGGTTCCCAAACATTAATGTCCTTGTGATTCACCTGAGTATCCCCTTAAAAGGCAGAATCTTATTCATAAGATTCTGACGAGATCCTTAGGACTTTGATGTTACCGACTTTGGGCTACACTTTGAGAAGCAGGCCCTAAGTTACAGTTGATTTCAGCGACTTCTGCAATAAGAAACAATGGGAGAAATGGAGCAATTATTTCTTGGACCACACTGCGGTCACAAGGGAGGTCTCTGCAGCCCACAGTTCTGCACACACACAGGGGACGGTGAGTAGCTGCTCACATTTCCTCTCAAGAGGGAGGGAAGCTACTAAATTGGCAGCAATACAAAAGCAGTTTCATGACAAGGAGCCCCTTAACTAGAAATCTTGTTAATGGCTAGAGTAAGTTTTAAAGCAGATTGTAAAATGTCCTTACCTGGATTCTAAGGGGAAAAGTTTATAGCTTTTTCATCTGTCCTGAAGACTGGAATGAGGATTTGGCTTTCCAAAGACTCTGTCCACCCTGGGAATCTATGAAAAAAAACAACAACAAAAAACCAACAACAAAACCAAAACACACACACACACACACACACACACACACACACACGTGAATTTAAATATTTGTCCGGTGCATTCCTTTTACAACCTTTGGTCCCATTCTGTTGGGAGATAGTTGGTATACTTAACCAAGATCCTTCCTGTCAAGGTTTACACCATGGAGAAAATAATCGGATTATGGTATCTTGACAAAAGTTCCAAACCATAGCAATGTGTGAGAATTAGCTTTCTTAAGAAACATGTTTATTTAAAGCCTAAGAGAGGATTTTTAAAAAGTTAAAGGTAATCCTTAAGCTTTTACACTCACAGTTTACAAAGTGAAGAGAATGCCAACCTACTCACGTTAGCTTTGGATTCAACCCCTTCCTGTCGGCAATAGGACTTCAGTCCTCCTCCCAAGGTGTCCCATTCCCCTTTATATTAAACTCTCACATTTTAACAGTTCCTGCTTCTCAACCTAAAAGGAAGCAAGTTTATTGTGGTTCCACCTTAACAGTAATAATTTCCCACCATGTTTCCAAATCCTCCCCCAGGGCTGCTGCCTCTCTCCTTTCTCAGCTATCTTGTATAGGGCTCTTCATTTTCTTCCTTCCCACTTATTCCTATTTTTTAACACTGTTTTAAAAGTAGCAGAACACTACTTTTCAAATGAAATCTCATGTGGGAACCCTAAGACAAAAAATAAACACAAGCACAACTTTGCTGTTTGAAAGAGGAGACAGTGAGCACAGAAGCCCCAACCCAGTCTTCCATTTCTGCTTGTCCAGGCAGTCCCTACACAGCCTCTAAAAACCGCAGGCTTTGCAAACCATCTGACCTCTTGTCCTCTTTCTCTAGTCCAAGGAAATGGTTACGAACACACAGGACTTCCTTTTTTAAAAATTAACATATAATGTATTAATTGCTTCAGGGGTACAGGTCTGTGATTCATCTGTCTTACATAATTCACAGTGCTCACCATAGCACATCCCCCCCTCAGTGTCTATCACCCTGTCACCCCATCCTTCCCACCCACCTCATTTCCAGAAAACCTCAGCTTTTTTCCTGAGATTGAGAGTCTTATGGTTTGTTTTCCTTTCTGGTTTCATCTTGTTTCATTTTCCCCTTCCTTCCCTTATGATCCCATGTCTTGTTTCTCAAATTCCTCATATCAGTGTGATCATATGATAATTGTCTTTCTCTGATTCACTTATTTTGCTTAGCATAATACCCTCTAATTCTATCCACATTGTTGCAAATGGCAAGATTTTGGCTTTTTGATGGCTGCGGAGTATTCTGGTGTGTATATGTGTGTATATATATATATACATATATATATATATTTATATAACTTCTTTATATAATCATCTACCTCCCGCTGGACATCTGGGTTCTATCCATAATTCGGCTATTGTGGACATTGCTGCTATTAACATTTGAATGCACGTGCCCCTTCAGATCACTACATTTGTATCTTTAGTGTAAATACCCAGGAGTGCCATGGCTGGGTTGAAATGTAGCTCTATTTTCAATTTTTTGAAGAAATTCCATGCTGTTTTCCAGAGTGGCTGCACCAGCTTGCATTCCTGCCAACAGTGTAGGAGGTTTCCCCTTTCCCCACATCCTCTCCAACACCTGTTTTTCCTGATGTGTTAATTTTAGCCATTCTGACTGGTGTGAGGTGGTATCTCATTATGGTGTTGATTTATATTTCCCTGATGCCCAGTGATGTGGAACACTTTTTCATGTTGTCTGTTGGCCATTTGGATGTCTTCTTTGCAGAAATGTCTGTTCATGTCTTCTGCCCATTTCTTGATTGGATTATTGGTTCTTTGGATGTTGAGTTTGATGTTCTTTATAGACTTTGGATACTAGATCGTTATCTGATATGTCATTGGCAAATATCTTCTTCCATTCTGTTGGTTGTCTTTTGGTTTTGTTGACTGTGTCCTTTGCTGTGCAAAAGCTTTTGATCTTGATGAAGTCTCAATTGTTCATTTTTGCCCTTGCTTCCCTTGCCTTTGGCGATGTTCCTAGGAAGAAGTTGCTGCAGCTGAGGTTGAAGAGGTTGCTGCCTATGTTCTCCTCAAGTATTTTGATGGATTCCTGTCTCATATTGAGATCTTTCATCCATTTTGAGTCTATTTTTGTGTGTGGTGTAAGGAAATGGTCCGGTTTCATTCTTCTGCATGTGGCTGTCCAATTTTCCCAACACTATTTTGTTGAAGAGACTGTCTTTTTTCCATTGGACATTCTTTCCTGCTTCTCAAAGATTAGTTGACCATAGAGTTGAGGGTCTATTTCTGGGCTCTCTATTCTGTTCCATTGATCGATGTGTCTGTTTTTGTGCCAGTACCATACCGTCTTGATGATTACAACTTTAAATAGACCTTGAAGTCTGGAGTTGTGATGCCCCCCAACATTGGTTTTCTTTTTCAACATTCCCTTAGCAATTCGGGGTCTTTTCTGGTTCCATATAAAATTTAGGATTCTTTGTTTCATTTCTTTGAAAAAAGTTGATGGTATTTTGATAGGGATTGCATTAAATGTGTAGATTGCTCTAGGTAGCATAGACATTTTCACAGTATTTGTTCTTCTAATCCATTAGCACGGAATGTTTTTCCATTTCTTTGTGTCTTCCTCAATTACTTTCATGAGTACTCTATAGTTCTCTGAGTACACATTCTTTGCCTCTTTGGTTAGATTTATTCCTAGGTATCTTATGGTTTTGGGTGCAATTGTAAATGGGATTGACTCCTTAATTTCTCTTTATTCTCTCTTGTTGTTGGTGTATAGAAATGCAAATTTCTGTGCACTGATTTTTTTATCCTCACACTTTACTGAATTCCTGTGAGTTCTAGCAGTTTTGGAGTGGAGTCTTCTGGGTTTTCCACATAAAGTATCATAACATGCAAAGAGAGAGTTTGACTACTTCTTAGCTAATTCAGATGCCTTTTATTTGTTTTTGTTGTCTGATTGCTGAGGCTAGGACTTCTAGTACTATGTTGAAAGGCAGTGGTGATAGTGGACAGCCCTGCTGTGCTCCTGACCTTAGGGGAAAAGATCTCAGTTTACCCCATTGAGAATGATATTAACTGTGGGTTTTTCATAAGTGGTTTTGATGATAGTGAGGTATGTACCCTCTATCTCAACACTGTGAAGAGCTTTGATTAAGAAACAATACTGTACTTTGTCAAATGCTTTTTAATCATCTATTGAGAGTATTATATGATTCTTGTTCTATTATTAATGTATTGGATCACATTGACTGATTTGAAGATGTTGAACTAAGCTTGCATCCCAGGAATAAATCCCACTTGGTCGTGGTGAATAATCCTTTTAATGTACTGTTAGATCCTATTGGTTAGTATTTTGGTGAGGATTTTTGCATCCATATTCATCAAGGATATTGGTCTGTAATTCTCCTTTTTGGTGGGGTCTTTGGTTTTGGGATCAAAGTAATGCTGGCCTCATAAAATGAGTTTGGAAGTTTTCCTTCCATTTCTATTTTTTGGAAGAGTTTCAGAATAGGTATTAATTCTTCTTTAAATGTTTGGTAGAATTTCCCTGGGAAGGTGTCTCTGCCCTGGGGTCTTGTTTGTTGGGAGGTTTTTTTTTTTTTTTTTTAAGATTTTATTTATTTATTTGACAGAGAGATCACAAGCAGGCAGAGAGGCAGGCAGAGAGAGAGGAGGAAGCAGGCTCCCTGCTGAGCAGAGAGCCCGATGCAGGGCTCCATCCCAGGACCCTGAGATCATGACCTGAGCTGAAGGCAGTGGCTTAACCCACTGAGCCACCCAGGCGCCCCTATTGGGAGATTTTTGATGACTGCTTCAATCTCCTTACTGGTTATGGGTCTGTTCAGGTTTTCTATGTCTTTCTGGTTCAGTCATGGTAGTTTATATGTCTCTAAGAGTGCATCCACTTCTTCCAGATTGTCAAATTTGCTGGTGTAGAGTTGCTCATAATATGTTCTTATAATTGTTTGTATTTCTTTGGTGTTGGTTGTGATCTCTCTTTCATTCATGATTTTATTTATTTAGGTCCTTTCTCTTTTCTTTTGGATAAGTCTGGCCAGGGGATTATCAATCTTATTAATTATTTCAAAGAACAAGCTTGTAGTTTGGTTGACCTGTTCTACTGTTCTCTTGGTTTCTATTTCATTGATTTCTGCTCTGATCTTTATGATTTCTCTTCTCCTGCTGGGTTTAGGCTTTCTTTGTTGTTCTTTCTCCAGCTCCTTTAGGTGTAGGGTTAGGTTGTGTACTTGAGACCTTCCTTGTTTCTTATATTGCTTATATTGCTAGATGTACTTTCCTCTCAGAAACCCCTTTGCTGCATCCCAAAGATTGTGAACAGTTGCATTTTCATTTTCATTTGTTTCCATGGATTTTTTAAAATTCTTCTTTGATTTCCTGGTTGACCAATTCAGTCTTTAGTAGGATATTCTTTAGCCTCCATGTATTTGAATTCTTTCCAACTTTCCTCTTGTGGTTGAGTTCTAGTTTCAAGGCATTGTGGTCTGAAAATATGGACAGAATGATCCCAATCTTTTGGTACTGGTTGAGACCTAATTTGTGACCCAGGATGAGATCTATTCTGGAGAATGTTCCATGTGCACTAGAGAAGAATATGTATTCTGTTGCTTTGGGATGATATGTTCTGAATATAACTGTGATGTCCATCTGGTCCAGTGTGTCCTTTAAAGCCTTCATTTTCTTGTTGCTTAGATGACATATTCATTTCAGTGAGGGTGGGGTCTTAAAGTCCCCTACTATTATTGTATTATTTTCAATGTGTTTCTTTGATTTTGTTATTAATTGGTTTATATAATTGGCAGCTCTCTTGTTAGAGGCATAGATATTTAAAATTATTAGATCTTCGTGTTGCACAAACCCTTTAAGTATGATATAGTATCCTTCCTCATCTCTTATTATAGTCTTTGGTTAAAATCTAATTTGTCTGATATATATAAGGATTGCCACACCAGCTTTCTTTTGATGTCCATTAGCATGGTAAATGGTTTTCCACCCTCTCACTTTAAATCTGGAGGAGTCTTTGGGTTTAAAATGAGTTTCTTGCAGACAGCATATTGATGGGTCTTTTTTTTAATCCATTCTGATACCCTGTGTCTTTTGATTGGGGCATTTTGCCCATTTACGTTCAGGGTAACTATTGAAAGATATGAATTTGGTGCTATTGTATTGTCTGTAAAGTGACTCTTACTGTTTATTGTCTCTGTTCCCTTCTGGCCTGTTACTTTTAGGCTCTCTCTTTGCTTCGAGGACCCCTTTAATATTTCCTATAGGGATGGTTTGGTGTTTGCAATTTTTTTTAATTTTTGTTTGTCCTGGAAGCTTTTTATCTCCCCTTCTATTTTCGATGACAGCCTAGCTGGATATGGTATTCTTGGCTGCATATTTTTGTCATTTAGTGCTCTGAATATATCATGCCAGTCCTTTCTGGCCTCCCAGGTCTCTGTGGATAGGTCTGCTTCCAATCTAATATTTCTACCATTGTAGCTTGGGACAGACCTCTTGTCCTGAGCTGCTTTCAGGATTTTCTTTTTGTGTCTGAGACTTGTAAGTTTTACTATTAGATTATGGGGTGTTGACTTTTTTTTTTTTTTTTTTTTGAGGATTCTCTGTGCCTCCTGGATTTGATCCCTGCTTCCTTACCCAAATTAGAGAAATTCTCTGCTATAATTTGCTCTAATATATCTTCTACCCCCTATCTCTCTTTCTGCTTCTTCTGGGATCCTAATTATTCTAATATTGTTTCATCTTATGGTATCACTTATCTCTTGAATTCTCCCCTTGTAGTCCAGTAGTTGTTTGTCTCTCTTTGGCTCATCTTTTATATTCTCCATCATGTGGTCTTCTGTATCACTAATTGTCTCTTCTGCCTCATTTATCCTAGCAGTAAGAACCTCCATTTTTTTATTGTACCTCATTAATAGCTTTTGATTTCAAGTTTGTTGATTTTAGTCCTTTTATTTCTCCAGAAAGGGATTTTATTTCTTTAGAAAGGGATTCTTTTGAATGTTCTATGCTTTTTTCAAGCCCAGCTAGAACCTTGATAATCATCATTCTGAACTCTAGTTCTGACATCTTACTAATGTCCATATTGATTAGGTCAGTACTGCCTCTTGTTCTTTTTTTTTTTTTTTTTTTTTTGAGGTGAGATTTTCCTGCCTTGTCATTTTTTCCAGAAAAGAATAGATGAATGAGAGAACAGAATGCTAAAAGGGTAACAATGGCCCCAGAAAAATATACACTAACCAAATCAGAAGAAACCTGAAACCAGGGGGAGAAGAAAGGAAAAAAAATGTATTTAAGATTAGGCTGGTGAATAGAACAGAGCCACACACTTGATTTGGGTTGTATTTTGGTTTGTTAGAAGAAACTACCTCCCAAAATTTTCAAGAAAGAAAGAAAAAATTTATACACACACACACACACACACACGTTAACATGTACACATATATACACATATATGTATATATTTACATATATGTAGATATGTTGTTATATGTAATATGTTATATGTATAAATAACACGCTATTATGTGAAAATAACATGTTGTTATATGTAAATATATTTACATATGTACACACAAAGAGAAGGAATATGAGTATAAAGATGAAAATTTCAAAAGGTTTTAAAAAAGGAATTGGTAAGATAAACAGTTGGTTGAAAAAAGGAAAAAGAAGTGGGGGGAGAAAATGTGATCAGGCTGGTGATTAGAACAAAGCCATACACTAGATTTAAGGTATATTTTGATCTGCTAGAAGAAAGTGTATCCCAAAATTTTAAAGAAGGAAGAACTTATATGTGTATAAAAAAATAAGGTTAAACACAATGAAGGGATAGAATATGACTATAAAAATGAAAATTAAAAAAGATTTTTAAAAAGGTATTGATAAGATAAAATAGTTAAAGTAGGTAAAAATCGGAAAGAGGAAAAAATCCAAAAACAATAGAAAAAAAAAACTAATGAAAATTTTAAAAATTTAACTTTGAAAGACTGAAGAGTCCAGGGTAAAAAGCCAGGAATTCTATGTGTTGTATTCCCCTAGTTCTGAAGTTCCACAGTTCCCATTGATGGGTAAACTTGTTCTTCGCTGGATGTTTTTATTGATCTCGCAGGGGCTGGGTCCCATTGCAGTGATTCTCAAATGTCTTTGCCAGAGGCAGAAATGCACCACCCTTGACAGAGGCCAGGCTAAGCAAACTGCTCAGTTTTGCTCTCAGTATCTTTTGTTCCCTGAATGCTTTCTATACAGCTTTGGAGGACAAGAATGAAGATGGTGGCCTTCCAATCTCCAGCCTTTAGGAGGTGAGAGCTCAGGGCCCCACTCCTCAATGTGCCCGCAGATAAAAGCAGTTAATCACTCCCATATCCCTGGTCTCTGGCTGCGCTCCAAACTCATCCAGCCTGTGATCAAGCATTTCTATCTCTGGAGCACAATCCCATTTGGAGACTCCAAACCCACTAGATTCCTGCAGTGCACTCCATCGCTGTTCCTCCCGATGGAGGAAGGGGTGGGGTCTCCCTGGATCTGCCACTTGTGGGGTCCCGCTTGAAGAGGAGTGGTCTGACTGTGCCTCGGATCATGGTTTATGGCAACCCCAAGCTGAGAGCCCTCTCCTTGGCTTCACCTTTGCAATCAGCTTCTCCGCTCCAATACCTGGGAGGTCTGTCACACTCAGACACCCCTGGTCTTTCTGTGACCCTGAGGGTCCTGAGACCACACTGTGCCCATGAGGCCCCCCCCCCACTTAGCCTCAGTAGAGCAGACTTCTAAAAGTTATGATTTTGTGCTCTGTTGCTCCACTGCTTGTGGGAGCTGGCCCCTCCCCTCCATGGTCTATCTTTCCATATATCACCTTGGATTCACTTCTCCACATGTCCTACCTTCCAGAAAGTGGTTGCTTTTCTGTTCCTAGAATTGCTGCTATTCTTCTCTTTGATCTCCTGTTGAGTTTGTAGGTGTTCAGGATGGTTTGAGAACTATCTAGCTGAACTCCTGGTACAATATGAAATTTAGGTTTCCTACTCCTCCTCCATCTTGTTCCTTCCCCTGTCAGAACACCCAGGATTCTTAGTCAATTGGTAATTTCTGGTCTATCTTACCTGACTCACTAAAGAATTTGGAGACTACAGACAAGTGAGAATTACATGCAATTCCCACATATTTCCTCCTCTCTCTTCAATGCCTTTGCACATTCTGTTTTCTCAGTTCTAATCCTCTGTGGGCTTTTCCTTTCACCTAGAATAAAACCCCGTTGGTTTTTCAATATTGAAAAGCATCTACTTGATGTGCAAGCCACCTCCCTCCTGTGTCCTTACTGCCCTCCACTCTCACTATGTTCTAGCTCTACTGCAGGCATTGTATGGCACATGTGCTATAAGGAAATGCCTTATCTACCTGCATTTTTTTCTAAGAATTTGTTTTCCTGTTAGATAGATAGCTCTTGGTTTCCACTATGTGCTCTTCCAAAAGTATGGATCTAGAGAAATTGCCTAATCAACTCACTGAAAGTTTGCTTTCTCATTTGAAAGTCAGAATAAAATTTTATTTGGAATTAAATTTTGAGAAAACCACTGATCTCTGTCTAGACTCTAAAGGGTTCCAGTGCAGCAAATTTTCCAAACTTAGTTATATACTACTGCAATAGGAAAGAAGTCAAAGTCACCAGGGATTTGTTGAGTACTTCTAAGAGTTAAATTGGAGACATAAGAGTACAGTGTGCTTTCCTAACTGATTATGATTAATGGTTGGCATTTCAAATTGATATGTGTTATGTTTGATTACATGCTGAGAAAGGAAAAAAAGTGCTGAATGAAACTGTTGGTCTCTTTTTCCCCTTAAATCTGAGTTCCTGATGTACTAACTTCATTTTTTCAGCAAAACTGTTCTTCAAAGAAAGAGAAATCAACAGTGCCGAGCCCTCTCTCTCTTTCTAATATTCACAATTCTGGACAATAATTTTATTTTTATTTCATTAGCTTTAAATTTAAAATTAATTTAAAATTAAAATTAAAATTTAATTTAAAATTAAGCTAGCAGGAAAAAATAGGTTGACACTGTTCACATGATATTCAGTTGCAAAATTCTAGCCTACCTCTCATTCCTGCTCTTTTCACTCTTACATTTTAAGTTAAATTCTCCACCAAATGAAATTCAATAGATTGACAGCTAAATTTGTTTAAACAGAAGTGGGTCAATGTCACTCTCAAAACAAAAACAAAGATCGTGTTAGCATGGGCTGGTGCATAATATCACAGTCATTCATTTCTAAAACTAGACTTTAAGGATTACAAATGTAATTTCTTTGTGAACTAATGCTTGAGAGGTCAGTGTGCTTGATCAACTTGTGGTTTCCTGGTCTGAGTCTGTAGTACCAGATTCATATCTATACTGACACTCTTCCCTCTGCTGACCCAAGGGAAAATGTGCTATAAATCAACTCAGTAGTTTTGTAATGTGCTCAGTACTTGTAATTTTGACTGTAAAATTCCTCCGTTAGTAGCAAGGCTTTGTAATAATATAACATGTCATGAGGTAGATCTCAAATACAGTGGACTCTTTTGATTATATCATCCCCATTGCACAACTCTGGTTTCAAATGCAGCCATGACTTTATGATAGTTGTTTTTTGTTTGTTTGTTTGTTTTTTAATGTCCTTGCCACTTTAACAACAGAAAGGTAGCCAGATCTCCAGGCTTATTTTTTTTAATTTATTTTTATTCTTTATGTTTGTTTATTAAATTTTACAGTGTTCCTTTTCATTCAGGTACTAAGTCTTGATGTTTCTCCCTGAGACCACTCTGTGGTTTTCTCCAAAAACGGTATAAGGCTTTATCTTTTACATCTGAAACATGAGCAACCTTGGGTCGTCCTACCAGATTCCACTTGGCTTCATATTTGGTTACAACCCTATTCCTGTTTTCAGCTCCTCCTCCCTCTGCCCCTTTCACTGGGGCTGCTGACATTCCAAATCCATCTCTCAGCCCCACCAACTTCCTGAGTCAATCAACATTCAAACGACAGTATGGAGTTCACCAACATTCTTAGTCCAGCAGCAAGTATGGTCAAGAATTGGTCTTTCTCTGCCATGCATTTCACACTTGAGTTGCTAAGAAAAGCTCTAGGTTATCTGTAGACAAATTATTCCAACCCATATGGCATTACTGTACATATTAGTTTTTAGGCATGACACTCTAATATCCTCCTAGCCCTGTGGTCCTGCCACAAACTACAGGTTACATGACAGGACCTTAACACACAACCTAGTTTTGCCTGTCCCTTCCTCTGGAGGGCTAGACCTTGTTCATTGTACCTTTAGCTACTTTATAGATGCAGGCTATAAATGGACTCATCACATTAGAACATGCCATAGTAGTCAATCTGATATAAATTCCAGCCAGGAGACTGAATATCCTTATATAATAGAAATGAAAATTTGCCATAATCAAGCCCAAGTTACAGAAAACCTTTGAGCACAGCACACTGAACCATTGGCTTCCTACTTTGGTAATCTTCTTTATATTTGATCAGGTTCTCCAATCCCCCATTCTCAAAAGTGCTAAATCTCTTAAGCAGTATAGCCTAATTCTGAGATTGTATCACACTTCACCCCAAGCCCTTCATAACACAGTAATATGAGATGCAGCTTCTAGCCTCAAGGTAGGACATGACACATACTTATGAAACAAACAGAAAACACAATATATGGTCACTGTTTCTGCTACTTTAGGCTCTGCTGACAGAGGCCTTGGTACCCATGGGAGGAATACTATCACTATGAGACATAAAAGTGATTCCATTAAATTAGAAGTTGAGAAAACCACTTGTATTGGGGATTCTCCTAGTATTGGGATGATTAGTAAAAATGAAAAAAGATATATTTTTGACTGATCCTGACTGTCTAGGAGAAATAGGGTGACTATAATACAGTGGGGATTTAAAAGAATGAGGATGGAAACTAAAGAAGGCCCCTTTTAATACTTACTTAATTTTTTCTTTTAAAAAATGTGATAGCTAGCTCCAGCAACCCCAAATAGGCATGACCAACAGCGTTTAGATCCTTAAGGAATCAAAGTTCCTGAGTGAAATAAAAATATATATATATATATTAAATGAGTTGAAGTAAAGAGAAATTCTCTCTATGACCTAGGGTCACATGTATGAATTATGCTCTTTTCCTTACTATATCAGACTTATATTTATTTATTACAACAGATTTAGTTATTACAACAGAGCATGTTGGTAATAACTTTTTTTTAAAAGATTTTATTTATTTATTTGACAGAGATCACAAGTACGCAGAGAGGCAGGCAGAGAGAAAGGAGGAACAGGCTCCCTGCTGAGCAGAGAGCCCAATGCGGAGCTTGATCTCAGGACCCTGAGTTCATGACCCAAGCTGAAGGCAGAGGCTTTAACCCACTGAGGCATCCAGGTGCCCCGATAATAACTTTTCAATTTAGTTCACAAGTTATAGAATATGGACACATGATTGTGACAGAACCAGTGTAAGAGTGGACATTTCCCAGAGGTCCTGAGCTAGGCCTTGCATGTATCGATGGATGAGGTTCTGGGTTTCCTTATTTTGGGGAGGAGGGAAATATGCCTTGGTTGTTAAGGGTTATCTTTAGAATGATAGCCTGAAACCAATGTTTGTAAATGAAAATACGTTCAAAAGATATCCAAAGGGGTGAATTGTGTAAAATTTGTCATATTTTTTAGCCACTTCATATTCTTGTGTTTGGGAAATTCTCCACTTTAAGTCTTTGAAAGAGGACGGTCTGCCTTCTGCTGTGGAAAGTTCCAAGAACTCCCCTGGACCTTGAATTGAGAGCCAGAGACACAAGAAGAGAAAACTAGGACAATGACAGTGAGGCTGAGCACTGCCTGGGTAAGTTGACAGCACTTAACATTCAGTGGAAATGGCATAAGCTTTGTCAAGTAGTTTGGAGTATGTTGTGGGATACCTCTGAACCAAGTTATCCAGTTTACTTCATGATAATCTAAAATACCCTCTCACCTTTTCATAAATCTATTTCCTCCTTAAATTTCTGTTGAAATCAAAAGATCTATCTTGTCATTCTCCTGAGTCATAGCAAGATTCTACACTCTATTTGAAATCACTGACTTGGGTAATTTGTTCCATGCTTTACTTCCCACAGAATGTTTCTTGTGACCTTTAATAGCACCCATGCTCCAACTGTCATTTTCTCTCCTCACCCTCTCCCCAAATAATAATTATTTCCCCCAACTAATACCCTAAATAATAATCTTATTGTTATATTTTGATTGGAAAAGAATAGTAGTAAACAGTAACTATGACATTACATACATCATTAAAGTTTTGAGTTTGTTTTGTTCATGACAGATGTTAGGCATCATTTATGTAAAGAACTATGCATCTCCTGAAAACACGCAGAATGTTATGAAATACACCAAAGTTATTTAAAATATAATTTTGGCATCTCTTAGAGAAATTAAACAAGTAAAATTTTAGAGCAGAGTGAAGAGTGGGTCTTAGACTGGAACAACAGAGTATCAAATTTCCTTTGTGTAATAAATGAGAGATGAAAAATAATACTTCTACACAGACTTTAAAGCTTTTTGCATATGTGATGATAAAAATCGTCTATTAAGTTAAAGGGCTACAAGTCAGCACGCAACTATGATGAACACAGAGCTTTTATAAAAAAAATTACTACTAAACAGATGGCAAAATTTGGGGAAGTTTGTGGCATAATATGTTAGAATCAAGAAAACACAGGTGTGCAGCTCATTTCTTCTAAGTAGCTGCGTGAATTCTATGATCAGAGTTAATTTCCTCATCGACCATATTTTAATGTACCTATATGTGTGTGGCATAGGGCCAGGAACTGTGTGTGTATTTGTGTGGGGGAAGTGAACCCAGACTCTGTGGGAGAAATCATATATATGTATACATATATAACAGTCTTTCCCCTGAAGGAGTTAATAACCATTATGGAAAACTTGAAGCAATCAGAGAAAAAGCAGGCACATAAACAAAAGCTAAATTGTGTGGTTCAGACTCCAAGTGGAGGAGGAGTTCAAAGAGGAAAGAAATGAATGTGGGCTGGGGTTTTGCCTGAAAACTTTTTGCAGGGGGAGCTCAAGAATACGTTAAATATTGTTGCAAAGGATTGAAGATATTCCTACAATATTTCACTAATTTTTTTTAAAGGTCTTCCTAAGATGTTCAACTTTTTTTTTCTTTTTCCCAATTGAGAAAGCACTTGGCTAGCCGGACAATTTAGTGGAATCAAGCCTGGGGGGAATGAGTTACAGATGTCACAGCAGCTCCTCTTTCTACGCATCCCTCTCCGATGGGAGAAAGGAATCAGACCATGGTGGGCAGCAAAAGAACAGAGCGAATGTGAACAAGGTAGAAGTTAGTGCTGGGTACATGCAGAAGCACAAGGAAGCTGACAGGTGTGGGATACAGACCTGGGAGAGGAGGATGGGAAAACCACGTAACAGCATACATTTGATCTAATTAAATCAAAAGAAAATCCAAAGCTCCTGGGACAAAACGACTGATTCCAGGGCTGAAGCAGGAAAAGTGCAGGATGAGCCCTAAGCTCTTGGGTGCACTAGGAAGTGAGGTGCTCTCAAAAAATGATGGGGATGCATCAGAAGCACACAAGAACCAGTATGAAATAGTCTGGACCAATTTGAGCACCAAATTATAATGCCATTGGTAACGTATTATAAATATTTGAGTGAAACAAAACTCCTGAGTCTATACCGAAATAAACAAATGAGTAAACAATTATAACCAGGGAAGAGAATATTATTCCTTACCGTATAATGCCAAGTAACAAATACAGAAACTAGAAAATCATTAACGAATAGGAGAATTAGTAGGTGAAAGTTTAATAAAAAAATAGGAGGGGGCATTTCTATATTCTCAAAATAGTTCCACAAATTACTTGTTAATTGCAAAGGGAAAGACAGTAACTTGACAAAGAGAAATCTGGAGGATATTTTAATTCAATCAAACAATCAAAGCTAACCTCACCAATATTGGGACACAGGGACATTATGTGACTCTTGAAATGATATACTGAAAAGGACAGAACATCCTTTTGCTGATATTCCTGCCAAAAATGTGTTGCCAGGATCTATCACGAGCAGACATCAGACCAACATGTTTTAGGTAAAAGGAGACTAAGTAGAAAGAGAACTAAATGCAACACCCAATGCTGGATTGGATCAGGAACCAGGAAAAGAATAGCTATAATGGATTTACTGGAACAAATTGATAACATTTGAATATGGAATGTGGATAATAACATTATATTAGTGCTAAATTTCCTGTTATCACCAGCTCTGTTGTGGTTATATAAAAGAATATCCTTGTTCCTAGGAAACACACACATATTTAAGAGTAAAAGGAAATGATATTTTCTACTTATTCTCCAAAAAATATATATTAATATTACAGGTTACATATATACATGTGGTGTATGTATGTGTATAGAGAGAAATAATGGCTCAAAATGTAGGTGATATCAAAAAAGTCACAAAAGGGGCACCTGGGTGGTTAAGTCAGTTAAGCGTCTACCTTCAGCTCACATCATGATCCCTGGGATCAAGTCCCACATCCGGCTCCCTGTTCAGTGGAGAACCTGCTTCTCCCTCTTTCTCTGCCTGCTGCTCTGCCTACTTGTGCTCTCTATCTCTCTGTCAAATATATAAATACAATCTTAAAAACAAATTTAAAAAAAAATTAAAAAGTCACAAAAGAAGAAAAAAAAAGCCAAAGCACAATGTTTAATTTTATATCTTGAAATGTGACCATCATTTATATTGTTATAAGAACCAAAACCAATATCTAAACTTCAAGCTAACTCTTTGCTTAATAGAAAACTCTGTTATTTCATTGGCCCCAACAGAAGAAAATGGCAAAAATGGAAGAAAAAGGAGTTCAAATTTAAAACAACATGATTTGGTCTAAAGCATTTACTTACTCTTAAAAACTTGATAGTGGCGACATGAGAAAGGGATTCTTGCCTAACCAGCGTGCCCAATTACATAAACACAGCAATCCCCTTTGCCTATTCTTCTTTCTGCTCATGCTCCATCTCAGGTTTCACTTTTTTTTCTTTCTTTTGTGTGTGTGTGTGTGTGTGTGTCTACCTAAGGGTAAAAATAAGTGACATTTTTCTATCGCAGAGAGTTTGGGCCTATAACACCTACAATCTTCAGATTCAGCCCCACCACAAAGCCCACAAGAACAACACCTGGCAATTCTGAGTGTTTATGGCTTCAGAATTATTCTTCTGCCCAAGGTCAAGTTTCCATATATCCTGAGTGAGCCTCTCGGCTGTCCACAGGCTCTCTCATTCATCGCTTCCTATTTGATTCTTCATCGTAACTCCCTAGCCTAAGCCTTCGGGCCCAGTTCCTGCCCTATTTCCTTACTGTTCTCTAATTTCACCAGAGACAAGAGTCCACCCCTTCTGTCTACACCATGACAATCTATTAGTTCTGCCAGCAGCTCCCTTTTTTTTCTTTTTTTTTTTTTTTAAGTCCCTGCCTTGACAAGGGAAATTTTTCAACCAAGAAAGTTTTTCCTGGACCTATGATTCTCTTAGGAGCTTTGGATCTGTAGGTATTTGTGAACTCAAGTTAGAATATGCTTTCTCTCTATGAGAAAACGATATATGTCCTGGAATAATCTGAGATCTTTCTTTCTTTCTTTCTTCCAAGACTTATTTATTTTAAAGAGAGAGAAAGCAAGAGCAGTGGGGAGGAGCAGAGGGAAAGGAAGGGAGTAAGAATCACAGATTCCCTGATGAGCACGGAGCCTGAAGCAGGGCTTGACCCCAGGACCCTGAGATCATGACCTGAGCGGATAACAAGAATCAAATGCTTAACCCACTGAGCCACAAAGGCAACCCGAGTTTGCCTTTCTAACATGTTCCCAGCTCCTGCCACTGCTGTTGGACTTTGAGAACTGTAACACTAGAGTTAGCTGTTGGGTCCTTTCTAGAAGTGTGATGCTGTGTCTCTATCTATTCACTGAGGACAAGCAAACAGTTACTCTTAAACATAAAAGAGCTTGTCCAAACTCACTCACGAGAAGATAAATGCAAATAAAAGTTACACGGAGATACAATTTCTCACTTATTGGATTGGCAAAAACTTAAAAAGTATACTAACACACTCTCTTGGCAAAGCTGTGGTGAAATGAGTCCCCTCCTGTCCTGCTGGTTAGAATGAAAGTTGGTACTACCCTTAGACAGGGACAACAAAATTACATATGTATCCCCTTAGGATATAGATGTCCCACTTTTAAGTAATTCATTGTGCAGATATACCTCCCATAACTTGAAAGCACTGGTGCACAAAGCTATTCCTTGCATTATTTGGCAGTGCCAAATACCAGAAGCAACATGCCCGAACACACACGGTCCGTTGAATAAGCTGCAGATACATTTACACAGTAAACTCCTAAGCACCCTGCAAAGGGATGAAGCAGAGTTCTGTGAGGTGAGGCGGAGTGCAAACGAGAGCTCCATTTTCATTAAGAAATATAAGCAAATGTGGTATCTAATCACACGTGCCAGGAACAATAGAGGGAAGATAAGACTGACACCAATGTGGCTGGTTACCTAAACAAGATGACTGAGGACTGGAAAGCAGGGAAGGAAGTCGAGGTGGCAACGACCCTTCTCTGTGTATATATATGTTTTTGTACAGTTCTGACTTTTGGAACAACATTAGCGTTTTACATCCTCAAAAAAGGAGAGAATAAAAGCAAAAGAAAATCAGGAAGGAAAAAGAAAAAAACTCTGAAATGGAGTATAAACAAAAACAAATAAACCATATTTCAAAACAATAACCTAGTCACACCAAATGAATTGAGGAGAGAACTAACCTAAGCAACGTTTGCATACAAGATTTAGACAAAATGCCCTCCAACTAAAGAACAAAAGAGTTTTAAACAAACATTGAACTCCAGTTAGTATGTTTTCTTTTTGCAGAGGCCTGGTTTAGCAATTCTGAAATTATTTTCTTTATATTCTAGAACTGGCAAAAAAAATATATTATATTGTGGATAATGGGAAGCAGTTTTATGATTGTTGGAAACAGGATTTACAGATACTGAAAGGGATGAAGCTGAAAAAAGAAAAAAGAAAAAAGAAAGGGAGAATGGGCCCTGTGGTATTGGACTGGAGATGGAGGTGTTAGTGTAAACTCATGTTTTATATATAAATAGGAGAGAGAGAGAAGAGGCAGGAGAGTAAAGAGAGAGGATATAACAATGGACATAAACATGTGAAAGGATATAGAAATGATTATACTCCAGTAGAAATGAGCCCATCTCTTTAGATAAATGGTCAATCTCAGGGCTGAGGCAGAGAAGATGACAAAATGAGCCAGAAACATCGTGTTTTCCAGGAAATAAAGAAGAACCAAAAGAAACACAGGGACATGCCAGAAGGTTATAGGAGCCAGTCTGAGAGACTCCTACTTGCCAAAGCTGAGATAATTGGGACGTCAAAATAAATAATAGTATTAAAACCCATTGAATAAAGAAATAATCCATAAGACCATCTGCTACAAACAAACTAATGGGAAAAGAAATAAATCTTTAGAATAGAAAGGCAGCTAATAAGTACTGAGGAAATAAGAAAATTAGAAAAATCATCACTTAATAACCATCATAATAATTAATTCAGGCCAGAATCTCCAGGGAATGATAAAACTCAGTGAAATTTGACAAGTAACAGGATATTTATAGAGTTTCAAAGTTCCTCTCCATAAATATTTATTAATTACCAAAGGGAAAGTCAGAGTTTTACAGTAGAGAAACTTGGCAGACAGGACTTTAAGTTATCAGAGTGAACGTTGCCCATAACAGAACAAATCAGCAACACACCTCTTGACAGGTGCACCGAGTACAAAACATCACTTCCATAGGGTTCCTGCCAAAAGTGCATAAGCTCAAACTAATCAGGAAGAAACATTAACAAGCCCAAACTAAAGGATAGTTTGCTATATACTTGGCCTATACTTTTTAAAAAGCTAAAAAACTGTTCCAGATTAAAAGATGATAAGAGATGTGACAGCCCGTAATCCTAGATTTTCTTTCGCTAGAAGGAAACACTCTTGGGACAAGTGGCAAAACCTGAAGAAGGACTGCAGATTATATAATAATGTATCAGTGTTTAATGTCCTACTTTTTATAATTGTGTTGTGGTTGTGTAAAAGAATGTTCTCATTTCTTAATAAAATAAGGCTAAAATCGTTAGAGGTAAGGAAACATCATATCTATAGATTACTGGTGAATAGTTTGGAAAAAAGCATACATAGGTAGGCTGATGATGATGGAAATGAAGAGATGATAGATGATAGATTAGATAGAGAGAGAGAGATGATAGATAGAAAAATAACTGTTGACATTTGAAGAACCTAGGTGAAGAGTATGTAAGAATTCTTTGTACTATTTTCATAACGTTCTGTAAATCTGAAAATATGTCACAGTACATATTTTTTTTTTAATTCCCTTTGGCTGGAAGGCAAGAACATATATGCACAGTGCTGCCTTTGCTACCTCTGCTAACTGGAGAAGATGTCCCACACCCCAGCTGGCCTCATGCCCACTTTGGCATATTAGGACCGTAGACATAAGATTGGAAATCTGAATATTTAATATTGACTCAGATCCTAACTATGTTTCTTGGGCAAGCCATTTATCATCTCTGTGCTTGAGAGTTCTGGTGTGAAGGAAGGTTTAAACAAGATAATCTCCCAATCAATTATCAAATATCTCATGGAAATATACTAAGTGCTAGAACTGTGACAGTGAGCAAAATACCTGCTCACATGGAAATAGTGATCTAATGTAGACCACTAAAGACCTAAAAAATTATTTAGGTGGATAAATTTCTGAAAAAGAAAAAATACATAAAACATAAAACAGAGATCTGGGAATGTGAATCAAAGAGATTTGAGTCTGGGGAGATCAGGGAATGCTTCCCTGAAATAGTCTCAATGAAGCAGAGACCTGAAGGCAGGGTAGGGACTAGCTGGGAGAAAGAACAGCTGGAGTAAAGAGCATTCTAGGAAAGAAGAAACTGTATGTGCAAGATCTGAGGGAGGAGATTGCTTGGTATCTTCAAGGTATTGAAAGAAGTCCAGATGTCTAAGGAATAGAAACAGAGAGAGAAGTCTCAGGCTATTGGTACAAGATTGGACGGGGAGGTGGATGGGACCATACAGAATGACAAATGACATCTCAGGAAGATTAAAGTGTCTTCCTGGGGGCACCTGGGTGGCTCAGTGGGTTAAAGTCTCTGCCTTCAGCTCAGGTCATGATCCCAGGGTCCTGGGATTGAGCCTTGCATCGGGCTCTCTGCTCAGCAGGGAGTCTGCTTCCCTTCCTCTCTCTTCCTGTCTCTCTGCCTACTTGTGATCTCTGTCTGTCAAATAAATAAATAAAATTAAAAAAAAAAGAAAATGTCTACCTAATGTATTATTGTATTTTTATTAAGATTTATTTATTTATTTTAGAGAGAGAGAGAGAGAGAGTAGGGGAGGGGCAGAGGGAGAGAGAGAATCTTGAAGCAGACTCCCCGCTGGGTGCTGAGTCTGACATAGGGCTCGATCCCAGGACCTTGAGATCATGACCTAAGTGGAAATCAAGAGTCAGCCCCTTAACCGACTGCACCACCAGGTGCCCCCCCAATCTATTATTCTATTTAAAAGATACTCAATACAGATGTTTGACTTTAAAAAAGAATCCAAATTTCGTAAGTCCATTATTATATGGCCCAGGACTGGAGTTCTGGCTCATAATAGTTACTCAAAACTGCTTGTTGAATGTCAAATATATTTATTACTCTATAGCTCTTCAGCCTAGCAACTGCATCTGATAAAAGTCTGCTATATCATAGAGGGCCTGGAAGCCATCATAAAATTATCATTCTGTTCATTAGGGACTGGCACAATCAAATCTTGACACTGACAGAGAAATTCACCAACAGTGACAGAAAGGGAAAGAGTTCTCAAAATAGAATGCCTGATGGCTGCAAAATCCTTTAAAGCCATAGCCAACTAGGCTGTGAGAGCTTGAATAATTGTCCCATAATTGGGAGACTGACAGTACCATCTAATATGTCCTGCCTATAAATTAGAAATATAGGTTAATTCATGGAAAGTTATGATTTCCCAAAATTGCCTGGAATAATAAACTTTACTCCCATTGGGACTTTTGTCACATTGATTATAAGGAGAGAGCATATGTTCACCATGAAGGATCAAAAAGGAATTCATGCTCTTATGAAATGGAGACAAAGTGGGTCTATAGCCTTAAACCAATCTAAGCTAAAACCATTGGGCCTTATGGCCTTTTAGTAAGAGCTGGGGTCTAGACTTTCATCTTCTTCCAATAAAGCTGCTAAGCTAATCTGCTATTATATTTCATCAGCATAGATCATCGCACAAAGCCCACTCAGAGCGTCTATGTTCTCACTAAAAGGCCGTGACTTTGTGTGTGGTCACAGAGGAGGGTTTTGTGGGAATCACAGCAGGGACCTGACCCTTCTGCAAACCAGGCTTGCTGATGTGTTTCGTGTAGCAACTCTCATGACTGCGTGTTTGAGGGGACCTAAGAAAAATGGTGTAGACCAGTCCTCCAACTCAGGGTCAGTCCACAGTGAGTGAAACTCATCCTTAGATGACAGAAAGAAATGTATCTGTTCGCAGCCCACCTCCTCAGAGTAAGAGATAAGAGAAGACCAGAACCTCTGTGGATGAGATTTGTGTCAGGTAACCCCTGCACGCCCTGAGATCACTGCTTCTAGGGTCACTTTGGCCCCTGAGGGGAAAAAACCCTAACCCTGCTCTTGATGGCAGTTTACCAAATACTGTCTCTGAATTAAAGCTCATATTTCTCAGTGTGGCATCTAAAGCCCTCCACAGGGTGGCTTGTTCTTCGCTTTTCAGTGCTTACTCCTCAATATCCTTTAGCCAAACTAAACCAACTCTCGGAGTCCTATTCCCCTGACATTCGATTCTCCCTCTCGACACATCCCAGCTGAGTTCCAGTGTTCTGCAGAGAGGCCTGTCTTCTGAAAAGGCTCTCCCCCTGCCCATCTCTCTGCCTCTCAGCTTCCGTAGTCCTTAGTCCCTTGTTCTACCCCTAGTTTGTATTCTTTTATTTTATGTCCAGATACTGGGCTAGCCTTACTTCGTTTAACTATCTACAAAATCATCTCTACTGTGAAAGATCAAATGAAGCAAAGAGAAGTTAAAAGTTTTGCCCAGGCTAAATTCCTCACGTTGGTAACATAGAATGTAGCCACTAATTAGTTGGAAAGTGCATGACATTCAAATGCAGTATTTTCAATAAGTGAAAAATTGATAACACAATCCACCTGAGACTGTTTTGAGTATTTTAACCTACTTCAGAACTTAGCGGCATGATAAGTATGCTCCAATGAAATACATCTAGAACATCCATTTATTTCCCAAATATAACATCATTTGTACATTTATAGGATTTCTTATTTTATAAGCAAAGCAAGAAGCTTATAAAAGAAATATGAAGGGGAAGCCAAGGTGGTTTTATTATTTAGAAAAACAAGTGATGCAGCCATGATAAATCTGAATTCTGTGAAACCAAGGTCAAAATTTCTCATTTTTTTTCCTCCTCATGTTTGAAGTAGCAGGAAGGCAGTCTTCCCAGAAAATGGACAAAGGCCCATCTCTCTGATCTCAACATCCCCAAACCATTCTCTGCAAACACAAATAACTAATTACTGAGCTGAAGAAAAATCAGCTGGAAAAAACTGGCAACAGTGACGATATTCTATGGAAGAAAGTGCAAAGTCAGCTCTCTCTGATAGGGAGAACTCACACTAATTAGCACAGGAAGGACTAAAGACTGATAGGGGACAGCCCTACTCTGGCCTAGAAAACCAAAAGAATTCTAAAAATACACAAGAAACTGCACTGTGACATCCTCATCTCCTATGACTACTCCCTGCCAGAACTGGGGTATTCCTCCCAGAGTCAGCCAGGCATGGAAGATTGGGTTTCCCTGAAAACAGAGACTGGAACTCAGAAAAGCCCACCCATGGAGTGGACCAAGCTGGGAGCAGTTACTTAGAACAATGGAGGTAAATGCTGAAGACAAAGAAAGAGGAAAGAAAAAATCTGAACTGTGAATTTCTTGGTATAAAGGATTCTTACATCATCTGGAGGCAATCTGAGGCTTCAGGACTATCCAGTTTCATCTGATGTGGGATGCAATTCACCCTCTTCTCAAACCACAGTGGTAACAAGTAGTATAGGTAATTCCTTCTATCTCATCCTAGTTGAGTCACACAAATATGGTTCTCTCTAGCTGGGGAAGGGAAAGCTTTCTTTGATCTGAGGAGGTCAGACACATTGGAATTCCCTGGTATGTCTTGAATACCAGAATTTTTTTTTTTCCATAAGAAGAAATTACACATACAAGAGTTTTGTGAAGCTTTTCCTTCATGTTTTTACTCCAGGTGGGGTGCTGCCTCGTAGAGGGTGGACGCTTGACACTGGGCATCCAGCCCTGCCATGCTCTCAAGATGTCCTCATTCCACACCTCAGGACTCACAGATGTACCTTGCCACAAAAAGTCCACAAATGGAGTTGTGGAGAAAAGCAAGGGGGCATCAGGGCTCCTCAAGAAGTTGTAGCTGTCTCCTGACACTTAATACTTACATATAACACTGGTCTACCTTGGGCCCTTTATGTTAGAATCAGTACCATTTCTCTACTCTAAAAGGACTGAGAACCATTCTATCCTCTCTAATTTTTATGAGATCTCTACAGCCCACTTAGCAATAGCTCTCCTAGCTAAAATTGACCTGAGGGATACCATCCAACATTTCTGAGCAATGTCTCAAGAGCCCCTGACTATGCCACCAAATTAGGGGTACAGACCTGACAATTATGACTAACCCCAGTTATGACTTTTAATTATATAGCTGATTGTTTGGGCAAAGTATGCCCCTTCAAAGGAGAATCTTCAGGAATTATTAACCAAGCCCATTAACTCCACCTATATCCTGCAAAATAAAGCCTCTGGAGAATAAAGCCAAAGTAAGCTAAAATTAGAACATGTTGGACTCTCCTACAAAACTTTCTTCTGTTGAGCTGCTGTGCACATAAAAACTGCCTAGATGTTTTACTAGGCATCTTGAAGATACAGAAGCAAAGCAGCGTATACTTGACTGTAAATTTTTTTCAGATCAGATGCCCTGATTTTGTTAGATCTCCAGTGTCAACTACAGTGCCTGACAGATATTTAGAAAGAAATAAATGTTAGAGTCTGAATCCATTTGCAAGAAAAAGAGAAAGTGTGAAATACTATGTTTTAGATATACTGTCAGTTATATTTTAGAATATATATATATATATATATATTTTAGAATATAAGGGTTGTTTTGAATGTTATTATATATAAGACCAGTTTTAAGAAGATCTAAAACAGGCCTAAATAAGGAGAAAGAATGGATTATTAACCTAATGTATCCAGTGAGAAAGACTTAATTACAGAGGAGTCCAGGAATTCCAAATGGCTTACTGAGTATCTAAGCAGGAATGGAAAAATGAAAGGACTCGTGAGGTTGGCAAGCTTACCTGTGACCAGAACAACCAAGCTATTGTCCAAACCCTATACACTGTCCAAGGTATAATAAAAATCTAAGATAATCAGGGGCACCTGGTTGTCTCAGTTAGTTAAACGCTGGACTCCTATTTTGGCTCAGGTCAGGATATCAGGGTCATGAGGTGGGGGGCCTGCTTCAGACTTTCTCCCTCTCTCTCTCTGCCCCTCCTCCCCTCCCCCACTTTCTCTGTCTCAAAAAACAAAAACAAAAACTAAGACATTCAGACATTTGAGGACTGCAGCAAGAAGGGGCCTCTGAAAGGAGCATATCCAGGTGAAACCCTAGCACTCTCATAATTAACTATAATAGTATAAGGAGGATTGATGGGGCCTATTTGAGTGTAAATGTTATTGTATCAAAAAAAATGTTTAACTTACTGAGCCAAACCTGTTGGCCAGTTGTCCTGGGCCTTATTCCCTTAGATGCAGTATTACCAAAGTAAGCTCTTGCTTTTCTCCTTGGGATTCGATTTGACTTTTGGTTTTAAGTATGCCAATTAATATTTTAGAGATAGGTTTTTAAATCCTAGGAGACATGGTTTATATTTGTAGATATTTCTCTATCCTAGTAAGTATAATCTAAAATTTCCATAACCAGATATTGGGGATATAGTTTCTAATTTCATTTCATTAAAGAAAATAAAAGACTACACAGTAAGGAATAATCCTCACCATTTTTTTCATCTCAGTATGTTAAAGTCATCTCAAAAATGGCAAAAAAAAAAAAACCTAATCCATAAAACTCTGCACAAACACAAGCCAAACCACACTCATAAATAACAGCGTGCCAGCAGATAATTTAAGTGAACCATAGAGCTAAATGACAAGACCCGCTGATAAGAGAGGCAAATTTGCTCCATCTCAGTTCCCAAGAAATCTTCTAAAAGGATGAATTGAAAGTTTTTATTTCTGACCCCAGGAAGAATAAGAACCACACAAAATTATGTCAGGGGTAGAGCGCAGAGTTCTTTAAAAGCTTGTAAGCAATCTATATGTTTATTCTTTTCCTCATTTCAAAGAAAATCACATCTCATTTTACAGGGCTGCTAGGAACATTTACAGGAAATGATTTTTTTAAAAAAAGAAAAGTAACCAGGAGAACAAATGTGGCTACCTAGCTCATTGCAATTCTATGCAAATGATATCTGATACCTACTGAAAGCCAACACAGAGACATGTATCAGCAAAAATATATTGCACTTTTCAATCCAAATTCCATTTATCCTCTAAATCTCCTAGGAGTTCTATGGAAACGATTCTCATTAACAAATTTGACAGATTCCATATGGTGAATGAGCTGAAGTAATATCTCAAGGTTACTGAGTAAATCACTAGTGAAAATAAATCTAGGATGCAAGATAAGTTGATTTTTAAGTTTAATTCTTAGACTATCAGAATTTGAATAGCAGAACCCAAAATGAATCCAACGGTAATCATTAAAGAGTTGAAAGCTAGGTAGAGAGATGAGAATGATCTCCTAACAACCTAGGTTTTAGTGATTCTGAAACTATCATTTGTTTAAAGCGGAGTATAAAGTCATTATTAATTTAGAGAAAAAGTATTTTTAAAAGAGACACTGTCCTCCTACTCTCTGAAGTAAAATCTGCACAGCTAAGAGGTGTTGTGCTTTTAGCTATGTACTTGGATATGGGTGTATTTTTAACATTCTAATAAATAGATAATGGATCATGCAGTTAGAAAAATTGAGCAGAATCACAGAGAGTTCAAAATGCATTCTGTTTTTCAGCCAAAATCTGCCACTGTATATCCCCCAAATATCAACAGAAATGATGCATAAGTTTACATTTAAACTCAGATGATAGTCCTTGAAGTCAAGGATAAATTTCAAAATCTATCAATTATTAAAAGGAAAACATACTCCACCATTCTAGATTACGCTCTGCTGGTCAGCTAGCGAACTGGTGGCACAGGCTGCCCTTCCTTTTGTTAGACAGCAATCATAATGTTTTGTTTCTAGTTCTATAATCAGATGATCCGGGTTTTTTGTATCATCAACATAAAGTCTTATTCGACCCATGAACATTAATACTATTAAGTAGAAACTCCATGTAAAAGTTAAACAGACGTATTTAGGATAAGACTGAAAGGACATCTGGCAAAAATCCTCCTTCTAACCATATTCATTGGAAATAAAAATGAGAATTTGTGAAGTCAACATATTCGTAGTCTTCGTGTAGTTCTGTTACAGCCAGACTAGATCTACGAATGAGTTATTCCTGAAGGTCACCTCAGCATGGATATGGCTAAAAAAATTCAGTGTCAGATAGGCTAGATTGAAATCAGATATCCTGAACAGTAAGGGTAAATAAAACACACAAAAGAAGAATCATATGTGATCCAACTTTTCCAAGTATTTATCGGTTCACCATTTCTTCTCCTGCTACCATGTTTGTTTTACAACTTTTTTCTGACCTATTGCAAATTCCTTGTTTTTCTCTTCATTCTCCTAACCTACAGATTACCTGTTGCCTGATCATTCTTCCTATAATCTGCTTCCCTCATTTTATTCCCCTACTCATATTGGACATTGTGTGTCTATTCTCCATAGTAATTTTATCTATCAATAATTTCATGTGAAGAAGGCAAATTTAAAGAAATTTATATTGTTCTTTTTCTTTTTCTTAAAGCTGGGAGTTTGTTTTCTTCTTGGTCTGTGCATCTCAAGATGCTTTTTTGAGTCTTCAAAGGTACACCCTATGGTCCACGGAGCTTAACTCAACCTTCTTTTTCCCTTCCCCACCCAACACAAGAATTCCAACAAAGAACTTTGTAACTGGTAGGTAGAACTGAAAAATAGGGATCATGGTTTAATTAAGTGTAGCCATTAAAGATTCTGATTGGGGAGACATCTTTTTTTATCTAAACATCATTAAAAACAAGTATCAAATTAGAGAAACTTGTGGCAAAACCTTGGAATTGCTGTATCACTTGTGATTCATAACTTTAAACCAAAATTTTAAAGCTATTATGTTAATGTCATTCATAATCAAGATTTTCAGTGTAAATATATAACCAAATATATAAATAAAACCCCTCAACTGTTATATTTGAATTGGAAAGAATAGTACTTTTTTTCTTTTACACACACACACACACACACAGGTCTCTCTTTCTATTCCTCTTTACCACTCATCATTCATTCTCTTGACTCTACCATTTCTTTGAAACTTTACTCCCAATCACTGTGTCCAGTCCTGTCTTTTCTATATTCTGGAATCCAAATTCCAATCCTGTAATTTCAATAGTACATCCTTCCAGTGTGGGCCTCTCAATTATTCAAACCCCATGTGTACAAGGACGTGTCCTAACATGAAGAATCAAAAACTTAAGAGTTGGGGCGCCTGGGTGGCTCAGTGGATTGAGGCCTCTGCCTTCGGCTCAGTTCATGATCTTAGGGTCCTGGGATCGAGTCCTGCATCGGGCTCTCTGCTCAGCGGGGAGCCTGCTTCCCCCTCTCTCTGCCAGCTTGTGATCTCTGTCAAATAAATGAATAAAATCTAAAAAAAAAAAAAAAAAAAAAAAAAACCTTAAGAGTTAACCATCTTCTACTTGCTGCTTCATCTTCACAATCAAATCCTATGGATGTTTTTCATTTGAAATGTCTTTATACCTTTCTCATCTTCTGTTGGCATTCCCACTGCTACAACCTACCAAGTTTTAATTGTCTCTCATATCACATTACTGAAAATTCTGAAAATAAGTCTCCTTACTAGACATCCTGATACCTTTCTCTCTACTTCCCATTCCATTTGTGCAGCATACTAGTACTAATATTCATGAAATATCCCTTTTATCAGGTCACGTTCCTGGCCAAAACTTTTAAGGTCTCCTATTTCCTACCAAATCAAAAGGTCTATTGCCTGGTTTTTACTTCCCTCTGTTATAATGCAACAACTCCATCTCAAATATGACCTCACCTTTCCACCCAGAGCATTTTCCCTTCGACTTATCCCCATCTCTGTGCCTTTGTTCCTCTTAGTTTCTTTACCTGCAATACCCTTCCCTTTCCTCACTATCTATTCTTCAACCCTTGATCATCATTGAAGGTCTAAGTTTACATCTGGAATTAAGCTTTCTCTGAATTACACCTGCTCCCAGTCATCTGCCCCTCTCTAAAGTCCTACACATTTATCCTTTGTACCACCAATTTCAGGTTTTAATGTAGATATAACTATAATTTTTATAATTCCTTAATTTTATCATATTTTATCATGAATTTCAAACTGCAATTGTCCATAAGTACTCAGAGTAAGAAGCATAAGAGAGGTACCAAAAAAAAAAAAAAGGCTTCAAAAGGGGAAGTTACAGAGCATCAGGTGTCGAGTTTTCTTAAGCTTTTAATAATCAGCATTTTAATGGCAAGTAGAAGAAATCTAACTCAAACTGGCTTTTGAAAAAAAAAATGAAAAAAACTGCTTTGTATCACTAGGAAATCCAAAGGGTCATCTAGATGTGAGGGCTCTCCTAATGTCATTAAAACTTTCTCCCAATCTTATGGTTCCATTTATTTCTGAGTCTGGGGTTCCCTTCCAGACAGATTTTCCTCCCATCCCAGGAAAAATAACCACTGGCAGCACAAGTCTGTCCATGGACTCACAACAAGCCAAATAGAAGAAAGCTCTCTTCCAGTGCCCACACATCAGGGAAGACACTTTGATTAGCCGTGCCTGTGCACATGCCCACTACCGGACCAATGCCTGGGCCAGCGTGCTGAGTTCTGTGATTATCCAGCAAGGATCATGGACTCACAGAGCAGATATTTAGAGGTCAACAATGAGAGAGGAGAAAGCTTTTGTTGGCTTCAATCATAAAGGCAGACACTAATTGTATCTGTTCATTGGACTGGTCACTTTCAAACTCATGGAACAACTGCCCTTATAATTTATGAAACAACTGGAGGATAGCACTGTGGTCTCTGGTATCTATCCCCATTCCAATTTTCATATAACATACAAAGAAAAAAGAAGATGGGAACAGAATCCAGTCTTGACACATGAGCTTGCAGGCTTTTACCATTGGATTATTGTGATTTGGAGGGTAAGAGGGAAGTGAGAGCATTATCTTGTCTTGTCATGTGTGGGCAGCCTCTTCACCTGGAGTATTTGCATTCCAAAGCCATGTGTCGTTAATCACAGGAATGTGAAGGGTATCATTTGCCTTTCCATGCATGTGCCTTAAATGCTCATTTACCTTGGCTCCATGAAAAGCCAGGCAGGATATTTCCCCTCAGTCTTAAATTTCCCTTTAGGCTACTTGGTACCTTTTACTTAGAAAATTGAAAAAGAAACCACTTAAGAACCTATTAAGTATTGATATTAAGGCACGTCAATAGAAACAGAGTGTTAGGGTGCCTGGGTGGCTCAGTGGGTTAAAGCCTCTGCCTTCGGCTCAGGTAGTGATCCCAGGGTCCTGGGATGGGGCCCAGCATCAGGCTCTCTGCTCAGCAGGGAGCCTGCTTCCTCCTCTCTCTCTTCCTGCCTCTCTGCCTACTTGTGATCTCTGTCAAATAAATAAATAAAATATTTAAAAAAAAAACAAAACAAAACAAAAAACAGTGTTAAAAGAATGGTTTGAAATGGCAAAGTATGAATTCCAAAATTGTAATTTCAGCTTATTTTCTCCATAATGAGAGATGGGCCTCAGTTTTTTCATGTGAAAAGTGAATGTAACAATGTTAGCCAAATGTTTTAATAATTTTTAAAAGATGAATATGTGTAATTTGTAATGTAACACACACTAGAAATGCTTGAACATAATTAGAATCATGAACAAATTTCATGTTTTATGTAACTTTTAAAAAGTTAATAGAATAATTTGCATTCAGTTCACATTTTTCTCAATATAGTATACAATGAAGACTGCCTTAGAACTGGGCCTCTGTGGCTGATAAATGGAATAAATAAAAATACATCTCCCAAAAGGTCCACTTGTGAAACTCCAGAGGAATTTTCCCTAATAAAAACTAGGAAAAACAAAAGTCATCCTGCCAAAATGTAAACCCACAGTTTCTAGGACTGAGTTCCTTTTCTTCATGGCTTCTCTTGCACAAGGGATATATTTCCTATTTACAGTTTGATCTTTAAAACCATTTCCATATTAAAATATCAGGATCTAATTTGACTTCCTGTTGAAATGCAAGCATTATTCACAGCTCTCTTCATGGGTCCTTCCTCTGTTCTCATTACACGCCTAAGATACAATGAGTCTCATGTTTTGTTCATCTAAACTTAACTTTCCATCCATCGGATTAAGGAGTCCATGTGTTTTATTGAAGTCTGAGCACTTGCTCCTGTTGACACGGCCCAATACAATGCAAGGAAGCCACGGAATTGCGGAGAATGTGTACCTTTCAGTTTGAGGTTCAGGGGTCATCAGGGACAAAAACCACTTTCCCATGACCTTGTAGCTTTAGAGAATCAAGACTTATTTGCCATGCAGAGGGGGTATCTGGCCTTATGATACTCCGTTTCCTTTCCATGTTTAGATTAAGTTGTAAACTCAAATCTCAATCAGAAATGTTCCTCTTGGATCTTAGAAAGGTTGCAGGGAGTGGTGTATATGGAAGGAAGACACAAAGCTTCACTCTTCTATTCAAAATGATGGTATGGGACCCCCACCAATAAAAGTGAGTGAATCGCATACAAAAATAGTACAGTAAGAACTGGACACCTTGCTCCACTATACAGAATTCAGCATGATAGTCTATTAGCAAACAGCATGCAAACAATGTGTACAGTGGACCTTTAAGGTTTTAAAGGATAAAGAGGGGAAAAAAGTAATATTAATGTAAACTTCCCTGTTCTTCCACTCCAACCAGTAATCTATTATTTAATAAGGAAAAAAAAGTTGACTTTGGCTTCTGTATTCAATCCAAATGCACTTACTCTATCACATAGCTGGCAAGTTGCTAGACTCCAACCTCGCCCCCAAAAATGTCAGTTCGAGTAAAAGTTAACTGGATAGGAAGTTTTGAAGAGATAAATTTCTAGGGCTGACAAGTGAATAGCCTTGGACAATAGAAAACTGTTATTTAGATTTTAGCCATCTGGCACGTAAGCATTTAAGATACATTTTCTCTCTTTTTTTTAAATGGTGTGTCTAGCCAGTTATCAGATAGAACTGTTTTAAGGATGTTATCTTGCCTCTCCAGCACTGTGACTCCTTGCCTAATTTCTGTTTCTCTGCACACCAGCGGACTGTGGCTTTGTCATTACCCTTGTTCTCCTCCACACAAAGTCAACCACTCTCTTCTAGGCATATGGTTAACACATTATGAACACATAATAAGATGTTCACTCGCTCAGATGTATAAGCCTTAAAAATAGCATTTTCATAACCTCTTCTAGCTCAACTATTTTAAGGCTGCTGTGCTCCCATATCACAAAGCCCTGTTATTTATACAGCCCCACATATAGAAGACTCATTCCCCAGTGAGACTGCAGCCCGATGCACATAGAAGACAAAATTACAGGCCCCAAACTTGAATCATCCTGGCTTGCCTATATTCCTTGAATGCAAGCCAAGTTTATTAATAATTTTTTTAACGTCAGAAAGAACACAAAACAATTTTCATTTGACAAAAGGATATGAGGAAACAACATAAAAAAGAAATGTGGCCAATCTCAACCCAAAAGGTGACCATCCCAGGCTGAAGCCGCTGTGAAACAGGGCAGATGGCTGGGAGTGCTCAGTCTGCCTGTGCCACAGCTCACCTGTGTCAGTGACTGTGCTCCTTAGCCACACCTCGTTATTCACAGATGGACCACAGAACAGAGGGAATGGACATCTTTACTGGTGGCTGGAGAAAAGATCCCCCTAAAATTATTTCAAAACGTTCTGAAGTAATGTGATGAAGAAAATACATTTACTTGGCATCCTGGACTCTACGAAGAATTCCTTTTCCAAATGACTTTGGCATCATATCCTTCTCCAAACAGTTTAAAAGCCCCTGTGGTTGCCTGTGAAGGTTACCTTCAGGAGCCCAGTGGTGACAGAAGTATCGGTGGCTTCACTCTACCTCTCCAGAAAGTGCAGGACAGAGGGAGAGTGTTATCCCAATTAGCCAAGGCACAGAACAAAGGTTCTGAAGAGGGAAGTCCCTGGTTTAGATTTATTTGGCCAAAGGACTTCAAGGAGAATGACTGCTCTCTAGTGTATGCCTTTGGCTGAGTACCAAGGTTAGGACTTAGGAAAGTTATCTGTCTGGGAGTCCAGATCCTACCTGCCAGACGCCTGGTCTCTCTTTCCATACATGGCCTCTCAGAGGACAGGGAAGGGAAAGGCAGAGCAACAGTGGCTCATAAATTTCCCCTTCACCTAGTCCCCAAAGACTTCCTACAATCTTTGTCAGCCCAAAGCCCTGCAACAGTGAACGATCAGAGCCTGGCCTCTCAGACCTGCAGGAAATTTACTCTACTGTTCATGACACAGATACAGAGCATTCTAGCTCTAGGTTTTGTGTTCAACCTAATTCTTATTCTCTAGACCATGTGGCTTCACTCTCAAAAGCAGAGACAAAAATCTCCAGTACCTGTTACTTAAACAGGAAGAAACCTACTACTTTTACCTGAAAGGGCACTTGTTACATAGGAATAGGTGTCGGCCAGGAAAAACCCCAGTGTGTGGGGGCTGCCTTCTCCCACCTTCTCCTCTCCAGGAGCACATAGTCACTCGCCACCCATTCCCGCCCCGTTCTCCAGTCCTCACCCCTACACTCACAGCTTCTCAGAGCTGGTGTTCCAATGATGAGAAGACAGATCTATAGTTCAGGACTCAGGGACTCCAACATTCTCTTTGTTTAGGGCACGTTCATGGCTATGAAACACTGGAAACTGCCACTTAAGAGGACATAAGGACCCTGTTCCACTGCTCAGTCCAAGCACATGCTAGATTCAAATTACTCCTACAACTGCTGGCAAGGAGGGTATGAAGAAGCAGGGAAGTCGGGAGGCCTGCCTTTCTAACACTGTTCCATATCAGAAGCTGATATGTACTGTGGCTTTTTTTTACCCTTTAGCCAAGACATTTCCTATCTCTTTAGACAGAGAACCTGGTTACAAAGACCACTTATTAGATTCAAAGGCAAGATGAACAAGTCATTATAAGCTATCAGAATGACAGAATACAGCAGGTATACATGTATGTGCATGTACATAAATATTTTCCTTCCTGCTTAGTTCTATGTTATTTTACAGGGTAAATATGGAGATTAAACACAGATTATCCTCAATGACACATCATTTGCTGGGAGTCACGTGAAGGAAAAATGTGACCCAGAGAATGGGTGCCGTTCTGCTTCCGTAAAAACTGACTACAACAGGCTAAAGGGAAAACAGAGATTCACATTCATTCATTGCCATTAGCAACTTAGAATTACTCAAGTTTGCCTGGCCCCTGATGAGTCACCAGCTGAACTCCAGGAGCAGCAACACAGTCTGGGCCTTTCTAGGCAGTTCTAGGGTGGGTCGTGCAGAGGTCAGCAAACTGTCAAAAAGACACTCCTTCCCTGGCTGCCTCTTAAAAATACTTTGGGAATGTTCGCCTGGAAGGATTAAGGTCATTTTGATACCTTATAAAAAAGAACAACACCCTTTACTCTAAAGATGAACTGTCCATAACAGATACAGACAAGGAATAAGGCACCATATTCAAATGCTGAGTATTAGGTTTCAATAATAGGAAGCATAAAATGCTACCTGTTCCATCATGAGGAAGGCAGGAATTCATTCCCACACTACCTCTCATCTTAGTTAAGACACTTAGCCTCTAATTGGCTTTTTCCTTCTTAAGGTTCAGGAAAGCTGATTCTCTATCTTTCTAATAATGAAGTTGTCATTGCAAGTTGCAAATGGCAAGTTGCAAGTCATCATGTTATACCTCTGAACTCAGACCTCACTGAGTGCAGAACAGCTCTGCAATTTTGCCACCCAAGACACACATCTGTCTGTTTTCTAAGGTATACAGGGAAAGAGTTTGCAAACACACTTAGTAACATAATCTACACTTCAGAATTTTGCCTCTACTGCCTGGAGAATTGCCTTCTGCTATTGATGCTCATTCCCCCTCTGTTACCAGGAGATCATGGAAAACAGCTGGTCATTACACAGAACAGAAATAATTTCTGGACTGGTGTCACAACCAGTTCAAGTGTGAAAAAATTTAATCAACTGTTCTATAAAACCAATAATCTCTCACAATTATTTGACAAAAATCTTTTCTGGTTTATTTTCTTGTTAAAAACTGTTTATACTACACTCAACATTGATTCAGTCCAGACAATTGAGTCAAAACATAAATTTTGCTTAGTTTTACATAAGCAAATGTGGAGAATTGATTATATAGATCAAATATCTGAGTCTTATGACTCAGTCTAAGACATTTCTATCCATAATTCCAAATCATTTAATTTTTCTAAATAGTCACCATAAAAAAATGCTTTAAAATTATCAAACTAAAACTTTGACAGAAATAATAACAATAGGACAGTATGTAGCTACTCGGTCTTTCTAGTTTAGCAGTCATTTTTCTTTATCCTCTTCCCAAGATACCTTACCCTAAGCTTTTCCTGATGTAAGCAGTGTGATCTTCTAAGCTAACTCTTATGAAGAAAGGAATTTTTTTTTTTAATTTATTTATTTATTTGAGAGGAAGAGACACAGGGTAGAGAGATCATGAGCAGGAACGGAAGAGGGAGAGAGAGAATCTCAAGCAGACTCCAGGGTTGAGTGCAGAGCCCAATGCGGGGCTTGATCCCATGACCCTGAGCCAAAACCAAGGATTGGACACTTAAAACCGACTGTACCACTGAGGCACCCCAAAAGGAATGCTTTATAACTGAATAATTTTTCAAAATAAGTTTGTGGAAAACATTTCAAATAATAGAACTAAAACATTAGATGAGATATCATGGATTATTTATCCAATTTACTGCCCAGTGAAGGACTCCCTTCAAACATCCTTGTGAAGGCCAAGCCGCAGTCTTCACACGAGGCTGGAGGTGTTGCCACAGTCGCCAAACTGTGGAAAAAGCCAAGATGCCCTTCAACAGACGAATGGATAAAGAAGATATGGTCCATATATATAATGGAGTATTATGGAGCCATCAGAAAGGATGAATACCCAACTTTTTTATCAACATGGATGGAACTGGAGGAGATTATGCTGAGTGAAATAAGTCAAGCAGAGTCAATTATCATATGGTTTCACTTACTTGTGGAGCATAAGGAACAACATGGAGGACATTGGGAGATGGAGAGGAGAAGTGAGTTGGGGGAAATGGAGGGGGAGACAAACCATGAAAGATTGTGGACTCTGAGAAACAAACTGAGGGGGTTTTGGAGAGGATTGGGATGGGGAGTTTGGTGAGCCTGGGGGTGGGTATTAATGAGGGCATGTATTGTATGGAGCACTGGGTATGGTACATAAACAATGAATTTTGGAACACTGAAAAGAAAAATTTAATTTAATTTAATTTAATTTAAAAAAATAAAAAATAAATAAAGGGAAACCCTATAAGAAAACTCTTTATAACCTACTGTATACTTTCAAATTACATTTGTCTTGCACTTTCACTTTTCCTTTCAACCAATAAAAATGAGAAGTAAATTAAAATCTAACAGAAAACATACAGAATGACTTTTTTTTCTTTTTTAACATTAAGAGTTTTGTTAGTTGGTTATTACCAATCACTTAGATAATGTTTATGCCATGCAAAATATTTCCACTAAAATATTCTTTACAGGTTTCCTTATAATGGCATTCATGTGGGCTTGGAGGAGTGGCTCTTTCCTAGGCCAAACTAGACTATAAACAAATGTTAATTAAGCCCCTATTGTGCTCAGAGCATCAAGGCAAGGATAATGGAGAACTGTGACTCAGTGCTTTTCTTCAAGGTCCTAAATCCTATGGGAAGATACAGCATCTATTCATCAAATGGTAAATAAAATAAAAGGATCTTGAAGTGAGTGTTAGAGAAACAGCAGAGGTAATGAGAATAGAGTAAGGATAGCTTGGGAAAAGATAAGAATGGCTGAGCAGACTAAGATAGGGATGAACTGAATATGGTGCTCACTTAGGGCAAAGAATAATGAAATAATTTTTTAAAAGATAGTAAAAAAAGATGTGGTAGAGAAGCTGAGGAGAGCTTACATTACAGAAAGCCTTGTTCATCAGGCTGAGAAATTCTGGACTTGTCCCATAGGTTAGATGTAAGCCATGGAGTGATGTGAAGCAGGTCTAACATGGATCCATAGTTTTCAAGAGATCTATGTACAACAGCTTAAAGATAAAAAAGTTTATAGCAAAGGCTGGATTGCATGATGCAAAATATCATTAAAATAATCCAGTTTGGGGAGAGGAGTCAGGATGGCAGAGGAGTAACAGACTGAGATGACATCAGGTCGCAGGAGTTCAGCTAGATAGTTATCAAACCATTCCGAACACCTACAAACCCAACAGGAGATTGAAGAGAAGAAGAGCAGAAATTCTAGAAACAGAAAATCGACCACTTTCTGAAAGGTAGGATATGCAGAAAAGTGAATCCAAAGTGACAGGAAGATAGACCATGGGGGGAGGGGCCAGCTCCCAGCAAGCCGAGGAGCAACAGAACACAAAATCAGAACTTTTAGAAGTTTGCTCCACTGAGGAACATGGCTCCAGGGATTAAGTGGGGGTGTATCCCTCACACAGACAGCATGATCTCAGGTCCCGCAGGGCCCCAGAAGGTTCGTGGGTGTCTGAGTGTAACAGAGCTCGCAGGTATCAGAGCGGGGAAGCCAACTACAGAGACAGAGCTGAGGAGTGAGCTCTCTCAGCTCAGGGTTACCTTAAACTGTGATCCGTGGCACAGTCAGACCACGGCTCTTTGAGAAGGGACCCCACAAGTGGCAGATCCAGGGAAATTCATCTTCCTTCTCTGGAGGCAAGAATCTGCTGGGTTTGGGGGCTGCAAATGGGGCCATGCGCCAGAGACAGAAACACCCAGTCACAGGCCAGGTGAGCTTGTAGGGCGGCCAGCAAGTGATAGAACGGGAGTGATAGAACGCTTTCTCTGAGGGTGCACTGAGGAGGGGGGCCCCTAGCTCTCAGGTCCTCCAGGCTGGAGATTGGGAGACCACCATTTTCATTCCTGTCCTCCAGAGCTCTACGGAAAGCGCTCAGGGAACAAAAGCTCCCAAGAGTGAACCCGAGCACATTACTTAGCCCAGCCCCTGGCAAGGGCAGCACAATTCTGCCTCAGGCAAAAACACTTGAGAATCAGTGCAACAGGTCCCTCCCACAGAAGATCAGCAAGAAATCCAGCCAAGACCAAGTTCACTGACCAAGGAGAACAGAGGAATTCCAGAGGAGAAAGTAAAGCATGGAATTCATGGCTTTCTCCCCATGATTCCTTAGTCTTGCAAAGTTAAATTTTTTTAATATTATTTTTTTCTTATTCTAATTTTTTTAACTTTTCCTCTTTCATCTTTTAACTTTTTTAACTAGTTTATCTTAACAATACCTTTCTTTAAAAAAAGTCTTTTTAAACTTTCATTATTATAGTCATATTTTTATCCTTCATTGTATCCAACTTTATCTTTTGTATACATATAGGGTTTTTTCTTATAAAAATTTTGGGATACAATTTCTTCTAACAGATCAAAATATACCATAAATCTAGCACAGGGCTTTGTTCTAGTCTCCAACCTGAGCAAATTTTTTCCACTTTCTTTTTCTTTCTTTTTCCAACCAACTTATCAATTCCTTTTTTAGACTTTTTTTTTTTAAATTTTCATCTTTACAGTCATATTCCATCCCTTCATCATGTTTACTCTTATTTTGGTATATACATAAATTTTCTTTCTTTAAAATTTTGGGGAGTAGTTTTTTCTAAGAGACCAAAATACACCCAAAATCAAGTGAGTAGCTCTGCTCTATTCACCAGTCTAATATATATATGTGTATATATATATATATATATATATATATATATATACACATATATATATTACTTAATTTTTAAAATTTCACTTTACCCCCTTTTTTCTCCCCCCAATTTGAGGTCTCTTCTGATTTGGTTAGCATACATTTTTCTGGTATCTTTGCCATGCTTTTAGTATTTTATTCTCTTCTCCATATATTCTTATCTGGATAAATTGACAAGGCAGAAAAACTCACTACAAAAAAAAGAACAAGAGGCAGTACCAAAGGCTAGGGACCTAATCAATATGAACATTGGTAATATGTCAGATCTAGATTCAGAATGATGGTTCTCAAAGTGCTAGCTGGGCTTGAAAAAGTCCTGGAAGATATTAGAGAAACTTGTCTGGATATATAAAAGCCCATTCTAGAGAAATAGAAGAACTAAAATCTAACCAAGCTGAAATCAAAAAAGCTATTAATTAGGTGCAATAAAAAAATGGAGGCTCTTACTGGTAGCAAAAATGAGGCAGAAGATAGAATTAGTGATATATAAGACCAAATGATGGAGAATAAAGAAGCTGAGCAAAAGAGACACAAACAACTACTGGACCATGAGGGGAGAATTAGAGAGGTAAGTGATACCATAAGATGAAACAATATTAGAATAATTGGGATTCCAGAAGAAGAAGAAAGAGAGAGCAGGGGCAGAAGGTATTTTGGAGTGAATTATAGTGGAGAATTTCCCTAATATGGCAAAGGGAACAAGTATCAAAATCCAGGAGGTACGAATAACCCCCTCAAAATCAATAAAAATATATCCAGACCCCATCATCTAATAGTAAAATTTACAAGTCTTAGTGACAAAGACAAAATCCTGAAAGCAGCTCAGGACAAGAAGTCTGTAACAAACAATGGTAAAAATTAGATTGGTAGCAGACTTATCCACAGAGATCTGGCAGACTGGAAAGAACTGGCATGATATATTCAGAGCACTAAATGAGAAAAATATGCAGCCAAGAATACTATATCCAGTTAGGCTATCATTGAAAATAGAGGAGAGATAAAAAGCTTACAGGACAAACAAAAACTAAAAGAATTTGTAAACACCAAATCAGCCCTACAGGAAATATTGAAAGGGGTCCTCTAAGCAAAGAGAGATCCTAAAAGTAGGCCAGAAAGGAACAGAGACAATATACAGTAACAGTCACCTTCCAGGAAATACAATGGCACTAAATTCATATCTTTCAATAGTCACCCTGAATGTAAATGGGCAAAGTACCCCAATCAAAAGACACAGGGTATCAGAATGGATTAAAAAAAGTCAATATCCTGTCTACAAGAAACTCATTTTAAACCCAAAGCCACCCCTAGATTTAAAGTATGGGGGTGGAAAATAATTTACCATGCTAATGGACATTAAAAGAAAGCTGGGGTGGCAATCCTTATATCAGATCAATTAGATTTTAAGCCAAAGACTACAATAAGAAATGAGGAAGGACACTAGATCATACTCAAAGGGTCTGTCCAACACGAAGATCTAACAATTTTAAATATCTATGCCCCTAACATGGGAGATATATATATATATATATATATATATATATATATATATATATATACCAATTAATAACAAAATCAAAGAAACACAGGATAATAACACAATAGTAGTAGGGGACTTTAACAACCCCCTCACTGAAATGGACATATCATCCAAGCAAAAGATCAACAAGGAAATAAATGCCTTAAATGACACATTGGACCAGATGGACATCACAGATATATTCAGAACATTCCGTCCCAAAACAACAGAATACATATTCTTTTCTTGTGCACAAGGAACATTCTCCAGAATAGATCACATCCTGGGCCACAAATTGGGTTTCAAACAGTACCAAAAGATTGGGATCATTCCCCACATATTTGCAAACCACAATGCTCTGAAGCTAGAATCCAATCACAAGAGGAAATTTGGAAAGAACCCAAATAGCCCAAAGGAGGCTAAAGAGCATCCTTCTAAAGAATGAATGGGTCAACCAGGAAATTAAAGAAGAATTGAAAAAATTCATGGAAACAAATGATAATGAAAACACAACAGTTCAAAATCTTTGGGACACAACAAAAGCAGTCCTGAAAGGACAATATATAGAGATACAAGCCTTTCTCAAGAAACAAGAAAGTTCTCAAAAACACAACCTAACCCTACACCTAAAGGAGCTGGAAAAAGAACAACAAAGAAAGCCTAAACCCAGCAGGAGAAGAGAAATCATAAAGATCAGAGCAAAAATCAATGAAACAGAAACCAAAAAAACCAGTAGAACAAATCAACGAAACTAGGAACTGGTTCTTTGAAGGAATTAATAAGATTGATAAAGCCCTGGTGAAACTGATCAAAAGGAAAAGAGAAAGGACCCAAATAAATAAAATCATGAATGAAAGAGGAGAGATCACAACCAACACCAAAGAAATACAAACAATTATAAGAATATACTATGAGCAACTATACACCAGCAAATTTGACAATCTGGAAGAAATTGATGCATTCCTAGAGACATATAAACTACCAAAACTGAAGCAGGAAGAAATAGAAAACCTGAACAGACCCATAACCAGTAAGGAGATTGAAGCAGTCATCAAAAATCTCCCAACAAACAAGAGCCCAGGGCCAGAGACACCTTCCCAGGGGAATTCTACCAAACATTTAAAGAATTAATACCTATTCTCCTGAAACTGTTCCAAAAAATAGAAATGGAAGGAAAACTTCCAAACTCATTTTATGAGACCAGCATTACCTTGATCCCAAAACCAGACAAAGACCCCATCAAAAAGGAGAATTACAGACCAATATCCCTGATGAACACAGATGCAATAATTCTCACCAAAATACTAGCAAATAGGATCCAACAAGACACTAAAAGGATTATTCAACATAGTACTAGAAGTCCTAGCCTCAGCAATCAGACAACAAAAACAAATAAAAAGCATCCAAATCGGCAAAGAAGAAATTAAACTATCATTATTTGCAGATGATATGATACTTTCTGTGGAAAACTCAAAAGTTTCCACTCTAAACTGCTAGAACTTGTACAGGAATTCAGTAAAGTGTAAAGATATAAACTCAATGCACAGAAATCAATTGCATTTCTATAAACCAACAAGAGAGAAGAAAGAGAAATTAAGGAGTCAATCCCAATTACAATTGCACCCAAAACCATAAGATACCTAGGAACAAACCTAACTAAAGAGGCTAAGAATCTATACTCAAAAAACTATAAAGTACTCATGAAAGAAATTGAGGAAGACACAAAGAAATGGAAAAAAATGTTCCATGCTCATGTATTGGAAGAACAAATATTGTGAAAATGTCTATGCTACCTAAAGCAATCTACACATTTAATGCAATCCCTATCAAAATACTATCGATTTTTTTCAAAGAAATGAAAGAATTAATCCTAAAATTTATATGGACCAGAAAAGACCTTGAATAGCCAGAGGAATGCTGAAAAAGAAAGCCAAAGTTGGTGGCATCACAACTCCAGACTTCAATCTCTATCTAAAGTTATAATCATAAAGACAGTATGGTACTGGCACAAAAACAGACACATACATCAATTGAACAGAATAGAGAGCCCAAAAATAGACCCTCAACTCTATGGCCAACTAATCTTCAACAAAGCAGCAAAGAATGTCCAATGTGAAAGAGTCTCTTCAACACATGGTGTTGGGAAAATTGGACCGGCACATGCAGGAAAATGAAACTGGACTGTTTCCTTATACCACATACAAAAATAGACTCAAAATGGATGAAAGACCTCAATATGAGACAGGAATCCATCAAAATCCTTGAGGAGGACACAGGCAGCAACCTCTTTGACCTCAGCTGCAGCAACTTCTTCCTAGGAACATCGCCAAAGGCAAGGGAAGCAAGGGCAAAAATGAACTACTGGGACTTCATCAAGATAAAAGCTTTTACACAGCAAAGGAAACAGTCAACAAAACCAAAAGACAAATGGAAGAATGGGAGACGATATTTGCAAATGACATATCAAATAAAGGGCTAGTATCAAAAAATCTATAAAGAACTTACCAAACTCAACACCCAAAGAACAAATAATCCAATTAAGAAATGGGCAGAGGACATGAACAGACATTTCTGTAAAGAGGACAACCAGATGGCCAACGGATACATGAAAACATGCTCCACATCACTCGGCATCAGGGAAATACAAATCAAAACTACCATGAGATACCAGTCAGAATGGTCAGAATGGCTAAAATTAACAAGTCAGGAAATGACAGATGCTGGCGAGGATGTGGGGAAAGAGGAACCTTCCTACACTGTTGGTAGGAATGCAAGCCGGTGCAGACACTCTAGAAAACAGCATGGAGGTTCCTCAAAAAGTTGAAAATAGAGCTACCTTATGACCCAGCAATTGTGCTACCGGGTATTTACCCTAAAGATATAAATGTAGTGATATTGAAGGAGGACATGCACCCAAATGTTTATAGCAGCAATGTCTACAATAGCCAAACTATGGAAAGAGACCAGATGTCCAACAACAGTTGAATGGATAAAGAAGATGTGGCATATTTATACAATGGAATACTATGCAGCCATTAAAAGAAATGAAATCTTGCCATTTGCAACAACATGGATGGAATTAAAGGGTATTATGCTGAGCAAAATAAGTCAATCAGAGAAAGACAATTATCATATGATCTCCCTGATATGAGGAATTTGAGAGGCAACGTGGGGGGTTTGGGTGGTAGGGAAGGAAAAAAATGAAACAAGATGTGATTGGGAGGGAGACAAACCATAAGAGACTCTTAATCTCACAAAACAAACTGAGGGTTGCCGGGGAAAGGGGGGTATGGAGAGGGTGGTTGGGTTATGGACATTGGGGAGGGTATGTGCTATGGTGAGTGCTTGAAGTGTGTAAGCCTGATGATTCACAGACCTGTACCCCTGGGGCAAATAATACATTATATGTTAATAAAATTTTTTTAAAAATGCAAATAAAAAAAATACTCCAGTTTGGGGGTTGCTGGGTGGTTCAGTTAGTTAACTGTCTGACTCTCGATTTCAGGTCAGGTCATGATCCCAGGGTACAGAGATAGAGCCCATGTCCATGGAGCCTGCTTGAGATCCTCTCTCCTTTTCCATCTTTCTCTGTCTGCCCCCAACCCCCACTCGCATGCATGTGCTCTCAAAAGAAAGAAAGAAAGAGAAAGAGAGAGAGACAGAGAAAGAAAGAAAGAGAGAGAGAGAGAGAGAGGAAGGAAGGAAGGAAGGAAGGAAGGAAGGAAGGAAGGAAGGAAGGAAGGAAGGAAAATTTTTTTAAAAATCTAAATTCAAGAGCCTTCCATCATGGGCTGCCTTTGTCAATGTAGGTCTTATATTGATAGGATTCATACACAGATTTTTAAAATGGAATTACAGGGGCACTTGCGTGACTCAGTGAGTTTACCCTCTGCCTTTGGCTCCAGTCATGATCCCAGGGTCCTAGGATCAAGGCCCATATCGGGCTCTCTGCTCAACAAGGAGCCTGCTTCCCCCTCTCTCTCTGCCTGCCTCTCTGTCTACTTGTGATCTCTCGATCTGTCAAATAAATAAATAAAATCTTAAAAAAAAAAAAAAAGTAAAATGGAATTATAACGGGCACCCAGATGAGTCAGTCAGTTAAGTGTCTGACTTTGGCTCAGGTGATGACCTCAGGGTCCTGCGATTGAGCCCACATCAGGCTCCTCGCTCAGTGGAGATCCTGCTTCTCCCTCTCCTTCTGCCCCTCTCCCCAGCTCATGTGCGCTCTCTCTTTTTCTCTCAAGTAAATAAATAAAATCTCTAAAAAATAAAATAAAATAAAATGGAGTTGTAACAGTATTTTCTCATTTTCTGTGAGTAAAGAAGATGATTCAGAGAGGTGAATATTTGAGTAATGCTCCCAATGGGCTTTTTTTTTAAAGATTTTATTTATTTATTTGACAGAGAGAGAGATCACAAGTAGGCAGAGAAGCAGACAGAGGGGGAAGCAGGCTCTCCACTGAGCAGAGAGCCCGATGCGGGGCTAGATCCCAGGACCCCGGGATCATGACTTGAGCCGAAGGCAGAGGCTTTAACCCACTGAGACACCCAGGCGCCCCACACAATGGGTATTCTAAGCAAATATTTTTTATTTTATTTTAATTGTGTGTATGAATTACAGGGTTCTTTCAAGTTGGGAGAGCCTTAATATTCTCCTTCCGTACAAACTTCTAGTTGATTTAAGTGAAGGAACTGGGTCTATGACTGCTTCGAGCTACTGATCCCCGGACTACATTCAGAGCAGAAAGGTTCCAGCCTATACCTCTGTACTGTCTAGGCTAACTGATATTTGTAACTACTGACACACTTACTGGCATATCACTCAACCAGAGGAAACATTAATCATGAAAGACAGCTAAAATGAATCAATTGACCACCCTTTAATCACCTTGGTCCAACAAATACGGTTAACTAAAAAGAAGAATCTCCAGGACAGTTTTATAAAAACTATACATAAAACATGCCCCCTTCTCTCATTCTCACACACACACACACACACACACACACACACACACATAAAATCCATATTCTTTTAAATATGGCTTAGGATGAATGAAGGGTACTCCAGAAAATTAATTTAATTTGAATCCTTTTTTATTTCCTATTTATATTACCCATTTGTAAGACTTATTCATAAACATTAGATCTCTGGCTTTTACACCTCACTTGTTGTTAGGTGTCTAGGTGGCCAGGCTAAGGTGTCCAGATGTTTGGTCAGGCATTGCTGGATGTTTCTAGAAGGGTGTTTGGGGATGAAATTAACATTTGAATTGGTAGAGACTGAGTAAAGAAGATTGCCCTCCATAAGGAGAGTGGCCTCATCTCAATCAATAGAAAGCCTGAGTAAAACAAGACTGACCTCCCCTGAGCAAGGAGGAATCCTGCCAGCAGACAGACTTGCACTGCAACACTGGCTCTCCCTGGATGCCCAGTCTTACCAGCCACCATGATGGATTCAGCCAGTTCCTTAAAATAAGTGTCTTTCTCTAAATATATACACATCCTATTAGTTCTGCTTCTCTGAGGAACCCAAGTGATACACCTGTCTATGAAAACTTGGGCTTTTCTATGGTCCTCTACTCTTCTAGATAATAAAGGCTGGGATTCTTGATTCTTCCCTCAGGTTTAGCCTTTAAACATATCCCAGGGATAGTCTCTCTATGTAGGGATCACGAGTAAGCTTTATGCCAGGGCCTCACTGGGTAACGGATTGCCACATAATCAACTTGAAATGGATCATCAATGTCTAGTACCTAGACTCAGATTGTTCCATTGATCAAGTCCCTGCCCAGTAGCCCTGTCCTACATGGACTGGCATTCCCACCCTTGAGGGCCAGTCTCACATGGTTGAAAAGCTGACAGGTTTCTGTGGCTGCTGTTTGAGTCTCTATTTACCCCAATCTTGGAGTCATTTTCAATCTTGACTACTGGTGCTTGAATCCTGCTTGTCCTTTGCCCTTCTAGACCAATCATTCAGATGCGGAGCAATCGGAGATCAATTACCAAATCCTGACCTAATCATACTTTTTAGCAGCTGGACTTGGTCAGACTCTGCAGGCCTCTTTTTAATCTATGTGCTAGCCAACCCACAACTATTCACACCCTACTTTTGACCAAGGCAAAGACCCCACATGTGCCATCGCATGCCTATCTTCCTGTCTCCTCTACCACCAATCCTCTCACCTGCACCCAAAGCCTGACGCACCCCACAAACACACCCTGCACTATAGGGCCCTGTGACTTGAGCTGTTCCTTGCACATCCTGGGTTTTCTCCCCATTCCATGTCCCTACACATACTATTCTTTGCCTGGACTAAACTTCTTTCATTGCGAGTACTATGCCACTGAGCCTTTAAGAACCTGCCCAAATGTTGCTGTGACCCTTTTTTGGTCCATTGTTCTTGGTTTTTATCTCTTTACTGTACTTCCTCTGTGGTAATAGTATCATCTGCTTGCATGTTGCTTTCTTCAGCAAACTCTGACTCCCCTCCAGGCAGTACTAATTCTTACTAAATTGTGCAACCCAAGAGACAAGTACTCATCCCTGGAGGAGCTTAATTCTCTTTTGGTTCTGTTACTGATGAACAATTCTGGGCACTTCTGACCTCTTTCTCCCTTTGGGCAGAGAATGTGTTGTGCTCTATCAACAACCATCAATATGCCATACATCATTATAATATTAAATTAAATTACTTTCTTCTAGGTATCAGCTTTTAAGGATACATTGGCTGTACACCAAAACTCAACTGCATTATAAATGAAGATGTAGAAGACAAACATTTAATCCTAAGTGTATAAGTGCCAGAAACAGTGACTGGTGGAAAGAAAATACCCAAAAAGCTGATCTCTAATCTCAAACCTGAAGTTCTATAGTTCAAAGGATAAAGAATGATTACAAAGCTATAAACCTTATAGAAGCTGTCTTGTACCATTTAGCAATTTCTGCTGATCTTTATACTTCCCCATAAGCAATGCTTGGCTTTCTCAACTAAATTTCAGGCTGCAATCTTACTTCTAAGGCTCAAAACCGCACTTCTTCGTTCTGGTTTTAGAACTGGCCTGTTCCTCAAGGACAGATACACTTCAGACTCCTGTGTCCCTCCCAAGCACCTCACAAAGGGGCTATTTACTACATGGGAGGGCCTTCCTAATATCTGCTCGTTGACAAATGGGTGAAGCCAAATCCATATTAAGTAGTGTGGCCATGAGAAATCCTGATTCTCTCACTACCTCTTTATTTTAAGTAACAAAATGATCAAATGTGGATTTTGTTGTTGCTGAGAAAGCTGCCCAGGAAAGTATTTGGATACAATTTTCCAAGTCAGAATAAACTGTCTGCTTTCCCAGAAAGTGGAGGCTCAACCAGAGATACTGAAGTTCATGACCTTGGCAGATAAAGTTTAGTCAGTCCCTTTAGGGCTAGGTGCTTTATACTAAATGACCCTCATCATGGGCCTCTTGGCAATAAGATTTGGGGATTTCATAATTCCTCAACTCTCCTTCGATTTCATACAAAACACTGCAGAAGTTACCTCCCAATGAACTAACTACATCTGCCTTATCTGTTCCCTCATGTATTCCCCTCCTGTGGAACCCGGGCTGCCCTGTGACTCACTTCATAGAATGGAGAGGGAGTCATGCTGCATGGTTTCTGAGGCTTGGTCAAGAGAAACTTTGCAGCTTCTGCCTGGAGTCCCAAGCTGTCATGTAGGAGTCTCAGCACCCCAGAGACCATGATGCTGGGGAGAACACGTGTAGGCACTCAGGTCAACAGTTCCAGCTAAACCTGCTATCCGGTCATCCTACCCAGGCACCAGGCATGGAAGGGGAGAAACCATCTGGGGGTGCAGCCCAGTCAAGCCTGTTATAAAGATGGCTTCAGTCTTAGCTAAGAACGCAACATAACCACATGAGAGATCTCTAAGCAAGAACCAGTAAATTCATCAACACTGTATCAAATCATTGTGTTAAGGCACTAGGTTTCCGAGTGGTTTACTATGTGACAATAGCTACCTGGAACACTATAACCAGGGAAAAGTAGACAGAGTCTAGAAACAAGGCCTGCTGTAACAATTTCGAATCACTGGACACCTGGACACAGGGCTAGCTGAAAACACCTCTCTCCCCTAAGACCTGGATCTTTGGCCTTTCCACCAAGAAATTGGATTTGAAGATATGTTTCATTTTTACATATGAGCCCTTTCTGATTACTTAGTTTTACTGCTGTCTGTGGGTAGTAAAGAATCCCACTCATGTTGTCACTTGGGGGCAGTAAGATAGGACTGCAGTGCCCCTTGAAAGTGCAGAAAAGTCACTGAGAAGACCTCTGTTCCTTTGCAGGCTGTAAGTTAGAGCAGGGAACTACACCCCAATTCTGACAGCAGCTGAGCCACCAGGTGGAATTCTCCCCCTTCCTTTTCCCTCCTATAAAGGGGCCATGAGAAAATGACATGGCCAGGAGCAGGAGAGTGCCACCGATACCATGTGAGGATGAGATGGCAGGATGTAGATTTGTGGCTCGGCTCTACGAAGCTCACAATCACACTTACCCAAGAGTGATTTAGCAAGTCTGCTTTCCACACAGTTTCTGGTGAAGTTCACTCAATAGCTGTAGGTGCCGTTGCAACCACAATTAAAACTGAACCACGCTAACAATCCTAATGGCAACTAAATAGGTACAATTAGGGCCTCCCACAACAGCGGAGAAGAAAATTTCATACCTATACATTGTTACACTAAAGATCTCATTAACCTTAAAAGACAGAGTCCTGGGATTTGCAGGTGACCACTGCCTTTATTCCTTGCCACCCCAGAGCGCTGCTCCTCAGTACCAGCACCAAGTCAAGCTGGACATTGCTACCCCAGTTTCCTCATGGGAACCTGATGTGATCATGCATTTTCTTGTTGCTCTCCACCCTCCCCAACAGGTGACCTCCTTGTTCTGACTTCTGAATCCCCATTCTAAGGGCAATGCCTGGCACACATATTTAATAAATGTTCATTAGGAAATGAAGACACCAAAAGCAACACAAGATGAGCCAGATTAGATGAGCAGGGTAGGAAATCTATATATATATAATATTTATATACGTATATATATATATATATATATAAAATTTCATATGCATTATTATATAGCTATATCTATATTGTGCTTCCTCTCTTCCTTTTTATACCTACTGTGCTTCACATAGGTAATCTTTTTTTTTTTTTTTTTTTTTTAAGATTTTTTTTTTTTTAATTTATTTATTTGACAGAGAGAGATCACAAGCAGGCAGAGAGGCAGGCAGAGAGAGAGGAGGAAGCAGGCTCACTGCTGAGCAGAGAGCCCGATGCGGGGCTCGATCCCAGGACCCTGAGATCATGACCCGAGCCGAAGGCAGCGGCTTAACCCACTGAGCCACCCAGGCGCCCCCACATAGGTAATCTTTTAAAGCCAAACTAATTTTGAAACTATGTACAATGGATGGTTGTTAAATGGACTTATTGTGCAGATGGCTGGCAACATAAACAAATATCAAATCCATGTGTCGTACAGCTAAAAACTAACATAGCATTATATGTCAATTATACCTCAACTTAAAAAATAGGAAGAAAGCCAAACAAGACTTTGGTCAGTCCTTAATTGTGCCCACCTTGCTCAGAGAATGTTATCCTTCAGACGCGGGTCCTGAGCCTCAGAGTCTTCCAATGGGTCTTTTGTTTCCCACTGCAGATGAAGGAAGAGAGCATGGGTGAAAGATTTGAGGGAACATATCGGCCAGGCCTGGAGGTGGCCTGCATGATTCCCACGAGCATCCCATTGGCAGAACTGGTCACATGGTTTTGACTAACCGCAAGGAAATCTGAGAAATATCATCTGTGTGCCAAGGGCAAAAGGGAAATGGTTGGTGAAGAGCTAGTCCTCCCTCTGCTTAACTCCTTCTTTTCCTTTTTTAAAGATTTATTTATGTATTTGAGAGAGGGAGTGTATGTGCACAAGGGAGGGACAGAGGAAGAAGAAGAGAGTCTTAAGCAGACACTGTGCTGAGCATGGAGCCGACACAGGGCTCCATCTCACAACCCTGAGGTCACAACTTGAGCCCAAACCAAGAGTCGGAAACTTAACCAACTGTACCACCCTGGTGCCTCTATCCTTTTCTGTTAAGCTTCTGGTAGGGCCTAGAATACTTCATGGACTTGACAGAGGGAAAATATTGACTTTTCACTACAAATCTACCTCCTCCCCACCCAACTCTCCTGCCAAGAAACCAAGTTGATTTCTGAATTGTTTTCTTACAAATATAGAATTTTAAAATGAGGGTGCCAAAATACCTGTCTGCTAAGTCTGATGCTATTCTTTCAATCATTTTAGGTTCCAAGTAAACCTCTATCAAGCATTTATTGTATCAAAGCACAAAAGCTTCATTCTCATCACAAGCAGGAGTTTGGCAATGAACTTTTAACAAACCTGACTGGTGTTGAGAATTGAAAAAAGGTGTGGGTTCCCAGGCGAGGTGAGAAGAGAGGGATACGCACATGTGTTTTATGTAGTTAAGCCAGATCCATTACTTTTCTTATCATCAAGGAAGTTCCTGTTCTCTTTCAAAATGCCTTCTGAAGTCGTTCTCTTCAGAGACATTTTGGCATGACTGACTTTTGTTCTGAGAGCTGCAAGAAGAAAACAACTTGTTTTTTTTGGAGAGTTATAGTTCCTGTGTTGGGTCAAGGAGAATATGCATTCCAATGCTGAGGGAGATCTAAGACTAGTTTTAAATCTCACCTTGAGAAAGGAAACTATTCTGTTCTTTCCCACTTTGTTAAGAGACACTGGTGGGGTAAGGGGGGTTTAAAAGATGCTGGAAGCCCTTGAAATGCCTGAAACTTGAGGGTTTTTTACATCTTAAATTCTTTACATTCCTATTTCAAAGGATTAGTTAGGCTGCTATTTATGTAAACATCACTTTTCACAGCAGTCTTTATTCATTTATCACCTGCTCACTTGTCCTATTTAATTTTACTGTTCAATGACTTGATAGAGAGATTTTTACATGCATGTTTAACCAGTTTCCAAAAGCCTTGCTTGTTTTTCAAATCACACCCTATTGGCACGATATAGTGCCTCTGAGCGTAGGAAAGCAAGGAGACTGAGAACCATTTCCCAAGTCTCCAGCAGGATGAACATGAGATCAGGAATGTCAACAGGAGCTACCAGAATTCCCCCAGGGAATCATGCAAAGATTTGTAGGAAGGGTGTCCTTCCTATTGTTCAAAGGCTTCATCTTGTGGCTCCTCAGTAAGGCAAAAAGGGGTGAGAGGCTGCATTGGGTCTCTGCCATAAACAAAGCATCTTCCCTACTGGGGATAGATGTATTTTCTGTGAATCAAAATAATTTCTAAACATATAACCTAGGCTCCGTGCTCTCTGGGGTCCAGTTTAGAGTAAAAATGGCAGAAGGAAGAAGAAACAAGAGGAAGCTTTTTTTTTTTTTTTAAGGCAGACACTTTGTCTATACCCAATTTAAATTCAGGTTCCAAGTATGGAGATTCCATAAGAAATTAAAAATAGAGCTACCCTATGACCCTGCAATTGTACTACTGGGTATTTACCCCAAAGATACAGATGTAGTGAAAAGAAGGGCCATCTGTACCCCAATGTTCATGGCAGCAATGGCCACAATCGCCAAACTGTAGAAAGAGCCATGATGTCCTTCAACAGATGAATGGATAAAGAAGATATGGTCCATATATACAATGGAATATTATGTAGCCATCAGAAAGGATAAATACCCAACTTTTGTATCAACATGGATGGGACTGGAGGATATTATGCTGAGTGAAATAAGTCAAGCAGAGAGTCAATCATCATATGATTTCACCTACATGTGGAGCATAAGGAATAACATGGAGGACATTAGGAGATGGAAAGGAAAAGTGAATTAGGGGAAGATGGAGGTGGAGATGAACCATATGAGACTGTGGACTCTGAGAAGCAGAATTTTGGAGGGGAAGGGGGTGGGGGTTGGGTGAGCCTGGTGGTGGGTATTAAGGAGGACATGGATTGCATGGAGCACTGGGCATGGTGCATAAACATTGAGTCTTGGAACAATGAAAAAATAAAATAAAATAAAGCTGCTCTAAAAAAATGGAAAGAAAAACAAAAACAAAAAACAAACAAACAAACAAATAAATAAATAAATGCGGGTTCCAGCCACACACTATAATGTCTCCTGCACTTCTAATCTCCCTATACAGAAATTTGGGAAGACTAGAGATAAAAACCTCAAACACACCTTTTCTGCCAATCATTCTTACCATCATATTCTATAAGTTAATTGTAAAATGCTGTTCAGTCTTTATATTTAACCAGCTATCCTGTTCAGTATAGGAGAACAGAGAAAATCAAACCTGAGCAGAAAGAACAGGTACACTTAAGGCACACAGCAGACACAGTTTAGTCTCGTAAACACGGAATTCTAGGGAAAGCAAAAGATAATGGCTCATATTCCACTAAGGATGACTCACACCAAACATTTTTGGCATATGACCTGTTTATTATCTATTTCATTACCCCTAGTTTTGTTTGAAAGCAGATACTTTCTGGGTGCAGACTTATCTCTATTAAATATGAAACATATGCTCTGAGTTAACAAGCAGCAAATTATTCTGTTCTCCTTTGGCCACTTCTTTTCTGAATACAGATAAACTCTACTAAAGACCCTCATGAAGGACTCTAAGGTTAACAACCAGTCAAACTCCTGATATCACAGCTTAAGAGGAAGAAACCATGGATTAAATATATTCATTCAGCTGCTCAAAATGCAGTGCCTAGATGCATTTTTTTTATATTAAATTTGACGTATTTTTACAGGGTCATCCACCAAAAGGATAAAAGAAAGAGACTTTGTCCTGTAGCTTAATAGCATTAGCTATTTGTACATGATGGAGAAGTTGTTATTCTCCAGCTGTGTAATCTTTATTCGCAGGAAAAAAAGCATACAGAGGGTGAGGTCTACCAGAGTTCAGGGGCTTCAAAACAAGCTGACTGTCCACGTTGTAAATTGCCTACTGAGTTTGCATTACTAAATGGCTTTTCAGTAAGGAGGAGTTCTCTGAGTCCCAGGATGGTGCCCTGTCCATTACAAGCTCCAGGCTGCCATCAACTCTTCAGGGGTCTGAGGAAGAAGTGCACACCTATGGACATCAGAAATAGAAAGAAAATTGCAGGCACTGGCCATTCTCATGTTTGTGCCCCTTTCCACAGCAGGGGAGCACTTTCAAGCCAGTTTTCTTTCTTTCTAACCAAATACTCCCACTGCAAACCATCCTTTCGTCCCCCTCCTTCCATGTTTATTTCTCTTGCTCTGCCTGTTTGGCAAATATGATATGACTGGTTTGGAGTGCTTGAGCCTGTTCACTGATACAGCAGGAGATGACAGTTGGCACATACTAGTCTGCTCTTCCACAAAGGATAAAAATGAATAAAAATGACTTCAAAGCACTGTGAAAATTTAACATGCTCCAAAATGCTAAGTCCCCTCAAAATAATGATATCATAAAAGAAGCAAAAGCAGCTTCTTTCATTGCAAGAACAAGGCCCCAGTGAAGGCACTCTAATGCTTTAAAATTATCAGAGAGTTTCCATACGGTTTTACTTACAGCTTTTTTAACCACAAGGTGGAGAACCAAAATTATATGTTTGTGTAAACTGTGTTTAGCACTTAAGTAAACTTCAAAAGTCAATGCAAAAGTCGAAGGAGGGTAAGGGTATGCTCTCCTAAGTTACCACAGATTCACTTGGGGTTCTCTCAAATCTCAGGGTTCCCTGAATTAAAATTTTACAAGGCTTCCAACTATAATGAAGGGACTCAGGAAGCTAGAATAAGAATCCGGGACAGAGGAAAAGTGGTTCCCCACCCTGGGTTCTGAAATTGCTAACAATCTGTGGGGATTCTGATGTATCTACCCTGATCAACTTAAAAGACTAAGAAATACTCTTGTGGTAAACCACAAGCCAGATATTTCGCTGTGACCAAAATCTAACCGCCAGCTTTCTTTTTAAGCCCACACATGGTAGATAGTTGCCCTCCAATGAAAGTGGTCAATTCACTAACTTACTCAAACCAGCCCTTTATCACATGGAAACCCCAAAGCCTCAAGAAACAGAAGCTTGATGGTTTGAATCTTCAATCTCTACCATTTGAGCCAGTGTCAAGAAGACTGTGACTCAGTGCCATGTACCTTACTACTAGACAACCCAAAGTGTGGTCCATGGACCGGGTCCAGGCTGAGAACTATTACCAGTCCACCATGAGAAGCATTTAAAAACTGTAATTACAGTTCAACAGAATAATTTTGTATCTGTTTATTCTAATAATTAAAAATCAGGGCTTCTATTTTATGCCTCTTATTTCCTTTTTTTAATAATTCATTTTTCTAGTATCTTACAAAATTATCAGTCTACAATGGATTGGGAAGTTAAAAGGAAGGGGTCCTTTATATAGCACTGTTAATTTGAAAAATACCATTGTAGGGGTGCCTGGGTGGCTCAGTCATTAAGCATCTGCCTGCGGCCGAGGTCATGATCCCAGGGTCCCGGGATCAGGCTCCCCGCTCAGTGGAAAGCCTGCTTCTCCCTCTCCCTCTCCCCCTGCTTGTGTTCCCTCTCTCAGTGTGTCTCTCTCTGTCAAATAAATAAATAAAATCTTAAAAAAAAAAAAAGAAAGAAAGAAAGAAAAAATACCATTGTAGAAGATTCTGTTTTCGTCTTAGTCCTGAGGAATAGCTTTTGATGCGGGCAAATTCACAAAGTATTACACTTCCCCAAATTCTGTCAATTTGTGTCTATGCTTGGGGATACTGGATAGCTTCTGCACTTTATTCCTCAAATCTGTCCAAGTCCTCTAAGAAGCAGATGATAACACAGAATTACAGATGAAAGAGAATTACTGGGGTAATGCCAGCAAGAGAAGGTTGGGGAAGATAAGGGGAAGGTGGAGTAGGCTGGGAAAGCATCAAAGTGCAGTGCATCCTGACCCCTGTGAAGAAGAGGGGGAAGGAAGAGAGGAAGGAAGGTCTTGGACTGCAGTGCGTCTCTAAGAAAGTTCAGCAAGGCTGGCATGGAGTCCACTTGAACCAACATTACCTCTCAAAAATTATCTCTCATAAATGGGCCTGCCTTGGGACACCTGGGTGCTTCAGTCGGTGCAGCCAACTCTTAGTTTTGGCTCAGGTTGTGATCTCATGGGTCATGGGATCGATCAAGTCATCAGGCTCTGTACTCAGCACAGAGTCTGCTTAAGATTCTCTCTCTTCCTCTACCTCTGCCCCTACTCCCACTCATGCACGCAAACTGCACACACTCTCTCTAAAAAGAAAGAAAGCAAGCTTTTTTTTTTTTTTTTTTTTTTTTTTTTTAAATGGGCCTGCCTTAGTATCCCTGTCACATTCAGCTTGGCTAGGAATGGCCTTCAGGAAGTGAGACCCAGGAACAAATATAATGATGAATTGCAAAGCAGAGCAGATGAGGGTGTTGTTCAACAACATTCCCTGCAATAGGAGACCTGAAGGACACATTTGCACAGCTGTGGTATCCCACCTGATTCCCCCGAGGGAAAGCAACTCCCTTTTCATGTGCAGGTGAGGAGCGATATGGTGAGGTTAATGCTTCTGGTCCCCCTCCCCTGCTCACTCACTCCTCTAACTTATCCAACTGACAACACCAAGGGAAGTTTGACATTTGCTGAGCTCCATTAACCCATGGATAAGACCACAGCATTATAAGAGGAAAGGTGGGTTATTTCTGGTTCTGTAAACAATTCGATTTTGTGGAATGAGCCATAATCATCCTTTCAGCTAGCTGACAACTGTTGGATATGAAAACTCAACTCTCCTGTAGATCTAAGACAAGAAATAAATTCATTCTATAGTTCAGCTCGACCAAGAACCTTCTCACTTTAGGATTTTGGAAGTTGCCTAATCCATAAATAAATTTAATTCTATGTTTTTAATCTTTAATTACATTCTTGTTTCTATCTGTCATTTGAACAGAGCTCAGAAAGGAGACTGGCAATATTTAATTTCCAATAGAGGGATGAATTTGAGTTTACTTATTCAAAATACCTACATTATCCTGACTATAATGCAATGGTCTGCGAAGTACTTATCTGCTCCTTAGTGCTTAAAACAATGACTCTACGGGCACCTGGGTGGCTCAGTTGATTAAGGGGCTGTCTTCAGCTCAGGTTATGATCGCAGAGTCCTAAGATCAAGACCAGTCAGGCTTCCATCAAAGTCCTATTCTTGTGAGATGGCTCAGATCAAGTCTGCCTCCTATCATACTTTCCTCCTAAGATACACCTCCCAAGAGCCAGCTGTTTCTTCTTCTTCCTCTGCCCCTCCTCCTCTCCCTGCTCATAAGCTCTCTCACAGACTCTTTCTCAAATAAATAAATAAAATCTTTAAAAAAAGAAACAATGACTGTATATAGAAGTAACTGTACATAAATATCCATTGGTGATAGCCCTTGTCATTGAAACAGAAATATCAACCACAACTCCAAAAAGAACCATGTTCACACTTGAAGATGGAAATTTATAATCAAATACCTCAGAATCTTTAAAAAAAAAAAAAAAAACAATAGGAACACTTTTGGCTTCTTAAGAAAGTAAGGTGAATTCTTTGGTAAGATGCTCTTAATGGAGGTCTCTTTATAAATACAAGTTTCTGAAAGACCACTCAACCTGGAAACAAAAAGAAAGTTTCATTGGTAGGAATGGTCATTTCATCATGAGATACCAGGAAAAACTTCATTAAGAATTTTATGAAGAGGGTCACCTGGTTGGTTCATTTGGTTGAGTGGATACCTTTGGCTCAGGACATGATCCTAGGGTTCTGGGATCAAGCCCTGTGTTGGGCTCCTTCGGCAGGGAGCCTGCCTCTCCCTCTCCCCTATGAGTGCTCTCTCTCTCTCCCTCTCAAATAAATAAATAAAATCTTAAAAAAAAAAAAAAAAAGAATTTTATGGGGCACCTGTGTGGCTCAGTGGGTTAAAGCCTCTGCCTTTGGCTCAGGTCATGATCCCAGGGTCCTGAGATCAAGCCCCGCATTGGGCTCTCTGCTGGGCAGGGAGCCTGCTTCCTCGCCTCTCTGCCTGCTTGTGATCTCTGTCTGTCACATAAATAAATAAAATCTTAAAAAAAAAAAAAAAAAGAACTTTATGAAGAAAGATAAATGTATAGAAAGCTGAAGTGCCCCTATATAACAAGACTCTCTGAAGTGATAATGATTTTTACCACTGGTAAAATGGGAAGATTGACTTCATCATTTTCTAGTCTACAGAAGAAGATGACAACAGGCAGAAAAACATAAATAGGAACACAGGCATTGACTTACCATGAAAAATTTAAATTAATTCATGGTTGTTGTTTTGTCTCTGGATTGTCTTCTTCTGACAGTCATTAAATAACAAAGAGAATCTGTTTATGCTATTAAAAATATAATAAACATATTGGATCTCAAGAACATAAGCCTGGAACACATTTTATTAAATGACAGAAGCATTGTGAATAGTGTACAAAAGTGTCAGGCACAGTCCAAATAGTATTTCCACTAACATTAAAGAGAATATCCAGGAAACACTTTGAAAAGAGCTTTCAGTCATCTGAAATCAGACTTTGAAGAAAATTATCCTGGAAAATGGAGTGAAGCCAAAGACATTTCTCTTCTTCTACTTAGGGATGATGCAGTATTTTCCAGAGGACAAACAGAATATTACCCAAATCAATTGAACATTTATCATTGAAAAGTCTACATCTTTGTGTGGTTACAGGTCCAGCTGTATAAAAACCAAAACTATGGTTCTTTTTTTATCAGATCTCCTAAAGACAAAATGTTCCCATGAATTCTAAATCAGTAAGAGAATTCCTTTAGTGACCAGCAATTCACCCAAAAACCTATATTTTCTTGGGCTAATTAAGATAATTGCCTAGTAAATCATCCAGCCTCCAAAGAGATATTTTGTTTGCATAAATGAATTGCTATTCACGTATAGAGGCTCATTAAATCCTATGACCCAGAATTATAAGTGACTAAGGCAAAACCAGCACAATTAGTTGAAGATTATAAAATGTATTCTTTTTTTCTGGGTCTTGACCCCACTTAAAAGTGACTGCAAGGATCCCATCAAAGTCCTATTCTTGTGAGATGGCTCAGATCAAGTCTGTCTTCTATCATACTCTCCTCCCAAGATACACTAAAGAACAACTGAGCCTGAGCATCCTTTTCTGATGTCCAACCGGGCCATGTGTTTCATTGGCTTTATTCAGACAAAGAAAAACATATCGTACATATCTTCATTGCAATGACTATGGAAAGTTCCATCTGTTACATAATAAAGGAAATTATTAAAGAAACTTCACACTGATACTCTTACAATGGCGCTTTGCATGGAATCAGGGAATTCATGTACAAGTAGGCTTGATGTGCTAACATTTGAGGGCATGCCGTGATCACACAGGCAACTTGGATTCAAATTTGAATCTTTAAACTCTGCCTATAAAAAGAGGAAAAATTGTACACATGATGTTTCTGCAAGTATCACTTTATCTTCCCATCACATCAGTTTCTTTTTCTGTGCTCTAAAGAGACACAAAAGTTAAGGTTACCTTTTTGTGTCATCTTCTAGATTAAGTGGTTTGGTTACATATAATATGAGCTCTCCACATGGGAGATTTCTGCCTTTAGGCATATGCCAAATTTTAAGCTACACAGGAAAAGAGGTTAAAAGCTAAATAAAAGTCATTTAAAAACAGAGCAGAAAAGGCATCTTGGTGGCTTAGTGGGTTAAGCCTCTGTCTTCTGCTCAGGTCATGATCACCCGATCACATGATCAGGTCCTGGGATCAAACTCCGCATCAGACTCTCTGCTCAGCGGGGAGACTTATTCCCCACCCCACCCCACATGACCCCGCCTGCCTCTTTGCCTACTTGCCATCTTTGTCTGTCAAATAAACTAGTAAAATCTTTAAAAAAAAAAAAAAAGTAAAAGAGCAGAAATCCCCAGTAAAATTTTAGAAACTCAAATGCAGCAAAAGTATAAAAAAATAAAAAAGAATAATACATCCCAGCAGAGTGGGATTTATTCTAGGTTTGCAATGAAGGTTTGATACTCAAAAATCAATCATTGTTATCCACCACATTAACAGGCCAAAGAAGAAAAGTCATATGATCATATCAATTGACTTAGAGAAAGCTTTTGACAAAATTAAAAACCCACCCATCATAAAAACTTTCAGTAAACTAGGAAGAGAGAAGAACTTCCTTAATATCATAAAGAGCATCTACCAAAAAACCCTATAGCTAACATCAAAGATAATGGTAAAATGCTGAATGCTTTCCCTCTGAAATCAGGAATAAAACAAGGATATATGCTTTTACCACTCTCTTATTGAACATATTACTGGAAATTCTAGTCACTGTAATAAGGCAAGAAAAATAAATTAAAAGTTTGTCTATTGGCAAACAAGAAACAAATTTGTCTTTATTCACAGAAGACATGATTGGCTGTGTAGATAATTCCAAGGAATCTCCAAAAAAAAAAAAAAAAACTCAGAACTAATAAGTGAATTCAGCAAGATCACAGAATGCAAGATTGACACCTAACAACTAATTACACTACTATATACTGATAACAAAAAAGTGGAAAACAAGGCAAAAAACACAAACCACTTATAATTACTCCAAAAAATAAAATAAAATTCAATTATTATATATAAACCTAACAAAACACATACACAATCTACACGATAATAATCACAAAATGTTGATCAAAGATCTAAATACTTGGAGAAATATACTGTGTTCATGGATTACAAGTTTCAACATAGTAAAGATGTCAATTCTTCCTCATTTGTTCTACAGTTTAACACAACTTCTATCAAAACCTTAGTAAGATGTTTCACATAAATATACAAGTGTATTCTGAAATGTGTACAAAAATAAAAGAGACATAAGATAACCCAAAAAACTGGACAAAGAAAAATAAAGTGTGAGTGAACACTTCACAGGTTTACTATATTGTTGCAGTAAACAAGATAATGTGGCACTGATGGAGAGAAAGATACATAGCTCAGTAGAACAAAACAGAGAAATCAGAAGTATATGATCAGAAATATGATCAATTAATTTATGACCAAGGCATAAATAACTGGTACTGAAATAATTAAACTTTTACAGTCAAAAGCATGAAATTTGACTGAAACTTATACCTTATACAAAAGAAAAAACCCTCAAAATGGATTATGGACTTAATTAAATGTAAAACATAAAACTACAGAACTTCTAGAAAAAAAAAACCACTGATTTTCACAATTCCTTAGGACTAGGTAAAGAGTCTTTAGACTTGACACCAAAACTCACATGCGCATGCATACACACAAACACATAAAGGATTTTAATATGTTAGTTTTATCTCTGGCTGTAAGGTTAGTCCTTTTTATTTTGGCCAAGGTAAAGTGTCTTACAGGTACCAGGATCACAGATCCTTGAGCCCTGAGGGAGACTAAACCTTCCTCACACAACGCTGTTACCTGAACACCTAGTGTCTTCAATTTCAAAGCTATCATAGCCTAGAAATGACTGCCAAAAAGTGCATGAAAATATGGCAGAATGAATCAGTGAGAATGATAACGATTCACTGATTTTACCATTTTGAGCACTTAAATATGTGCATATGAATGGAAGAGTATCCTAGATGTTTGTGAATCCAGTGGTCCCCAAACTTTGGTCACCAAAATACACCCTCTTATTTTTTCAACAATGCACTCTTTGTCTCCTGAGGCTAATAACCATGAATTATTGAGGGCTTAATATGTGCCTGTTATCATGATAAGCACTTTATAAATGTGATCTCATTTGATATTTTAAAAATTACAAGACCAATATTATCAATCATGATTAAGAAACAGATGTTCACCGAGGCTGAGTAACCTGAAATCACACAGCCGGTGGAACTAGGATTCGAATTCAGGTCTGGCTGATTTCAAAGTCATGGCTTCTTACCTCTATGATATACCGCCTCCCTATGCTAAAATATATAAACATACAGTATTTAGATAGAACCATATGCAATTTGCTGTCTTTCTAGGTCAAAACTGTCAAATATCTTCAATTTTATATAATTCAATTTAATGATTAATTCCTTCCCCCATTCTGTTAATCATGAGAAAACCACAGTTACCATACTGAGCCAATATCATTTCAGACAAAAACAAAGGACTCTTCTTTATTTAGCCTATGTACCCCTGACACAGTTTTCATTACTAGCTACGACTTCAATTAGGCTGTATGAAATACTGAAACAGCTCAAGGACTCCAGTTCTGCACTCAGGTTGGGAACCACACTGAGCCACCTAACTCCCCAGGCCCTTCTTTCTATAGGTACTGAACAGAAGCCAAGATGACAGACCTAGCAAGTGACAGCACAGGGTTAGAGCCACGCCTCTGATTTCTACTTCATCCAGAGTAACACATCTCTGCGTTAGGATAGCATCTCAGGTCTGCACATTTAAGTAAATGCAGTTTACCAATAACAATCCCTGGAGCAATTGTTTGCGGAGATAGCTATATATTCACAGGATATAAACAGACTCTAGAACTCTGAGTTTTCTTAGCTCTTTTCCAACTCTGCTAAGAAAGTGGGACAGAGAATGGAATGCTTGCCTATTTCTATTTAGATGAAGCGAGAACAATATTTCACAGTGCATATTTCTTCATAATTCTAGCTCATTTGCTCATTCATTAAATGCAAATTTTTTAAAAAGCCAGCAAGTTGAGAAAGCAGGAAGATAGTAAATTTAAAAAGGACTATTAATTGAACATCACATAAGGTAGGAGTGCAGCTGGGTTCCCAGGGAGCTGGTTGGGATGGAACAGCTTTCTTGCTATTTGGATGGAGTTGCACAGGACAAACTAGGCTCCCCTGCCTTTTGTGGATTTCTTTCCTTTTTTTTTTTTTTTTTTTTTTTCCAGGAGTCATCTGTTTGGTGTGAAGTCTACTGTGAAATGTGATTCAGGAGCAAGAAGATGCCCATTATAGATTGCCTGGAATACTGAGTTTACCTCGAGAGAACTTTGGAAGGTATTTTCAGTAAGTAGGAGATAGAGCAGTGACAGCTGAAAAGAAACTATAGATTTTAAGACATAAAGTACCTCAATTTATTAGTGGTAACATTTCTAAAAGTCACAATAACTACTTTACTTGGGTTTTAACAAGTCAAATATGTGGCTTTCTTCAGGTGCTTGTCACTCATTGACAAAATCTCCTCATCGATTAGCAGCCATTGACCTATCAATTACAGAGCACTTCAGTGCTAAACCTGGCATTTAGCAAGCCAGGCAGCACCTACAATTCAGAGTCTTTTCTCCTGGCCCTCTGAAATAAGTGTGTTCTGAGGATTATACTATAATATCTTATGTTTTTACAGTACCTTTCTCCGGGGAATTGCAAAGGGCTTATAGACTTTAATCCTCACAAATAGTTCCACAAATAAAGTAAGAAGACTGGAATTGTTCTCAAATTTTTTCTGAGAAGACAAAGCATCAGAGGAAAAATTTAGCCATCTATATCTCGGTAAATATTTTCCAGTGAGGAGAGCAGCTGGTCTAGTGGCAATAACCAGAGTTCCAGTCCCATCTGTGACCCCATGCCTCTCTACAACCAAAGATTAGTCTCCTAATTGTCTCCTCTTCTTCAGCTGAACAGAGAGTTAGGGTTTGCTATCAAATAAGACAGACCCCTAGTATTTATGGGGCCTGGAGCACAATACAAATGGACATCCCCAGATGCTCTGCTCTTCCTACTCTCCATGGTGCCACATATAAAGGGCTTCACGTGGATGCTTGTGGACAGCCCACTATGTGTATCTACCCTCCCAAATGCCTATCTCTCAGTCACCCCTGTGGCCTAGGATGGAAAGCCTTGAGCCTTCAGGGTCTTGAGTATCCAAAGTACAGTCAGAAGGAATACAGGCTTTGACCATTAAGACCCTTGCCCTTTAAGGAGGCATAAGGCTGGGAAAAACAGTAGGGTCAGAGTGGAGCCCTCCAAAATGCCAGACCCTAGACAAGGATCCAGTTGCCCAGGTCTCAGAGGTGATGAAGACTGTGATGCCTGTCCCAGAATTCCCGTGTGACTGAAAGACTTGTAGTTGCTGGGAGCGCTGTAACTCACAGCCCTCAACCTCAGCTGCCAGCACTCTCCTGCTCTTTTCCCCCCAAGAGTGTCCCAGGCTGAAGAACATTGCCTCAGATAAGTCACACCCTGTTCTCATATCCAGTGGCTGATTGACAGAAGTGTGTAAAGTTCTGGGCCCCTCATTTCAATTGTGTAAAACTCTGAAGAACCATCCCAGACTCCGAGCTTCCTCACAGGTTTAGCTGAGGCCTTTACTGAGTCTGCACCATAGCCAGTTTCTCTTGTGCCCAATCCTGCTTCCTTTCCTTCCCCCAACGTCTCCTGCACACCGTCTCCTTCTCAGAATCTGTTTCTTGGGGAAACTGATCTTCAACAAACAGTGATACTAGAAACCCCCTGCCCCCTTCCAAAAATGAATAAAAAATATTTTTAAAAACTCATGAAAAATAATCAATTAATTAATGTTATTCATATGCTTTGTTTTATACAAAGCTAAAATGGGATTTACCTCAGTGTTGATTTAATCAAACTCTACTTCTCTACGTGTTTACTTACTCAGCATAATTTTTGTCCTTAAAGAATTGAGGAAGGAGGCAAGTCATTTGAGGCAAGAGGACTAAGAAAAAAAAAGGTCTCCTTCACAACCAAAGATTAAACAAAAAGTTAAAACATTTCTGTTGTTACAGTCAAAACAAAGGGAAATACAGGTTCTCTCTTTCACAGAGCTTTGTTCTAGCAGAGACCATGAGAGGACACATTCCTGGAATTCTGCAAGTACTCCTAATCATTTAGAAACTCCAATTCATCTATTTTCAAAATGCATGGATATTATCTGAGATTTACTGAACAGTGAGAGGAGCAGGATCTATTCTTCCTAGAAGAAGGAAACGCACAATGTCCAAATGAATTCTGCTCAGCCACCTGCTAGCTATGGCAATCAAATAACATGACCTGAGAAGAAAGAGCTGGAAGTCTAATCTTAAGAAGAACACGTGTTTGGCTCTTCTGCTCATTTAGCATCTTCATCTCTTACCTCCTTAAAAAAAAGAAGATCTATCTAATGTCAAAAGAGGATGATGGTTCGTGTTCCTGGAACTGAGACAAAAGGTTAATTCACCAAGCAAAGGTAACAAAGTAGTGGTTAGCAGTCAAACAAAGAATTGGCAGAGAGAGCCTAGAGCCCTCATCTGTCCTTGTGGCAGAAGGACAAAGATTTCCCAAGGAGGCACAATAAGAAATATGTAGTCAGGAAATGCACTTCCTAATTTAATATCTACACTGTCCATACTTTTATATCTTCAAATTTGGACATGCTACTATATGATCTAATAGATGCTCTTCTAAGAGGGAAAAACAATTGAATTCAGTAATATCCCAGGAAATGCTGGATGTTTAGAGTTAAAGTTTCATAGCTTCTCTTCTTAATAGATACTTCTTGAAATCTGCTTTTTAGATCTTAATTGATAATTCTTATCTTCTCCAAGAAAAGTAGAACAGGGACAGAATAAAGTTTCAGCAGATACATTCAATATACAACCATGCCCCAATGGACAGAGCTGCTGAATACCTAAATTTTAAACTTGGAAACAGTAAATTTGGTGCTAACAGATAAGAGAGGAAGAAGGAAAAGTTACGACAAAGACTTTCTTCACTGAGCCAAATGACCAGGAGGACAAGGGTCCACCTGGATACCCATGGAGTTGGAAAGATTTATATATACTTTTCCCAAATTTTTACATTTGAGTGTGGAGGAGCTATCTGCTCCTTAGGAAGCCCTAAAGTAGCGAGCCATATTGTGATAGCAAATGATACAAAGATAATAATAGTTAATATTTACTATTTTCCTGTAAGAATCTGTGTGCTAGGTACTTTATATTCTCAACAACTCTGTGAAGGAAGTGAAGTTATCCCCATATTATAGATGAAGAAAATGAAAGTCAGAGAATTAGATAATTTCTCCAAGATCACAAAGCTTATGGAGTCAGGATTTAACCTTAAGTCTGTCCCTCTAAATCTCTCTGTTTCCCACTATGACTAAGTCTCTTTAATCCTGAAATCAATGGTCAGCATTTTAGTTGACAGTTTGAGGTGAATAATTTCTGGGATCATTAAATCATTATTTGTGCATTTGCTCTGCTCTTTCTTTCTGTGACAGTTTACTCTGCAGAATAAGTAAAAAAAGATCTCTGTGTATGTAATTATCAGATCACCTATGATCCCAACCTGGCAATCTTAGTGAGGTAAACAGATACCAGATGTGCTTATGGAATCCTGAACAATCTGGGTATACATGTGCCCATGTCTCTGTGCCCTTGGCTCAACATCTGAGGGGCTGTGACTGTTTTCAGTTCTGATATCACTTACCTCTCATGAGCGGTATATGGTCAGCAAAGATGATCACCAATAACTATTTCCATCTTTATAGGCATGTGCCCATGAAGAGTTCAAGACTACATCTGGGCTGCCTGTGTGTTTTGTGTTGACCAACAGTATGTGACCGAAGTGATTCATGCTGTTTGATTTCTAGACCCAGAACTCAAGAAACCAGGCAGCTTCTCCTTTCACTCGTGTTTGGAACCCTGAGCTACTACGTAATGAAGCTCAGTTATTCTAGTGGGCACACCACTTGTAAAGAGGAGTCTAACCCAATAATCAGTATGAATCAGCGTGTGTGTAAACAAACCACCGTGTACCATCAAGCCCCAGAAGAATGCAGTCATATAGGTGAGACCACCTGACACTATGTAGAGCAGAAAATATGGATCAACTGAGCCCAGCCGACCCACAAAACTCTAATAAATTATGGTTATTGTTTCAAGTCCCTAAGTTTTTTATGTAGTAATAGGTCATTGATATAGGTGGACCTAGCAAGGTTATTGTTCCAAAATAAGCAACAAAGCTAAACTCTGTCTTCCAGTAACCAGCTTATAGAATACATCCTCTAAGTTCTACAGGCAACACCAACTGCCAACTGAAGGTAGGTGGTAAAAGGGAGACCATTCTGTATTAGTTTCTCCATTCGTTTCTGGATAACCTAGCTTGTTCAGCAGAGGCACTACAGGCCCTCTGGATCAATTGGTCATTCAGCTCTCTCCTATAAACCAACATTTCCCTTAGTCATTTGCATAAAAGAAAACCAAAAATATCATTTCAAAGCTATGGATCTCAAATCTCAAAAATCTCAGATCTCACAAATAAGCTTGAAGTCTAGCTCCATAAAGCCCAACTACTGAGCTATCCTTGTTGGCCCTAGGGCCCCCTTCAAACTATCTTCAGACAGCAGTTCTACATCCCAGCATTAATTTGCAAGAAATTTCCACTTCCTCTTATACACTTTTCTGCAGAAGGCAGAATCTCACTGCCTCCATGAGAAGGAGGAAATGTTCTTCCCTAGGTTCCCAATATGCACCACGAGTAACATATTCCTCAAGTGTTTCATTCAAGGACAATATTTGCCCTTAGACCTACTTGCCACCAATGGTGTGTAAGAGTTCCTTCAATTTCTCAGTGTCACTTCATTCAGAGCCCTTTTATAGTTTCTTTCCCCATTAAAATGAAAACACTAACCCAAAAGGATACATGCGCCCCTATGTTTATGACAGCATTACTTGCAAGACAAGTTATGGAAGCAACCTAAGAGTCCACTGATAGATGCATGGATAAAGAAGATATGGTATATATTCATAAAATAGAATATTGCTCGGCCATAAAAAAGAACAAAATCTTGCCATTCATGACAATAGGGATGGTTCTAGAAGGTATTATGCTAAGTGGAATAAGTCAGACACAGAAAGACAAGTACTATATGATTTCACTTACATGTGGCATCTAAAGAACAAAACAAATTAACAAACAACAGAAACAGACTCCTAGAGAACAAACTGGTGGCTGGTGGTTACCAGAGGAAAGCAAAGTGTTGGCATGGGTGATATAAGCAAAGGAGATTAAGAGGTACAAACTTCCAGATATAAAATAAGTAAGTCATAGGAATAAAAAGAATCACAGGGAATGTAGTCGATAACTACATTGCAATAACTTTGTACAGTGACAGTTGGTAACTATGCTTACCATGGTAAGCATTTCATAAGGTATACAATTATCAAACCACTAAGTTGTACACCCAAAACTAATCTTGTAAGCCACTATATTTCAGTTTTTAAAACATATAGCTATCATGACTAGTAATAACTTTTCCATTACCCCAAACAAACAAAAAATTTCTTTCCCCATTGTATGAACTTAAGAAGGTTTATTTTTTACCTTCTTCGGATCATATTCTGGTTTAATAAATTCACAAACTGTGAAAAATTTTCATTATACAGGAAAATAGTCTCTAAAAAAGGGATGAGCTTGCAGAAAATATGAAACTCATTCTATAGAGAGTAAATTAACCAGTGGAATTCAGAAACAGGCAGAAGAAAGGAAGGCTGCATTGCAGGGGAACTAAACTCAAGGTTTAGTAATCACTGGATTGCTGTCTTCATGATGGTGGACTGCATTGGAAATGGTACTAAAAAAGGGTGAGGGGAGTAAGAAGGGAACTGCCTTGGTAGAAAATCCAAAAAGAGTCAGAAAGAGATGACTTTACAACACAAGATAAAAAGGCCAAAGGACAGAGCAAAAGGCTAGTCTTGAGAACAGATTAAAAGAGGAAGTTAGAATGGGAAAGCCCACTCTATGAGTCTGAGAAACAGTGTTCTTGGTAATAGCTCTTAAAAATAGTCCAGAGTTACTTAAACAGAAATACTGTGATGACAGGATTTTATTTTTTGTGGGAGTTTTTTTATTATTATTTAAACATTTGAGGTTTATTGAGTTAGTTAAATTCTAGTAAAGACCATCTTTTTTTTAATTAAAAAGAAAAAGAACTCCCTTTTCTATTCAGATAAACCACTTCATTATGTCACAGGGTCCAGAACCCTATGATCATGGCTCTTTACTCCACAAGGTTATTGGAGGCCTATCAGAAGGGAGATGGTCAAAAAAGAGAAAACTCATCTTCTGAAACTCATATAGTCATGGGAGGGATAAGCCATGCATATCCTTTTTGCATTTGACCCTCAAGATATGAATTGGCTGTGGGCCTATAGCAAAATGCCCCTGGTCATCTTCTCCTCCTTCTCCTCTGCTGCTTCTTAGTTCTTACCCTCCACCCTGCTTTGATACCTCTGAGTGCACTTTTGACTCACAGTTTCCACATATTTCAGCAAACTTTGATTTAATTATTTGTGTTGTATCATGGGCTGCAAAAATATCCATAATTCATCATTTTCTGGAAAAAATCCATGTCTCCCTTTGAAACCTCATTTTCACTTTAAAAAAAAAAAAAAAAAACAGCATTCTCATGGAGGTATCATTTCCTTATTTAGAAAAGGATTGTCTGCTGTTTGTTAGCCAGATTCCCTAACTCACCCAAGTTAGAATATCTAACATCTACCAAACACTTCTGTGCCAGACACGATGCTCAGTGTCTTCATGACTCGTTGGGGGAGGCAGGATTATCTTCCTCAGTTCACAGCTGAAGAAGCTGAGATAATCTGATTTGTCCTGACTACACCCTAGTGAGTGGCAGGGCTAGATGCCAAGCTTTTATCCCAGGGCTTCAGGGACTATGGCTTCCTGCCAGGATAGAAATAAAAGCCACAGTTGATCAGACCACATCTCCTCAAACTGGATGCCAGAGTTGTTCTTACAAAATACTCTCTCATAAACTGGTTTGAATTTCTCATCAATAACTTAATCTTAATTGCCACTTGCTCAATCAATGTGTTTACTTTGAACTGTGCTGTTGATTTATAGTGACCCTAAACCTAATTCTTGAGGATGTTAGGATGGAGTATCCACTTCTCCACTACCACTAGGTAAGGAAGATGTTTAATGTCCAATCTCCCCTTCTCTCTCATTTCACATAGGAAAGTTAACCATGATAACTGCTTGGTTGCCCACCACCTATGAGGTTTAACAGAAGAAGCCAGAACAACTTAAATGGCACTGAGGATCACTTCCTAAATCTCCACCTCATTGAAAACAGCATTTGTGATGATATCTTCCCTTTAACTCCATTTAGTTTATTCCCTGTCCCTCTGAACCTTGCTTTCTGACCCTGGCTGGCTGATATGTTCAGAATATTTCAATATCACCTATTGCCATTGGCTCTTGTCAGATTCAGCTAGGTGGAAGCTGGGTCAGGAGATCAGAAGCAGGAAGAGAGTGAGGGCAGGCATGTATTCCCCTGGGATGCCCTTGCTGGGCTGTGGGTTGTCTGTACTCCTCCACTATAGGCCACACTTCCTGTCAGGAAGCCCTCCGGACACAACTCCCTCAGGGCTGCCCTTACCTCCCCTTCCACTTATTCCCTCAGCCCTGACAGAATTAACAGGAACCCATACTGGCATAGGGTACACACCATCCCTAGTGCTTTTCCGAAGCCATGCCCACACTCGTGAAAATAGGCTTTTCATCAAACTCCTTTCAAATTACCCAATCTTAATGTGCCATCTGTTTCCTGTCAAAATCTTGACTGATACAATATTGAAAATGTTGGCAAGAACCTAGAGCCTCACTAAAACATTACCACTCATTGACTGAATCTGATAAAGAAAAGAAGATCTATTTCTTTCTATGTAAGTAAAAACATTGAAAATATAATACAGCAGAAGGAAAAAAGACATGTTTATTTTTATAATTATCAGAAGTTAAGATGCCCTGAACTGAAATGTTGCTTGGGAATCCAAAATGCCTAATAGTATCATGCACTCTCCTTATTCTTTCTTATACTTTCGTCTTCTTGACTCAGAGTAACATAGAGGCCATCTGCCTCCAAAAGTCTGGGATCTAGTCCTTCATCTGTCACCTAATAACTCTGACCCTGACTGTAATATATAATCTCCCTAAGCCTTGGTTCCTGCTATGGACTAAGTGTTTGTGTCCCTTAATATTTTGTATGCTGAATCCCTAATTTCCAATATGATGGTATTTGAAAGGGGGGCTCAGGGAAGTAACTGAAGTCAGATGAGGTTACGAAAGTAGAATCCCTCATGATGGGATTGGTACCCTGATAAGAAGAGACCCCCAAAGAGCTTGCTGTCTTCTCTCTCCACCACAGGAGGACACAGTGAGAAGTGGTTATCTGCAAACAAGGAAGAATGCTCTCACCAGAAAAAGAACCCTGTCGGATCTTAATCTCAGACTTTCTAGCCTCTAGAACTGTGAGGAAATGAATTTCTGCTGGTTGAGCCATGAAGTCTGGTATCTTGTTATGGTATCCCACACATACTAACACAGTTCCTTCACCTTGAAACTAGAGATGATTATACTGGACCACCCGCACTGGAATGTCTCTCCCGTTTACTAGTTTTATACCCTTGGTCAGGTTAACTAACTGTACCTCACCTGCAAAATTAGAACAATTAATAATACTTCTTTGGCTTGTTGGTAGGATTAAATGAGATAAGCCAAGTAAAGTACTTAGGACAGTGTCTGGCACTTACTAAGTCTTAATTAACATTAATCATTACTATCACTGCTGCAGAGAAATTCTGCTATGAATGAATAACTCTGCCAAGGATGGGACAGGGTCAGCAAAGTCTTCTCAGAAGAGGTGATGAACAGAGGATGCAAGACCTCATCATTTTTCCCAAAGTATCCAACCATAGGTTAGCCACGTAAGTGCTTGTTCCCTGCTCTTTGATGTATTAATATTTGAAACAAGAATCCAGTTACAAATGCATGACATTAATAAAGTAGAACTTATATTATGAGCAAAAAAAAAAAAAAAAAAGTATGGAAAATGAACTGACCAGCAAGGAGGGATTCAACAGGCACTTCATGAGTTCACTGCTTATCCTTCTGGCTGAGGAGTAAGGAGTAAGGACTAGGCATGATACAGGCAGCTAGAGAGAGGATTCACATAATCTTAAACCTCTTTATGATAGGATATATAGCCATACTGAATTCTGTGGATGGGAATTCTCACACACACACCCTCTCCAGAAGCATATTGGAGTACTGAGCACACAGTAGACTTCAACACATCTTTACTGAATGAACAAATGCTAAGTAAACTTCCCCTCCGGCTGTCAGGCCATGGAAGATTTCCTGGAAAAGAAAGAATTTGAGGAGCCATGTAAGTGACAAGTACAAGATAGTGAGTTCACATGCAGGGGGCTGTTTCCTGGCAAAGAAATGGCCTGAGAAAGGTTAGGTTTATAAATAATTTTCCACAACATTTTGAAACTCTTGTTTTCTAGTTTTGTTTTAAAAAGAATTGCATCAATTTAAGAAGGAGGAAAAAAAGAAGGATGAGTTGGAGGAAGAGAGAAGAGGAAGAAGAAAAAGGCCCTAAAAGCCCTGGGAGAAGCCCAGGGATAGAGTGGGGTTGGAACTCCTGAAAGAGCAGAAGTCCTCACTGCTTCTGCAGGAAATGGAGAACACTGAACCCAACTATAGGCTGAGGCAGGAAGACCATCACCTGCTCTGCAACCCAGGGCTGACTCACAAGAACACATAAGATCAGGAACTATTCAATTATCAACCCCCACCCCATGTTTCTCTAGATTTGACAAAATGCATTTAATCTGGACTCAGAATTTTTTGGAGTCTCACCACTTTGCTAATCCCAATTGTTGCAGAGTAATGGAAGACACAAAGATGAACTAAAATAGAAACTGTTCCCAGTGATTTTCCATCTTGAGGGACATGAAACACACAAAAGTGACTATATAGAAAAGAATATTATATGTAAGAGAGATTGACTCCTACATCAAAATTTTAATCATTTTTAATTACAGGGATGGTCATAAAGAAAGAAGAAAAGTAACAGGTCTCTCACAGGAGGTGGTTCTAAGAAATATCCTGAAGGAAATGGAGAACTTGGTTTGGCTAGAGTAAGTAAGGTCATTCCTTAAAAGGGTGGTGGGAATTATCTGAGGAAAAGGTGGACAAAAATAAGCAAGATTTATTTATTACTTAGAAACTGTGCTCTAAACCCCCCAGGTAGTATTAATGAGCACGTTCAGGATTTATTGTTCTCCCACATAAAAGAAATCCAAAGGAAGCTGATCCAGATCTAGTATGGTGCTCCCTGATATCATCAGACACCCAGGCTCTTTTTAGTTTTCTGGTTCACCATCCTTGAGATGTAACCTCATATTCTTAGGATCTAAGATGGTTGCTGAAGCTCCTGCTATCATGTCCATGTTTCAGGCAAAAGGAAGGAGGAAAAGCTAGAATAAATGGCATATGCTTCTCTTTCGAGAAACTTCCCTAACGACTTTCATTTATATTTCATTGGCTAGAATTCTGTCACATGGGCTACCTTCCTCTGCTTGCAAGGGAGTCTCAGGCATATGCTATTTGTTGGGCACTGCACTACTCCCAAAGGAATCAAATGTATATAAGTAAAAGGTAATTCTAGAGTTCATCGACAAATAACAGCAAAAAAAATTTTCCACAAGAGATGAAGAATACATACAAGAAAGGAACCCTGTAACTTGTGGTGTATGTCAGACTTTGAAGAGAGGGTTGAAGCCAAAGTAAAAACTGTTGCTCTTACAGTAGGCTGGTTTTGAAAAGATGGATTAAAGGGAAGCCTCAATGGTTCAGTTGGTTAAGCATCTGCCTTCGGCTCAGGTTGTGATCTCAGGGTCCTAAGTCGGGCTCCCTGCTCAGCGGGGTGTCTGCTTCCCCCTCTTCTTCTCCCTCTGCCTCTCCACCTGCTTGTGCCTGCATCTCCCCCTCTTTCTCTCTCTCTCAGATAAAAAACTCTTTTTAAAAATGGATTAAAATGTTAAAAAGCTCTTGAAAAAACTCAAATAGAGGAATTGCTAAGTGCAGAAGTTGCTCCAGGGGTCAAGCAGTGTCAATCACCATGGAAACATCCTCAGGACCAGCAGAGCACACAGCCAGACCTGGCAGTCATTGGCTCATACAATGTATGACACTTAGAGGCCTCTTTAAGACCATCAACATCCTTGGGGCGCCTGGGTGGCTCAGTGGGTTAAAGCCTCTGCTTTCGGCTCAGGTCATGATCCCAGGGTCCTGGGATTGAGCCCCGCATGGGGCTCTCTGCTCAGCAGGGAGCCTGCTTCTTCCTCTCTCTCTGCCTGCTTGTGATCTCTCTGTCAAATAAATAAATAAAATCTAAAAAAAAAAAAAAAAACCATCAACATCCAAATGTCTCTTTTAATACCTTCAAGCTCCCTCTTATTGACATTTGGAACATTTTCAAACAGTCCTCATGTGAGTTTGACATCCTATCAGTTGAGTTTAAAATATAAATCAGGAAAATTCTATACACCAGTTTATAAAAGTATTTTGTTATATTTTAGAAAAATAGATGTAATTTTTAAGACTATAAGAATAGTCTCTGAGGTTTTAAAAATCGAGAGGCATTCTCCCTGAGCAATGTTAAACAGGAAGACATTCTGCAGAGCCTGCCTATGGCAACACAGGACGCACACCGAGTCTGGCAGGAGATAAACATACACGGCTAACAGGCTCCTGGCACAGCTCAAAGCCCCTGACGCACCGTGCATGCGGGATCTAAGCCAGTTGTACCCATGGGACAAAGCTCTATAGACTAGCCTGTGAACGTTGTCCAGGCAGTGAGCCCGGTAACAGGTATCTATGGAAGAGGAAGCCATTCTAGGATTGCCACATGGCCAACCATGAAAACGACTGTAATACTTTGTTTTCATTTATAAATGTTTTACTGCTTATTTATTTAATTGTGTGTGTGTGTGTGTGTGATGAACACTGGGTCTTACGCACAACTAATGAATCATTGAACACTACACCAAAAACCAATGATGGACTGCATGTTGGCTAACTGAATTTAAATTTTAAAAAAATGTTTTACAATTTCAAAGATGATTAACATAGAAGCCAACATGGCTCACTGATTTTCTTTTTTAACCAACAGAGTAAACAGTTATAGGAAACTTCAGTGATTTATGCAGAGTTGCATACCTCCTAAGTGCCCGAACTGACAGCCAGCTGATCGACCTTCATGTATTCTGACCATACCTGACGGGCAGCACTGAGTCTCTCCTTCAAGTTACTCAGATCGTGCCACTCTAAATGTATTTTTACTAACATGAGTGGTGAGTGCTGCGAGAATACAAATCTTTTTTGTCCTCTGGCCTGCTTAAATAATAGAGGAAACTTAGACCTATAAAACTTCTGATTTATTTAATTGCATGGATAAAAAAATAAAACCTACTCTCAGCTCCTCTCATATCCAAACCTCATCCACCCCAAATAAAACAAGACAAAATCCTTAGTTTAAATTTATGTTAAAGGCATGAGACTTGGAGTCAAGAAGCCTGGGTGTGTTCCTAACTTTGTAACTAACAAATGTTTTAATCTCTTGTGGCCTCGGTGTCCCTTTCTGTAAAATGAGGAAGTTAGAGCCCTGATACTCCTTCAAATTTTACATTCCAGGATTTGGTGCTGGTCTGGCTACAAACCCATTCAAGCTTATTGAAAGGAACTGACATTCCAAGAGTAAAGCTCCATGATATGGTAAGGAACAATGCCAGAAAAATGTGGTTTTCCATGTGACAAGATAGCCTCTATAAATAGGAATCCCAGAATATCTGTTCGTAAGACTATCGGCTGGTAGCTCTCAGCTGCCTGATGCTGCTATAGATTCAGAAGAAACTTCTGTGTTTGGCTCTTGTCCTTGAGTTCTAAAAATCCAGTAGCTAATTTAAGATTTAGTACTAATAGATCACCATTTTATGCAGTTAAGTATACTGACAAGCTTGTAAAACTAGGTTTATTGCCTGTGGATGCTCGGTTCGTGACTTCCAGGAGAAAATGTGGGAGATAGTCCTGTTCTGTCTCCTACTTAGTCCTCTCATAATAATCTGAAATTTTATTTTAAAATAGGGTAGCAAACTATACTCCCCTAGTTTGGGCCTATCTGAGTCTGAAGACCCGTTGGGAGAAAGGAAGGAGAATAAACCCAATTCTTCTGTCAGCTCTCCCTACCCCACACCCAAATCCCCATGATTATAACGAGGGGAGGAAAAAAGATATGAAAAAAAAAAAAAGACCTACTTGACTTGTTCAGGGTTGATGCTCTTGGTTATTTGATGGGTAACCAAAACTAACTCTTTTTCTAGGGGCACATGTGGATGTTTCAGAAGTCCCTAATGCATCTCCCTCAGTTGACCTATTGCTACTTCCCTCACATCAGTTCCTGCCTTTGCAAAGAAACTCACGGCCTCATACTTCCAGAATCCTGTCACTTTGGCTGAGGCTGTTCAGAAGGTGCCAACCTGATTCCCTTTCATGACACCCACTTGGCCCATGGGAAGTTTATGTGCTATTGCCAAACAACAAACGTGCAGACTCTGCTATTGCCCTGCCTTTTCGTGTGGCTGCAGCCAGTCTTTCATACAGAGTCTATTTTCCACAGTCCCTTAGGCAGCAGTCCAGTGTTGCCCCCAAATCCAGGGATACCTATCACGCTTTCTGGCTGGTCTCCTTACAGGCCTTCCTGCTAGGCTGAAGGGAGAGGGAAGCACCCAATACTCTTCTGGTGTTGGGAGTAGGCGGTGAATCCCTCTCACAGATGACTCACCAAAAATACTCTTTCTCTTAGCTTTTTAAATATCAACCTTTCTTACTCTCAAAAATGCATATTGTTCTTGACTAATCACACATAGGTGATCTAACCTCAGTGCTGGATGTATAAGCACCTGTATAAGTTCTCCTCAGACAACTAGGGCCTATAGGATCTGTCACACAGAAAGAGTTTTGTGGGTTTTTTTTTTTAAATATCCTTTTATTTTTATTTGTAACTATTCTTCTACTCCTCAAATTATTTCTATGAACATCCAATCAATCATATATGGCTTTCCTATAAATACAAAAAACTAAATTTTTTCATCTCCTCCTTCCCCTGGACCCTTCCTCTTCTGTGACATGTGCCTCACCCTCTTAATCCCTTGTTTTTCTTACCCTTCCATTTTTTTTAAAGTTATTTTTCAAATTCCAGTTAGTTAACATACAGGGGAATAGTAGATTCAAGTGTACAATACAGTGACTCAGCACTTCCATACCACACCTGGTGCTCATCACAGCAAGTGCCCTCCTTAATCCCCATCACCTGTTTCACCCATCGTCCCACCCCTCTACCCTCTGGTGACCATCATCAGTGTAGTGAAGAGTCTGTTCTTGGTTTGCGTCTCTCTCTTATTACTCTCTTTGCTCATTTGTTTCTTATATTCCACATATGAATGAAAGCATATGGTATTTGTCTTTCCTGACCTATTTTGCATATCATAATACTCTTTGGCTCCCTCCGTGTCATTGCAAATGGCAAGATTTCATTCTTTTCTGTGGCTGAGTAATATTCTATTGCGTGTCTATGTATGTACCTACACACACACACACACACACACACACACACACACACACATATTTACACATACCACATCTTCTTTATCCATTCCTCAATTGATGGATACTTGGGCTGTTTCCATAATTTGACTATTGTAGATAATGCTGCTGTAAACATGGGGGTGCATGTATCCCCTCAAATTCATGTTTTTTTATTCTTTGGGTAAATACCAGTAGTACAATTGTTAGATCAGTTTGCATTCCCACCAACAGCACACAAGGGTTCCTTTTTCTCCATATCCTTGCCAACACTTGTTGTTTCTTGTGGTTTTTATTTTAGCCATTTCTTGTGGGTTTTATTTTAGCCATTCTGACAGGTGTGAGATGGTATCTCAGTGGTTTTGATTTCTATTTCCCTAATGATCAGTGATGTTGAGCATCTTTTCATGAGTCTGTTGGCCATCTGTATGTCTTCTTTGTTACCCTTCCATTCTTAATTGCTTCAGTATTTCTGTTGTCCCACAGTCTTTATCCAAACAAGTATAGAAGGAAAGGGAAGAACTTCAGAGTTCATCAAATGCAACTGGTTCGATTAAAAACAGTAAAACCAAGACCAAAGGGACTTGCCCAAAGTGAAAAAACTGGTTAGTATCAAAGTCAAGATGAACACGGAAGTCTCCTAACTTCCAATATATTTCTACCTCCATTCTATATAATTGATTCTCTCTCATTTTTTTAATAAAAAAAGGCTTAAAAACTTAACATGACTTTTCCAGACAAGATCCAATCAATACCACAAATGGTACACACTTGAGTCTATATACCCCCTAATCTCTCCCCTTGCTCTCTCTTTAATGCCACACTTGACACCGAATTCAACCACAGAGAAAACCATAGAAGTAGGATTCTAATTCTAACCCCTGCCATGTAACGTCCACAAACACTTTGAAACCCTTTTCTGGTCCAATACAGGAAGCTAGCACACTGTCCGTTCTGCCCCCATATGGCCCTGGAATTGCTCTGGACTCTCAGAGAAGCTGGGCAGGAACTGGAGGAGCAGCAAGTGTCTCACAATCCTGAAACCAGACCCCAAATCCTAGACTGCTTGTGCCTCCCGGCTAAATACACAACACCTCAAGTCATCCACACCATAAAACGAGAGATGGGAGCCAAAGACCAAGTAAGGAAATAAGGAATACTTTGTGAATTGAACTGTGATTAATATTTTAATGGTTTATGACTGCATGTGGCTGAAGGAAAAGTAACTCTAATTCTTAAGCTATAGGTGTTTGGGATCTGCTTAATGACTTCATCCTTGGTTTGTGCACTGTATTTCTGTGGCTACTTTAAAAAGAGGAAAAGCTATATTAGACTGAGATTTCATATGATTTTCTATGTTCAGAAACTTAGAAAGTGCCCCTGTCATCAGTGCCTGAAGAAAGGGGTGGGGGAAGTATGACCATGAAGAAAAATTCCAAGTCTCTGCACCTTCTTTATGTACCTTACTTATATAAGAATGCAAGTCGCAGTATAGCAGCTGGAACCAGAAACAGTCTTTCTTTTACCACCTCCTCACGGTTGCCAGGCTGCTGGGAGATGGTCTTCCGGTGTACCACACACAGATTCTGCTGTTCCTCCACACCTTTAGCCCCGTTAGTATCAGCTCTTCATCCCCTTCATCAAGAACTGTTTGATGAAAAGGTCTGTCTTATTGAGGTGGTAGTAGGGGGATACCCCTGTGCACAACCCTCTTTCTTCTCCTGACCCTAACTCCACACTCAACTCTTACTTTCTACTTACTGTCTGTCTCCTTCATTGCTGCCAAGTGAGCTGAAGGAAAAAGAAAGGCGGGCACACCCCTTCTCTGTACCACATGGGGCCCTGACTCTGCCTTCCATCCGGGAATAGAGCAGAAGCTAGAAAGGGAAGGGGTATCAGACATGGAAGCTGGAAGCAGAGGAAAGAAGGGAAGGAGAACTTCACCTCTCTCTTCATTCCCAAACCATCTGCTCATGCCCTCAGGTCCTATCATGGCCAGTATCCCCATTTTCTTACCACAGAGCTGTTCCTCCAGCTCTGGAAGCTGCATACTGTCCCTTGCCTCCCACACCCCCACATTTCCTGAAGGATCTGTCTTTAAATACCTGTGACAGTCCCTGACAGTGGATTTGAGTTGGGGTAAGTCAACACTTCTCAGCTCTAATAAAGATTGGGAAGAAGAGCCTACAGGCAGAGGGGTTCCTTTTTCAAAAACTGTTCTGTGTGATTACTGGGTGCCATGAAGATGTGAGAAATAACTTCAGGTATGCCATAACCAAATCACTTTTGGTGGTAGGAGACTGGGACCCATGCATTAACTGTAACAACCATGCACATGTCCTGCTATGGCAAAATACTCTGAAAGCATTGTTCCATTGGCATTTTGCATCCAATGTTGCTGTTGAGAAGTCAACGTCATTTGTATTCACTAACCTTTGTATATAATCTTCTCCCCTTTCTAACTTATCAAAAACTATTTTCTTTATTTCCAATATTCTGAAATTTTATAAGAGCATACTTTCTTGTAAATCATTTTTCATTCATTGGTCTGAGTACACCAGAAGACCTTTAAAATCTGAAGGCTCGTGTTTATCTGCTTTTCTAAAGTATCCTATTTCTTTGAAAATTTTCCTTTACTCCCTTTTCTTTTTTCCTTTTTTTTTTTTTTTTGAGTTCTAACTCATCAGATGATACACAATCAGGATTGATCTTCTAATTTTCTTACTGTTTCTCTACATTTTGTTCTACTTTCTTGGAAATATCCTCAACTTTACCTTCTAACCCTTCTACTAAAATATTTGAGCCATCATCTTTTTAATTTAGAACTCTTCTTTGATTCCTACATATCCCTTCTGATAGCTTATTACTCATGGATATAATATCTTCTCTTATCTTGGAAGACATGAATTAAAAGATTAGATTCTATGTATTCTTCCTTTCTCATTTCTTTGGCTTGCTTTGTTCTGTCATATTTATCCTAGAGATTTTTCTCTACTACCTGTTAATTTCTGGCTTTCTGTTCACATTTAAACAGTGACTCTTTAAGAAATAATAACTGATGCTTTGCCCAGCTCCCTTGAGATGCCTCCTTATGGACTATTGTGGGGTGGATGGGTTCAGGGTGAAGCCTACCTGTGTGACACTTTGCCTGAGATCATACTCTTGCTTCATTTCCTCCTCCTATTGATTTGCTGCCCAACTCCTTTATTTGTCTCCCAGGGAAGCACTTCCTTCATGAACCAAGAGTGTGCAAGCACTTGTCCCAGGATCTGCTTCTGGAGGAGCCCAGCTCTGAAGCCCTTGCTCTGAACTACAATGTTATATTTCCTGAAGAGTTGAGCTCTGTCCCTGTGCACGATGCCAATACAGTACATACTTAATACATGTTTGTCAAACAAATGAATATTTTATAATAAATTCTAAGAAATGACAGGCCATTTGACTAAAGTAGATGGGAACCTGTTTCTTTTTTTACATAGATATTTGATGTTTATGCATAATACACATGATTATTTGTCAGAGGCTTTCAACAATTATATACTTCTGAAAAGGAAGATATGATCTAAAATTGTCTGTCAAAACTTAATATATTATATTAAAATCAGAGTAATAAATAGCAAGTCAAAAGTTGACAGCAGGGATAAAGTCTAATGCAACTGAATAGCTAAAATTAGTCCCATCTTAATAAATGCCATAAAATTGAACATTCCCACTGTTTAAGTTCATGAAACTTAAAAATTTGAAATTTCTGAGACATTTTTCAGAACACCTTCTCTTGGGTTCTCTGAAACTTGTACCAACACACACATCCATGCATATACATAGCCCCCAGGACATTTACTTTCTCCTCACTATAGAGTCACAGACATCAGGGGAAAAACAAAACAAAAATAAAAACACTTGGGAATTTACAGACTCTACTTAGAGTTAATTTAAATGTATCCTCAACAGTTATCCACAGCTTTCCCTAAGACTATCTCCAAAGTTAAAAAAGAAAAAAGCATTGGTCAGCTTTAACCTGGACTTGAGAGCTACCAACTGGACCAAGTATCAAAGGGGTATGAGCAGGCCACAAGCAAGATTAGATTGACCTTGGAAAAGAACAACAGAAACAATAGAAGTATAGTGGGTTCTTTTCCAGGAAGTGGGTTCTTTTCCAGGAAGATTTACAGAATGGACCCTAATGAAACCACATTAATGGATAGCTGCTACAAAAGTAGCCTGGAAAGAAAGGGCCTGCTCTCCAAAGAGAATTACTCAATCGCAGAGCTAGAAGACATGAAGTTGTGATCTCTTATGTTTCTGGTGGGCCTAAGAGAGCGCAGGCCTTTGCTGAGATCTCTAGGGCCACAGCACCCCTTCACCTATGCGAGAGTAGCTGCTGTGATCAGGCAGAGCTATCCCTTTCATGGCTGGAGGGCCGACCTGCCCAACCTGCACCCCAACCTCAGGTGCTATTTCCAAAGCACCCTCAGCCTATTCCCTATGCCCAGCTTGAACACTGAGCCAGACACATTCCTAGGTCCCCTAGCCATCATGTGCTTTTAGTCACTGACCTCTGCCTGGGACTCCAGCCTGATATCTGTGATCTGCCATCGCATCACCATCCTTCAGCTGCCAGTCTGGCCCAGATGACTGTGACAAGTTCTTCCGCTATGCTCTGTCCTCTGTAGCCCATTTTGTCCCATAGCCACCATGACCTATTACTGATAAAATATGAGGGATTATCGTAGATTTCATTGAGAAAATCCTCTTGACTTCAACAAGGAACTACCACTTTCAAGGAGCGGACATTGCTCAAATTAGTTTAACGAAAAAAGTAGTATAATTTGGGGGGCAGGACTATGTATTTCATGGTATCCAAAGCAGGTAATATCCTAGGACCTCAAGAAGGATTAGAACAAGTGATAGGAACTGAGGAAGTTTTGCTTTCCATATCATGAGCCTGAGGGATTTTTACTTCACACTTTGTCTACAGCCAACTTTCTGTGCTTTGTTTGGTAAACCTTAGCAGACCCAGAGCCATCTTCATATGGCTTCTCAACTCATATGCCTAACAGAGACCCACAAAAGGTTATGTGCCCCATTTCAGGTCCTGGAGAGAGTGAATTTAATGAATCCAGCTGGGAAGAATAAGTCATGGTGATAGGAAAGGACTGAGTAGCCCCTGTGGCTGCTTCCCCCAGCACTGCGGGAGACACTCTCCGTGGGGGTGGGGAGGATTGCTGAGCATGTCAGTACACCTTGTACTCTAGAGGCCTGGAGAATGAGTCATGCCAGAAAATCTGTTTTTTCAGAGAGACAACGTTTTATGTAAGCTCCAAATTATCTATTATTGTCATCATATTTATTGAAAATCTTTTAAACATGTTAAACCTTCCTAATCAGTATGCTGTAGGCAGCTAAGCCTTTCTCTTATGACTCAGCCATCCTTATCACCATTATGTATTATACATTCTGCAAAACAGAAAGAGCCAGAGTTCTTTTTCAGGGAGGCCTGTGGGCTGTTTTCACCCACAGAAAAGGGCACAAGTTATTGTATTTGGGAGTGGTTTATCTGTGGTCAAAAGCTTCCTGTTGCTCTCAGTGTACCTATTCCTAAAAGCCCTTCGTCCCATGTTTAATTTACTGTAGTTATAATCCCTGTGGCTTTGCAAATTAAATTACCCAGGCTATTTGTCACAATCCATTAGCTTGCAAGAACAGTCATACACTCATGTTCCTCAGTTAATGGAGAATGATATCAAAACACAAAAAATTTAAGAAGGCTCAGCATCCCCAATGCCAGCGTCCGTGGGGAGCTAGAATATTGCCCAGCATTCATGGGCCAGCTCTTCTGACCCAGTTATCATATTTTCTCCATGGGTGGGGGGCAAAGCAGAGGCTCACAGAGTGGGTGGAATGAAGCTATGCGCCCCTTAGGACTATAATCATCAGGGAAAAGGATCTGGAACACGTTCAGATGCAGCCTGTTATGCCTGAATTAAATGCATTCTCTTGAATTTTAATGTGCACACAAATCAGTGAAGGCTCTTATTAAATTACAGATTTGGATTGTGGAGTGGGTGGTGCCTGACCATCTACGTGCTCCACAGACTCCCAGGTGATGCCTATGATGGGCCAAATGGGAAGGCTGCTGGGTAAGTCAACTTGTGACCTGTTAGGGATAAATACCACCTGTGTCGTGCATTCCCCTTGTGAAGACTTGAGGGGGTCCGCTAGCTGGAGGAGGCCACTGTGGACTACAAAGATGCTGGACCCCCCCGCCAGACTGACCTACTGAATATCCCTTTAGACCTTCTCTCTAAAATTTTCAAAGTGAAGTGAGTCATATGTTTGCTACTCTGATGCTGAGTGAGCTTGGGGAAGAACATACACATGCAGTCTTCTACTGGTTCTGCTCATCTAGTTGAACCCTGACTGACAGAAGCACTTAAGAGGAGGGCCTGGAGCATACAGCAAATATAAACACAATGGATTATATCCATTGTTTTCATTGTTAGATATGCATTAGGAGACACTGGCAGCTGCTTCTCTGGAGTGGGCTATGGACATGGTGAGCTCCCAGAGTGTTTTATCCTGTGCTATACATTCAGTTTCTAAAAATTGTGGGTTAAAAAAAAAAAAAACGGGACTCAGAAATAGAACCAGAGGGCACAGCTCTTGATAAAACCCATTCTATGGGGCGCCTGGGTAGCTCAGTGAGTTAACTGTCTGACTCTTGATTTCAGCACAGGTCATAATCTCAGGGTCAGGAGATGGAGAGCTGCATCAGGCTCTGTGCTGGGCGTGGAGGCTGCTTAAGATTCTCCCTCTCCCTCTCCTTTTGCTCCTCCCTGCTCCCTCTCCCTGCCCCCCTCTCACTTGCACACACAAACTCTCTCTCTCTCTCTCCCTTGCTCTCAAAAACAAAAGGAAACATTCTATTGTTACGTCTATCTACTTCTTGGTTCTTGAGTTCATCTGGAATATGTAAGATTGCTAGATGGTAGCAATGGTGCTACTACTGTATTTTAAGTTGATAATGAGAATTTTTTCAACATATGTGTATTTGACATTATCAAGATTGCTTTGAAAGGGTAGTTGTAAATGAAAAAAACAAAAAACAGAATCTTCTTTGTATATACCCCCACCCATTTTGGCTCCAATGTGCCAAATATCTCTTGTTTTCTCCTCACCCACACTCCTAACTCCTTTCCACTGGCAATAGCACCCTGCTTATGAGAGAATTGCCTCTCCCACATCCCCTGGGGTTGGGTGAAGGATGTTAACAATGAGACTCTATGTGTGGCCACAAGAGTAGGTACAAGAGCTGACTCACATAATGATTCCGTATCTCCTGAGACAGGATGCCCAGTGGACATGTGACTCAATAGAGCCAGAAAAGAACTTTCTCTGAAGTTGTCATATATGAACCCTAGAAAAAAACAATCCCTCTCTTAAATCACAAGCCATAAACATAAGCGCTTATAATTACCTGAAGCAATCTCCTATGCCATATGCAGAGAGCTACTTTGAGGACAAAAAACAAACAAACAAACAACAACAACAACAACAACAACAAATCTGGAAAGCTAAGGCAAAAAACAGAGAATAACATGGTGCACTGACTTCAGCATTTGAGTTCCAGGATCTAGCCATGCGTGGAACTGTGTCCTCCTTTATTAGTTATCAATTGTGGCATAACAAATTACTCCAAAGTCTAGCAACTTTAAACAATATGTTATATGTCATTTCCCACAGTTTCTGAGGGTTAGGAACCTGGGACTGTTTTAGCTGCTGGAGTCTAGCTCAGGATATCTCACATGACTGAGCTCAGTGATGGGTCATGCTTCAGGTTTGTCTGGAGCTAGAGGATCTATTCCAAAGATGGCCATTGGCAGAAAGCCTTGTTTCATTGCCAAACGGGTCTTTCCACAGGGCTGTCTGAGTATCCTCATGACATGATTCCCCCAGAGTGAGTGACTGAGAGTGAGAGCAAATAAGAAGTCACAGTCCAAAATCACACACCATACTGCCAGTGTATTCTATTCACTTGAATGAGCCACTAAATTCAGCCCACACTCAGGGAGAGGGGAATTAGGTTCAGTGTCTGGAAAGCACATGTGGACATTTAAAACCACCAACCACTCCGGACAAATTATATGACTCTACAATCTCCATTTCTCTTGAACTACATCAGACTGTATTTCTGCCGCTTGCTGTTACCAGGTGGGGACTTGGCATCATCACACTCACTCGTCTAGCTTTGACCTTGATTCCACATTCTAATAAGTAAGCCTTCTCCAAGGGTTGAGATGTCAGCTGATAGAATTATTCAGATACTTGTTCCTTACCTAGCTTTTTTGTGCCAAACTTCCAATGCTGGTAACTGCCAAGAGGTCAGTTGCTCTAGGACTGAGGCCCCATTAACTATACCCCAGATTCCCTGAAGGTCTACTTCCTACCTGGAATGACAAAGACCTGCTTTTCTGTGCTTCTGACACTTGGCTTTGGGATTTCTTTGCATTGTCTGCTTGCCTATTATAATTTTCTATATATTCATGCTGTGGCATTATACCTACCTGGATTTTTTCTTCATTATCAACAATAAGGACTGTGATTTCCTACTACCTTACCAGTGCCTGCCTCTTCCTCAAGCATGATTATTTTCAGATTATAGTCCTAAAACCTTAGCCCACCTCTCTGCATACATATTTGATTTATAGGATACAATATTCTGTAATTATTTTAATAAGAAATTGAGGTAATTTTACTTAATAAAACCCTGACTTACAAAGAAAGTGACACCATCTTGAAATTATTAATAAAGTTCTACTGCTAAAGAATTGCAATGCTAAAAGTTGACATTTAGCAGCAAAGTAAGTATATAGCTACATGATCTTGAAATTGATATTAATCAAGTGCAGTGGTTTTCATGTGGGACCAATGAATGTAACAAAAACAATTATTAAATATTTTTAATATAAAAATGGAAATATTTGCTCACAACGAGAATATCAGACTACCACAATGTTAGGGTCTTTGCTTTTGCATGGAATGTTATCAGATATGTGTAGTACTATGTAGAAGAGTAATAGAGTTCTGGTTCTTCATTATCGATCAGAAGTTTGATTAGTTATATGTAATAGCCGCTTCAGATTTATTAATATAGTCATAAACCTTTTGGGTACCTGGGTGGCTTAGTTGGTTAAGAATCTGCCTTCAGCTCAGGTCATAATCTCAGGGTCCTGGGATCGAGCCCCACATCAGGCTCTCTGCTCAGCGGGGGGCCTGCTTCCCCTCTCTCTCTGCCTGCCTTTCTGTCTACTTGTGATCTCTCTCGCTGTCAAAAAAATAAATAAAATCTTCAAAAGAAATTTATAGTCATAAGCCAGGAGATCTCAGGATCAAAACTAAACACATCCAATGTATAACTGACCTTGGACTGGAAAAGACAGCAAAAGAGAGAAGCTAATGATCAGGATGGCAGCATTTAAACTTCATTTCTGAGAGTATATACCATTTTACCCAACAAGACATAATTATCAAACTTTTAAAATGTGGACAATACATTAAAATGGAAAAACATTCATGACATAGATGGACTTAATGTATGATTTCTTAATGAATGCAATATAGTAGGATGATCTTTTTAAAAATTGAAGGGGTACCTGGGTGGCTCGGTCAGTTAAGCAGCTGATTCTTAATTTTGGCTCAGGCCATGATCTCAGAGTTGTGGGATTGAGCTCCGCATTGGGCTCCCCACTTAGTGGGGAGTCTGCTGGAGATTCTCTCTGTCCCCCTCCTTTTGCTCCCTTCCCTACATTCTCTCTCACTCCCTCATAAATAAATAAATAAGTAAATAAATTAAATAAACAAATAATTTTTTTTTTAAACTCAAAACATGGGGCGCCTGGGTGGCTCAGTGGGTTAAGCCTCTGCCTTCGGCTCAGGTCATGATCTCAGGGTCCTGGGATCGAGGCCCGCATCAGGCTCTCTGCTCAGCGGGGAGCCTGCTTTCTCCTCTCTCTCTCTATGCCTGCCTCTCTGCATACTTGTGATCTCTCTCTCTGTTTCAAATAAATAAAATCTTTCTTTAAAGAAAAACAAACAAACAAAAAAAAAACAAAAAAAACCTCAAAACATGGGGCTAATGAGAGAAAATTAATAAAAGGAATTGTTGGGGCTGAACTGGTTGAAAAACACTAGTCTAGTTTAATACATTTCTTTCACACATTGGGGAACTGATATCATCAGAGACAGGAAACATATTGTCCAGATCGGCATAAGTGGCAGGTTGAGCTAGAAACTATCTCTCAGTCAAAGTATTTGCCTCTTAAACATATCATATCTTCTTTTAGGATGTAGAAATATGATTTGTGCTGCCACATTTTTAGTATTCTGAATTTCTAACTAATATATATCCAACTGCCTGCTTAATTTGAAATTCACACAGGTATCTCAAACTTAATAGACCTCAAACAGAACTCTTAAACTCAACCTCCAAACTCATTCTTGCCCATTTCCCCATCTCATTCTATACATATTCCCCTAAATTCTCAAGACAGAAATCTGAGAGTCCAGCATGATTCATTCTTCTGCTCAATGCTCACATTTAATCACTGACAAGTCCTGACATTTCTAGCCCAAAACATATTTTGATACCATCTGCTTCTCTCCATCTTCACTTCTATCATAATAACTCAAGAAACCAGTGGCGCCTACCCTGTATCCATTCTTCTCCTTTCAACCTTGCCACCAAACTACTTTTCATGTAGCAGAGTAATTTTTTAAATACAAATCTGGCTTTGTTGAAGATTATTTGACCATAGAGTTGCAGGTCCATATCTGGACTCTCTACTCTGTTCCACTGGTCTATGTGTCTGCTTTTGTGCCAGTACCATGTTGTCTTGGTGATCACAGCTTTGTAGTAAAGCTTGAATCAGGCAACATGATGCCCCCAGTTTTGTTTTTCTTTTTCAACATTTCCTTAGCAATTCAGGGTCTTTTCTGGTTCTGTATCCAGTGGAAAAAATACAGTCTCTTCAATAAAGGGTGCTGGAGAAATTGGACAGCTATGTATAAAAGAATGAAACTTGACCATTCTCTTATACCATACACAAAGATAAACTTAAAATGGATAGAAGACCTCAACATGAGGCAAGAATCAATCAAAATCCTAGAGGAGAACAAAAGCAGTAACCTCTTCGACATCGGCCACAACAGCTCCTTTCAAGACATGCCTCCAAAGGCAAAGGAAAGAAAAGTGAAAATGAACTTTTGGGACTTCATCAAGATAAAAAACTTCTGCACAGCAAAGGAAACAGTCAACAAAACAAAGAAGCAACCCACAGAATGGGAGAAGATATTCACAAATGACACTAAAGACAGTGGGCTGATATCCAAGATCTATAAAGAAGTCCTCAAACTCAACACTCAAAAAATAGATAATCACATCAAAAAATGGGCAGAAGACATGAACAGACACTTCTCCAAAGAAGACATACAAATGGCTAACAGACACATGAAAAAATGTTCATCATCATTAGCCATCAGGGAGATTCAAATCAAAACCACATTGAAATACCACCTTACACCAGATAGAATGGCAAAAATTAACAAGACAGTAAACAGCAAGTGTTGGAGAGGATGTGGAGAAAGGGAAACCCTCTTACACTTTTGGTGAGATTGCAAGTTGGTGCAGCCACTTTGGAAAACAGCATGGAAATTCCTTAAGAAATTAAAAATAGAGCTACCCTATGACACTGCAATTGCACTACATGGTATTTACCCCAAAGATACAGATGTAGTGAAAAGAAGGGCCATATGTACCCCAATGTTCATAGCAGCCATGGCCACAATCATCAAACTGTCGAAAGAGCCAAGATGCCCTTCAAAAGACAAATGGATAAAGAAGATACGATCCATATATACAATGGAATATTATGCTTCCATCAGAAAGGATGAATACCCAACTTTTGTATCAACATATACGGGACTGGAAGAGATTATGTTGAGTGAAATAAGTCAAGCAAGTGAGTTGATTATCATATGGTTTCACTTACTTATGGAGCATAAGGAATAACATGGAGGACATTGGGAGATGGAGATGAGAAGGGAGTTGGGGGAAATTGGAGGGGAAGATGAACCATGAGAGACTGTGGACTCTGAGAAACAAACTGAGGGCTTTGGAGGGGAGGTGGCTGAGGGGATAGGTGAGCCTGGTGGTGGGTACTAAGGAGAGTATGTATTGCATGGAGCACTGGGTGTGGTGCATAAACAATGAATATTGGAACACTGAAAAAATAAAATTTAAAAAATACATACATACATACACATATACAAATCCAGGGATACAACTTTTCTTGTTCAAAAATCTTTCAGTAACATATCTTCATGTGGGTTTCTCTAAAGTGGCACTACTGATGTTTTGGACCAGATAATTCTTAATTGCAGGGAGCTATCCTGTGTTCTGTAAGATGTCTAGCAGCAATTGATTTCGACCCACCAAATGCCAGTAGCATCCCCACACACATATACACACAGTGGTGAAAATTTTAAATGTCTTTAAAAGTGTCCCATGCGGAGGAATATCGCCACCCAGTTGCAAACAAAGCTCTACTCATATGAAATCCGAACTTCATATTTGGAATGTGAATTGTCTCTAACTGCTATGAAATGCAAATCTTCTAAGGAAGATCTCAAAAAATACCAGCTGGGATCAAGCCAATGATCAATAAGGAGGAATTCTCTATCTCTGGACTAAGGTCAATAAGGAGTTGGTAACAAATTCAACAGAGATCAACTCAATACTGTGGTAATAAGAAAGGAGGTAGAAGTAGCCAGGGCCTACATTCAGAAGGCAAGCTGAAAAACAGCTCCCAGGCAGAGCCTATCTTAATAGGAAGCAAATGACTCTTCTAAGGATAACTTTTGATCTTCTCAGCTCAGCTTACCCATTAAATGCTTCTCCATTTTCTCAGATGCCCTCCTCATTCCACACATGTCCTCCATTTTCTCAGATGCCATCCTCATTCCACACATGTCCTACATGATCTCTTCTACTTCAATCATCTCAATACCTATCTAGCACTGGTGAATCCTAATTTCATATTTCCAGCTCAGAAATCTTCCCTGAGCTGGGAGTACATGCTTCCAATTTCCAACAGGGTACCCCACCTGTAAATCCCATAAATGCCTCAAATTCACATACCTAAAGCAATCCTCAAATCAGAGATATTTTCAAATTCAAGTCACACGGTTAAAAATTTGGAGTGGGGCTGTGCTACAATCACAGTGATAATGAGGAAGGAACATACCAGTGGAATTATAAAGCCACCGTCCACGAACACCAGAGTGTGTGTGTGACCTGCCTCCATGAGGTCATGGGTTCACTGTGTGGGGGTGGTTGGCCTGGTAATAAAGACCAGACATGGCATGGACAAGATCATACTCAGAAAGGTTCAAGTTAGCTCTGGGTGAAAAGGTTTCCATTTCATTTCTTAAAAAAAAAAAAAAAGTATCAGAAAAGGAACCTAGAAAAAAACTGTACATAAAAACAAATGGTACATTTTGACATATTTGGTATCAAAACACAATATCCTATTCCCAAGGAATAGCTCCAGGAAGTTAATAACTTTGCATGCTGCGATGCCAAGTCCCATTCAAGTCAGACCACCCATCTCGACCTAAAGACACACAGCCGCAGGCCAGTGCTCTGATGACATGTACTTCTTGCCAAGTGGCCTATGAGTTCACATTCCAGTATCTCCCGGTCTTAGCAACTGGGTTACTGGAAGCCATAATGAGGAGCAGTATGTCCAGAAGCAAGCTGTTCAAGATGAAGCAGCCTTGCAAGGCAGAGTGGCCCTCAGGGAAAGTGCTGACAGAGGCTTTTCTTCAAAATTGGCCAAGCAGTAACACAAGTCACGCCCAGTGCAGGGGCTTCCATTGCAGTCTGGTGATATCAAGGCTTTACTTCATTACCAGGGGAACTACAATGGCAAAATACAAACAGCTTTCCTTTTAAACCGACACTCCCTCTTACTGCTTCAGAGAACTGCCTGAGAGAATTACAACACATTTTTCATGAATTTCCTAAAAGTTCTACATTTCCACAACCTCGCACAAGTAACACATAGCCAATGTTAAGTACTTATGATGGCTTCTGTCCTGTTTCTGAACTCTACAGAGCTGCACTGTGTTCTGTATGGGGACCCATCATAGCAGCCACTGCCTCCTGTTAGGTTAAAGAATTTGACTCTCAGAGAAGCTAAATGACTTGCCAAATCTCCCCAGCCAGTTAATGGAAAAGGTGGAATTAGGAATCAGTCTTCTGCCTCCAAGTCCACGTCATTTTCTAGCATACCTTGCGTACGCCGTGTGCGGCATCAGCCGGACATCCCAAGAGAGATATCCAGGACTGGAAAGTAGAAAAGAAGTACAGGGTTTACAGTCACCAACTTAGGAGTTAGTCACACTGAGACAAGACTGGAATCCATGCTGGTAAATCAGAGAGACAAACACAGGAGAAAGAGGAAAAGGTAATGAGGAGTATGAGTCAGATTATAATTCTAATTAAATACCTCACATCAAACTATGATCAAGCCATTGAATAATTACTTCAGAAAACAGGCTGAAGTGAAGCAGTAAAGAATTTCAGAGCACAAAAATGTTTCTATTAGTATGAAATTTCTTTCGTTCATTCGATCACCATTTATCTAGTGCCTACTAGTACAATAACTGCGGGGGGATATGGAGATGAATATAAATTTATAACATGAAGATAATCACCACCAACTGGAAAAACACACGGCCAAGAAACTATTAGGCTACAATAGAACTACATTTACTATGCTATGGGAGCACAGAAAATAGTACCCAAGTCTACCTGAAGTTTCCATTAGCACAGATTTTTTTTAAGTGGAACTAAGGTCTAAGGAACTAAGTCACCTCAAGTTTTTACTGCAGCAAGTGGCAGTAATTTGGTGAGCTTCTATTCTAGTTCAGTGTTTTACGGGAGGATGCTAGGTAGCTGGGAATAATTCTCTGAAGGAGGTATAACACAGCATTAGCCTCCTTCCTCTTTTTCTGTTCTTCATATTGTTTCATTCTGCTCCTGTACAGAAATTATTTCTTAGGGCCACCACACCTTTGAAAGGCAGCCTCTGCTCTTCACTAATGCCAGAGCTATCAAAATGCAAAAGAGGATTGATCACTCCCATGTATGATTGCTCTTTAGGGATATTTTTTTCCAGACAGCAAGAAAGGAGTTACCTGCATTCCTAATTCAAATAATAAAAAATTCATAGAATAAATAGCTAGTACAAAGATACATGAAAGAAATAAAAAGGGTTGAGGTTGCATGTGGCACCTGTTTGGCTAGCTGGGTTTCATGAATGATATCTGACTATCAGGGTTCCTTCCTTCTAGCTGGCACCAAACTTTGTGCAACTGTTTCTTCTTGGAGGAAAAACAGAGACTAGAAACAAAAGAGACCAATGGAAGCAAAATTGTAAACTAAGGATCCATAATGTAATGTTAATACACCCTTGCCTCCTAGTGCAAACTCCATCCCCTTCCACCCATGCACCCATCTAAGTGCATTGCCACCTTCAATACTCCCCAAACAACCCTGGGAAGCAGGTGAGTACACATCACCTGGTAGAGATGAAAACTAGTATCTAACCCAAGGTTAGAGGGCCAATTCATAACAAAAAGAAGACCTAACACCAGATGTTTTTGCTGATCAGTTCAAAAATCTTACCTCCATATCAGCATTTGGCAAACTTCTCCTGTAAAAGTTTAGGTGGTAAATATTTTAGGTCTTGTGGGCCCTACAGTCTCTATCTAGGGCTGCCAGACTATGCAAATAAAAATGTAGAACAGTCAGTTACATCTGAACTTCAGAGAAGCAACAAATAATTTTTTAGTGTTAAGTATGTCCTATGCAATATTTGTTGTTTATCTGAAATTCAAATATTTGTTGTTTATCTGATGCCGCACACTGGGCTTCCTGTATTTTACCTGGCAATCCTCTTTCTCTCCTATTGTGGTGCAAAAGCAGCCACAGACAGCACATAAACAGGGCAGTGTGGCTGCATTCCAACTAAACTCTATTAACAAAACAACCAGCAAAGCTGATTTAGTTGTGGTGGTTGGTGGAGGGGGAAGGTGGTGGGAAGCAGAACAGGGAGGTCACAGTTTGCCAACATCTAATCCACATCACTGCCTTTGTCTTTACTAAGAGGTGGCCCAGATTAGGGAAAAACCAAGCTTGTATTATGGTTGTATTTGATTCATAGATCATCACTCAGTTTAGGGAGAATAAGGAAAATGCTCTGTTTTCCATGAGACTTCTGGACTTACAGACTCAGTATATGAGGAGGTCACTTCTGCACAATCACAAAATTCTTTTTAGATAAATCACAGTTGAGGAGTCATTCTTTCTAACTAACTCATCAGAATTTAACCTCTTCCGTGACTGTAGGGCACACCATACGGAAAGAGCTGAGTAAAGAGTAAAGGATGGGAGCACAGGGAGGCGTGCCCGGACAACCGGACACCACCAGACAGACAGAGATCGTAGGTGTAATAAACAGCCACTATCTACAGAGCAAAAATACAGATTGCTTAGGAAGGGACTATTTGAGGCAGCACAGAAATTTCAGGATATAGCAATACTGCCCTGAAACAGCAAAGTAGGTTCCCAAGACAAATGTCAAAAACAGTGTGGGAGGCACAAAAGAAAAACAGCAGAATCTTTCCAGAAAAAAAGAAATAAGAACCAGGATAAATGCAACTCACTCAGCTAAGAGCAGGTGGTGAATTTGTTAACAAGGACGAATTAGAGATTTATATGGGGACTCTATTATAAATCATTTATAATTTCTGGTATATATGTATACCTCCAGTCTCTAGAGCAACATGTGTGTACATACATGTGTGTGCATTTGTTTATATATCCTCATACAAGACATAAATTAACTCATTCTCAACTGATGCTTTTGATACTTTATAATGCACTGAGTTAAAGGACCTCAACCAGGTATTGCTTTATATAAAGGTAAATTGTGCGGACCCTGCACGTTAACTATAGTCAAAATTGCTGTTGCCCAGGAGTGGCAGAAGAAAATCAGCAGCACTTTTGCAAAAGGACACCTTACTTCTGATCAAACACACAGAACTAGACCCTTTCTTCAATGTATTTGACACTGCAAATAACTGGGCCCTATAAGCATGCCCAGTGTAAGTTACTAATTGAAAGTATCACTTTGCATTTGACTTCATCTTTCATTTTCCCTTCTTCTTTCCTCTGAAGAACAACTCTTTTCATTTTTTCTCCCAGAATCTAAGCACTTTCCATATTTGGAAAGAACTCCAAAGTAGACAAGAGGCATCTCCCACTGCAGAGGCAAAGATGGGGATAATATTATCTGCCCCGCTTTCTGAAATAGTGATTTCAGCCCACCCAATCACATAGTCCCAGGATTTTTAATGTTAAGGGCGAGATGCAAACATGCACTAGGTCAATCCCCTAAGTCTTCCGTGGCCTCCACAGAGGTGGGAGTCTAGCCAGGTGGGGCAAGTTCTGGCAGTGGAGTGGAACAGTGCCATGGCGAGAGCTCAGCTGTGGTGATGTGATGATCACCAAAGAACACACTGGATCCTACCGAGTTCTTGGCCTGGCTTTGTCCTCTGTGCTTCAGGCCCAACTCAGACTGTCCACATTCCCTGCCAACAAATCATGCTTGAACAATTGAATAGCGATATGCCAAAAAAAAAAGAAGAAAGAAAAAGAAAGAAAGAAAGAAAAATACACTTTGATGAATACCTCCCACCATATAAACAATTAATTCAAAATCGATTACAGAACTGGGGCACCTTTGTGACTCAGTCAGTTGATACCAACTCTTGGTTTCAGCTCAGGTCACAATCTGAGGGTCCTGGGATCAAGCTCCCCCACCCCCACAACCCCCGTTGGGCTCTGCAGACGGCATGGAGTCTGTTAAAGATTCTCTCTCTCTCCCTCTGCCCCTCCCCTGCTCTTGATCACACATGTGCACTCTCTTTCTCTCCCAAATATATAAATAAAATCCTTAAATATATTTATATATATTTATATGTTTAAAGATATTTATTTATTTATTTATTTATTTATTTATAAAGTCCATCCAGCAGTTAATAAGAATGTGTTATTTTTCAGGGCACCTGGGTGGCTCAATTGGCTCAACAGCTGGCTCTTGCTTTTGACTCAGGTCATGATCTCAGGGTCCTGGGATAAAACTCCACGTCAGGCTCTCCACTCAGCAAGACTCCGCTTGAAGGATTATCTCTCTCCCTCTCCCTCTGCCCCTCCCAGCCTCTGCTCATGTGTGCGCTGTCCAAAATAAATAAATCTTTTTTTTTTTAAAGCATGTGTTATTGTTCGACACTATGCTAGGTATTCTATGGGTATCTATGACCCCAACTTGTAATCCAAATGAAAAAATAAGAAAAACATAAACCAAGTAACCATAAGCTAAAAAGAAAAAGGCTTATGATTAAGTTCCAAATAATGTGACAAAGAATACAGAATTCAAAGAAGAGTCATTTGAGAACCCTTCCTGGGAGAAGTGAGTCTATGCTATACCACATATACTTTAGCTTTAGGAAGGTGGAGGGTAAAAAGCAGAGATTCAAACAAACAAACAAACAAAACAAAAACAGACCCATAAATACAGAGAACAAACAGTTACAGCACTGGTATATGAAACTAATGTAACATTGTATGTCCAGTACACCTCAGTATAAAAGAAACATTTTAGTTAAATTATATTGTATAGTATATGATACGGTATGTATATACTGTATATATGGAATATATACATATAATACATAAGTATATGGATTTCAGTAAAAACTAGTAACCAGTTACTTAATTATTTTTGGATTATTCTTCCAGCCATGTGGAAGGAATATCTCAAGGCCCAAATATGACCTTTGGGGCCAAACTGAAACTAAGACTGACAGCAGATTAAGGGGTCAAATCACTATGTTATACACCTAAAACTAATTGTATCTCAACTGTACTTCAGTAAAAAAAACAAGAACAGAGATTAAGTCAGTAGACTCCAGTGAGATTAAAGGGAGAAGCATCATTAACAGAGACATTATTCGCATTCTGTTTAGGTTGAATAGCACTGTCATCTCTGGTGCTGGCCCCACAAGTTAGAGCAAGCCACGTGAAACAGTAGCAAATTGGTGGCCTTACTGTCTTCCCTTACTGTCTCTCCTTTCAGTGTGATGCCCTGCCCTACTCATCTATCTCCATGCTTTCCTCTTTCAATGTCTCTAGGGGAGTACTATATCCCTGATTTTGTTTTTGCTTTGCTTATTGTCTATGCAGTCCCTGTAAGTCATCTTAGTTAGCTGTCACTTTGGCCTTCAAACATCTGGTCTCTGTCTTTCTCTTCAACTTGAGAGAGCTCTGTGCTAGACAAGAATCCTCACCAACTGCACCCATAAGACAAGTTATACCTAGACTGTCCGACTCTGGTGATACCAGTAGGGAAGCCTACCTTTATGTAAGGGTATCTTTTGTAGGCTTTCACCTTAGGTAGGTCTAGTCCTTGCTCTCCATGTCCCATGTCCCCTGTTAAAACTCAGACTTTGTAAAACAAATTAGTGCCAACTCAGTGGCTTAAAATAATCATTTATAATCTCTCAGAAATGTCTGTGGGGCAAGAATTCAGTAAGCTATGGTGGGGGTAGTTTGTCTTCTCTAAGACCTCTATTGGAAGGCTCCAAAACAGGGAGTTGGAGTCAATTGAAGTTTCATTCACTCTAGTGACGGCTGCCAGCTAGAACTTAACCCAGGCTGTCTGTTGAAACATCTACACATGGCCTCTCCATGCTCCTGGGTTTCTTCGCACATAATGACTGGGTTCCAAAGTGAACAACTCAAAAGATAGTCGTCTTACACAAATGATAAGAGGCAGGCCAAAAACCAAGTGGACTATGAGAAAAGCAGACAGAAGGATGGTGTTAGGTTGGTCTTTATCACACAGCTAAGCTACAAATCAACTAACAATTATGCCTGTCCTACTATGAGACTTCCTATGTGGGATGATGTGTTTAAATGAATTTAAGTTTGGCTTTCTGTCACCTGCATTCAAAACTATCTTAATCAATACAATGTATTTTAAGTACCATTGATAGGTATAGGAAAACAGGAATGGGGGACCATAAATCATAGCACATACTACTACTGGCAGGTGGGAAGGACATGCTACATTCAATTGTCTGAAAGCTCTCAATTCTGTACACATGCACACATAGCTTATCATTTTTTTCATCTTCTGTTTTAGTGACATTCATCTACATTTCCATTACAACAGGCAAAACACTGGCTAGAAGTTTCTATAGCACTACCACTGAGCTTCACATCCCAGAATTTAGTCTTATTGTTCCCTGAAGCCTGATTACTTTCCTGTGTTTTGGCGATATCCCATCTGGATATTGAACCCATTCATTATTCAATTAAACTGATTGGAGAGAAAATACTACACCATGTCTGTTTTTATAGTCTATGCTGCTAATTGAATTTTCAGTCCAGGTCATTACTAAGTAGCTATAGATTATACTGCTGAGGACTTGCATTATTATTTGTGGTACCCACGTATTTTCAAGGAGGCAGAACTTGTCCAAACAATCTGGTTCCATCCTAAAATTTGATATGCCTAGCTTTATAACCAAGTAGTAATTTTTGGAAAATGGGATGTTGTCTATAAGCTGAAATGAGTGAAGAGCTAAAATATTAACATTTTAATGTTGCTTGATGCTCCTATAAGTTCAAAATCATTCTCCTATTTTTTTTAAGATTTTATTTATTTATTTGACAGACAGAGATCACAAGTAGGCAGGGAGGCAGGCAGAGGGGGGTGGGGGGAAGCAGGCTCCCCGCTGAGCAGAGAGCCTGAGGTGGGGCTTGATCTCAGGACCCTGAGATCATGACCTGAGCCAAAGGCAGAGTCTTAACCCACTGAGCCACCCAGCCACCCCTGACTCTTCTATTTAAAAGGCAGTTTTGAAGATGACTGGAATATTATACACATAGATGATATATCATTTTTTTTCTTTTTTAGTTTTTTAAATTTTTTTACTGCAGGGGTATGAGTCAGCATACATTGTTATCACCCACAATTCAAATTCAGAAACAAAATCTCCAGGTTTAAAGAAACAAATGACTTAAAAGTGAGTTGAAAATTCTTTAAATGACTCAGAGACTGTCAGGATGAAAATCTTCTGCCCTTCCTCTGCTTTTTAATTGTATCATGGTTCTTCTTCATAACATTTTGTATTTTGCCTTTTTGAAACAGAAAAATGCACAATGAGCATTAGAAAATGAGCTTGGTCACTCATGAGTAACTCTATATGAACAGAAGAGACTAGATCAGCCTTCGTGGGGGAAGATGGAGCAGGTAAACCATCAAGAAACACCTTCAATTTCTTCGAACCAAAGAAAGGTGATCTGGAGATTCAATTCCAGTGGAATGCTCTGAATGAACTTGAGAAAAGGGGCTAGAAGATAATCATATCGGGGGCGCCTGGGTGGCTCAGTGGGAAAGAGCAGCCTTTGTGTTGACTGTGAAGGTAAGGATGCCCAAAATGAGGATGATGGATTTCTGAGGAGGGCTGGTAGAGCTGCCACCTGTTAAGCCACTGCCTTTGGCTCAGGTCATGATCTCAGGGTCCTGGGGTCGAGTCCCGCATCAGGCTCTCTGCTTGGCAGAGTGTCTGCTTCCCCCTCTCTCTCTGTCTGCCTCTCTGCCTACTTGTGATCTCTGTCTGTCAAATAAATAAATAAAATCTTTAAAAAAAATAAAAAATAAAATAAAATACACTGCTAGGCTGGGGCACCTGGGTGCCTCAGTTTAAAAAAAAAAAAAAAAGACTAATCATATCAGAGTAATATGAAGCCTAATGGTCTCAGTCATCTAGACATTGGGGATCATAATTCAAAAAATAAATAAGAAATGAGTGAATAATAAACATCCTTGAAATGAAATTAAAAAAATAAAAAGAATGGAGTTTCAAAAGAAGCAGTTAAAGGAAAAAAAAAAATGGTTTCTGGCAGCATGTTCTCACAAAACAATCTGGAAAGAACAAATGTTCCAATTATGCACTGAGGTTTGTTTTCTCTGAAGTAGCCTTTCTTTCTCCCCCAAGCAGATCCCCTGCACAGCACCGGGGACAACTGTTGCTACTGAAGACATTTCTATTCCACAGCACAATAAGCAGTTATATAAGACATTTCTCTCTCTCTCTCTCTCTCAGGCACCTCTCTCTTCTTTCTTCTCGAAAATGTCTTTTAGTCATTTCCCCCCTCCTTTCTCTTTGCTCCAGAATGGGGGAAACACAACCGGAAAAAAATCGCATAAACATTCTGAATGAAGTGTTCAGTGCCGGGTAGGAATAAGATGGAGCAAAAGAAAATATGTGACTGCAGAGTGTGACAAGCTGACAAGGGAATGTCAGAGCGCTAAGCAATGCTTTAAAGGCAAATAAGGAAAGAGCAGCCTTTGTGTTGACCGTGAAGGTAAGGATGCCCAAAATGAGGATGATGGGTTTCTGAGGAGGGCTGATAGATTTGCCACCTGTTTTTTCTCCTTTGATCAACATAGCCACTGTTGTTCTGTTATTCTGCATGCTCCTATCTTCTTCATGCTTAACAGGTAAGCAGCAAAGGGAGGGGGCAAGCAAAAGGTCTGTCATTAATAAGATAGTCTTTCTTACTACAAAATTAGTCCAGATTAAATATATTTGGCAATCATTAGCCTGACCCATATTGCCTGTCTTGGTTCCTCACTTCATCACTCTTCCCTCCAGCCTCCCTGCTGGGGCCCCGCGACCCACGCATATACTTTATGTCGTTTTCCTTCTTGCCTGTAGGTCTTGACTGATTGTTCCTTCCCCCCGCCCCCATCCTGGTCCAGAAGAGCGCTCCTCCTCAAGGCCCAGCTGAGCCCTACCTTCCAGTTTCTTCAAGAATCAAAGCAAAACTTATCTTAAGCAGGCTTCTCCTACCCATCCAACACCACAAGGTAGATTGCCCCACTTCTTCCCCCGCCCCCCGGATTTTTATTTATTTATTTTAGAGACAGGGGAGGGGCAGAGGGAGTGAGAGAGTTTCAAGCAGACTCCACACTGAGTGTGGAGCCCAACGTAGGGCTTGGTCTCACAACCCTGAGATCATGACCTGTGCCAAAATCAAGTTGGATGCTTAACTGACTGTGCCACCCAGGCGCCCCTAGATTGCCCTACTTCTAAATGATATGTCTATAGCGTACTTGGCATAGTGTCTGGCCTCAAAGAATTCATTTTTATTACTATAACTTTGAATTCTTTCAGATATTACATTGATAATTTTATTATTCAACCCAAAATATCATAAAGATCATTTCCAAATTAAGTATTTCAAACACCCAATTTTCTCTTTATCCTTAGAGTTCTTATCTTCTCCTGCTAAGCAAATGTAGAATGTTTAAGTGATATTTAATGCATTGAGTTTTGGAGGCTTATTGTTATTTTTTAAACTGTTTTTTTTTATTGTAAACCAATGTTTGTCTTCTAATAAATTTGTCAAATCAATTCTATCGATAAAAGAGCCAAGTGGTTAACTTATGTTCTATCACTCTATATTATATACAAGATTATGGGGCACCTGGGTGGCTCAGTTGGTTAAGTGTTTGCTTTCAGCTCAGGTCCTGATCTCAAGGTCCTGGGATAGAGCCCCATGTCGAGCTCTCTTCTTAGCCAGAAGTCTGCCTCTCCCTCTGCCCCTCATCCTCCAACCCCCTCATGCTTGCATGCTCCCTCTCTCTCAAATAAATAAATTAAAATTTTTTTTAGAAAAATGAATGCTCTAAGGGTCTCTACCCACCCTATTTTCCTGCAAATCAGTCAGTTAAAAGTTTAATGCAAATCCCTTCTGTAGTGAATGACCTTCGTAATTTGACTTTCCTTCTAAATGAAAGATCATCTCTCCTTTAGAGGGAGCACACTGTTTGCCTAAAGATCTAATGATTTCTGACACAGTTAACATTCATTCCTTGTCTTCCCTTTGAATTTCAAAAACCTAATTAAGCTTCCTTAACTTGCTTTTATTAGTAGGCAAGGTTATTTAGGGACAAATTCAGAAACACACTCAAAGAAATCTTTAGAAATATTGTATTTTTTTATACAACCTTTAGAAAGGTTGCATTTTCTCTCTCTCTCTCTCTCTCTCTCTCTCTCTCTCTTTTAAACTCTATTCTCCTGGAGAAAAGTGAGCAAATGCTCGGCTGTCTACTACCTTGATGCTGATGAAGAAACCATACCTTGCTAGGCATAACTAAATAGGTCTGAGAAATTTCTGGACACACTAGCAGATGACTGGGATGATGTATGAGATTGGAGTGGTCTCTGAAGCTTTTCTACCGTGGATGTCTTGCTCAAAGTTTGGATACAGTACAGTATGTTTATTAATAAGCCTGAAATAGCAATTTCACCTGTTGGGCCTTCACCTAGGATGAGAATTGCATTTTCCTAAATATCCATTCACATTCAGCTGCTCTATTCTCTTGGTTCCTGTCTTGACAGATGGCTATAGCTTACAGCACAACAGACTAACTTATATTAGAGTGACTTTTCAGTACATATCATCTAAGCCCCCATCTCAGGCTGAACTTTTTCTTTTTCTGCTAATGCCCTTCTCTTGAATAATCTATGGAGATAAACTAGTGGTTTCCTTTGTCTTTTCCTTTCTCCCTAGCCTCCACCTTTTCCTCCACACATACATTCTCATTTAGACAAATAAGTTCCTACTTATCTATAATTTGTATATCAAATGTCCTTACTCATAAAAAAAAAAAAAAACCTTCCAAGAACTCTGAATTCAAATTATTACAAATAGCTGTGGGTAGTCCGGGATAGGCTCCAGTGGATTGAGGCTTATCCCAGAGTTCCTCTCTATCATATTCCTGTAAAACTGACACCCCTAAGACAGAACATAAATACAGTCTTACAAAAATATTCTTACAGCAGATTTCAACCTTTTACCACCATTTACAACCCATGTAGGAGGAGAACACCCAATATTTTTGTTTGATGATCTGATTTACAGACTCGCAGAATCTTAGCCTTTGGGGGAGTTGTTGAGTGAGGTATCCACATCCTCCACCTTTCTCAGAGAAAGACTGTAATTTGGGTAGAGTGACTTCTCAGGGTCAGCTATCAGTTAGTGCAGATCTGGGACCAGGATTTGAGTCTCCCGACAACAGTCCAATGCTCTTAGCAGTATTTTGTTAAGCTGACAATATTATATAAATATAAATTACTTTCTGCTTAAAAATTCCTCCACAACCTAGCATCATCCCTGGAAAAGAGAAACAAATGACTAGAAGTAAATAATCCTAAGTCACAACTGCCAGAAATGCACCTAATGTAAACCACTGCCAAGGCTACCATCCATGTTGGGAAAAACAAACAACAAAAACCACATATCGTGGAAATCCCAAAAATGTCAAGCATCTCCTGGTGGAGGAGTGTGAGATAATTACTGATAAATTCCCAAGGACTCTAAAGCAGCTTGAGGTCAAATATAACCCTGAAAACAAGTACCTGAACATACGCCCTGAGATGATACCCTCCTACATATCTTGAAGAGGGAAAATGGTAGATATTTAGCACCTGGAAAAAGGAAAAAGGAAAATCTAAGAATGCCCTGTGGTCTGATAAGACAAAATCTCCCCAACATCTAACTCATAAAAGAGAATCAAATTAAAACTAAAATGTATCTGCTCTGTTTTCTGTTCCCCTGCCCATAACCCAGGATGTAGCCATTTGCTCTCCACAGCTCTGTTGGGAGAAGTCTCCTTAGCTGTCTCTTTGAAAAGAACCAAAGCATTCACCTCTCTTTTTCCTCATCCTCCTCCTTCCCATCCTTCCTGTGCATCCCCCTTCCACCTATCATCCTTCTTGTCCCCTTCCTCCTCCACCTCCTACTGCTTCTGCCTGAGTGTTCAGGATCTTCTGGTAAGAACTTAGTGTTCTTTCTTCTATCATCAGAGAATAGGTTGACTGGTGGTAGGGAAGAAGGGATTTGTGCCATTTCCCCTCATATGTGAGAGCCTGAAATAGGGATCAAATAGAATCCTAGAGTTTCTGCCCTCATGTGATCTGGGGAGATATTAAAATCTCTCCAAGTTACTTTGAAAAAAAGGGGGTTGAACCAGCTAATCTTTGAGGTCTAACGTCAGTCCTTTCTCCCTTCCTTTTCTCCTATCCTTTGAGCCTCCTTGCCCACTTCCTCCTCCCTCCCTCTTCTCTCTCTTCTCATCTCTTTTCATTTCTAGCCCCTTTGGATTACAAGAAGCTCAGTCTACAATTATGGATGGACTTTTTTACATCTGCTGCCCTCAAAGAACAATAGACTGAACAATAGAATGATAACTTGGGCACCAGAATTTTCAGGTTCAGAGTGGTAAAATAAGTGCAATTTTATAGAAACATGATAGGTGGGAAAGTTTGAATGTCAACTTTCCCCTTCACCTATTGCATCTGCAAGGTCGACCACTGCTGAACGTTTTGATCATCAGCTTTCTAATTCGTGAACTGGAAAAATGTCAGTTCATTTGGGTTTTTTGTGAAGTATCAAAGATCTGGAACATAGTATGCATTTAATAACTTAGAGCAGCTTTCAATAAATCACAGAAATAATTAATATTATCTGTCCTAAGAATATTCATTTTACATAAACCTGAGGCATATAGGAAGTATAACAATGAAAACATAGAACTTTTTTTAATACCTGGTTGATAGAAATCTGTCAGACATTCTGTGTCACAATTCTGGTTCCCAGAATGTCTACAAAACATCCAGGCCTCCAGCACACACACACGCATGCACACGCACATCCTTAACACCAAGCAAGTTTTCCTATTTTCCATCAATAATACTTACAGCAGCCAGCAGCACTATCAAACTGAATGACAAGTGTGTCTAAAAAAACAAAATGGCAATTACATTCTTCTTGCATCTATGCCATTCTCAGAGCATGGTGCTCCACAGATGGACTTAGGAGATGGCACCAAGGCAACCCAAGGTTTGGCCATCGACCCCTCAAGAGATGCAGAATGCCAAATAAACATCTTCCACCCCCTTCTTCTCCTGCTTCACTTAGAAATCTTCCTTTGTGAATCCTAATTCCATTGCCTCGTGGTATGAGGTGGGGGAAGCAAGTTTAGCAGGAGACCCAAATCAGCAGTTAATCTTTCCTCCAGCATATTTTTCATGCTATACAATATATATGAGTTTCTTTTGCCCTGACATTTCATTTTGTGGAGTAAGCAACATCTGAAAAATCTATACATATGGGACAGGCTCTTTTTCATCTCCTGGAAAAATCAAGTGAGGAATTTTAACCTATCCAATATTATTTCAGCAGAAGCACTGAGGTAGAAAAGAAAAGCCTTAGGGCAAAAGCAAGAGTCCCTCATACCATTCATAACTAGGTGGCTTTGAGTCGGCCTCTCTGAGACACTACCAGATTTATGAGACCTGTCACCCACAACCCTACCCAAAGGAAAATGCCCCCTAGCCTCTATGGCGTAAATGACCACATTTGTACCATGTGACCCACAGCCAGTTCAATCAGGAGTTGTGTCCTTAAAAACATGACAATCCATCCACAGACTGGATTTAGATCTTTGACCTTGATGAAAGAGATAATCTAAATAATCAAATTCCAGTTTTCAAAATTTGGCACTAGGAAATCCAGAGTTGAAGAAGCTGTAAATAGGAGAAGGAGCTAAAAGAAGGCATCGGGCTATGTCACATGACAGAGAGGGGCCAGAGAGAACACAGCAAGTTGAGGTCAGATGTAAGTTGATATTTTTATGGAGCAGAAACTGCAAGGAAGCAGTGAAAGTGTAAAGTCCCCAGGCTGATGGAAGAGAAGAGAAGAGAGACTGAGACTCATGCTTTCTTTATGTAGCTTCTGCCTCCCTGTGCCCTTCCTGTGAAGCCTTCTGGTTAATGCCTCAGTTCATTTCTCCCACTTTGCATCGCAACCTCTATTTGCTTTCCCAGACAGGCCCCACTCTGGAATGGCTTTGAATCCTTCTCAGTCAAGAGCAGTCCTGGTGCTGAGTCCCGGGCTCTGTGGACCATTTGCCTTTCCAGGTTGACACCAAGGGGTGAGACTAACACATGACATTTGATGTACAGTGATGCAAAGCATGGAAAGGGAGACAAAAACCTGAGGAAGGAAATGCAAACTTTATAGACTGAATACAATTTGGGCATTGCCATGATTTTTGAAAACCATTTGCAGAGCTGAAATAGTTTTTCACATACAGAGCATTATTAGAAGTGTCCTTACTAGCCCTCTCCAGGCTGAGTCATTCTCACAGCTTTAACTCTCTTTCTCTTAAGTCTGTTTCCAATTCTAATTATGGTCATTCTCCAAGTTCAGTTCTAGGCCTTGGAATCTGATAGAAGTTGGTCTAATCTTTTGCTTCATGCTATGTTCTTCACTGATAAATTGATAGAATGGGTAAAGAAACCTCAGGTCTCCTACAACTCTAACATCCATGATACTACAAGCTAAGATATACTAACCACCAGCCTATAACTAAAAAACAAAGAAAAGGGAAAAGGACATTTTGTTTTAGGATCTGTGCTCTAAAGTCCTGGAAGAATCTTCTTACTAGAGTAGGAGTTTGGAGAAACTTGAGGATTTTTTATTGTATTTCCAGATTTTTTTAAGTATGGCTAAAATAAAGTATATTCACCCAGAAAAAAATGTATGTGACAAGGAGGCCTTGACAATTTTAAGGGTCTAAGATATGGCATTATGAACACTAACATCTTACAAATATGGTCTCCAAAATCTGCCACTCCTCCCACAGATATATTCAACAATTATGGATAATCTCAAAAATAAAGAAGATTGATACTTCCTGTTTTAGAATTCAGATCAGGAAACCAAATTTTCATGGATAAAGAGATTAAAAAACTGCTCAAAGATGCTAACTAATCAGGTGACTCAGTCAAATTGACCAAACACAACATAGCCATGTAGAAATATTCCCAGTCACAGTGGGGAGGAAATGATCAAACACAAGATTAAAGAGCACATATACTTGAGTCCTAATATTTAAGAGGTTTTTGTTTTTTTTTTTTCCATCTGGGGAATATGTCCAGGTCTACTGTCCACTCAAATGTTGAGGAGACCAGAGGGAGAATATGCCTTCACATCAGTGACAGATGTCTGCTCACTCCAGCCGATCAACAAGTATGAAGAGAAATTCTGTGTAGGCTAAGGCTAAGCATTCAAAAGCTTCAGAATCTGGCCTGAGCACCTGAATGGAGTGGGAAAGAACCCTTGGTGTGGACAGGTCCACAAAAATGTGAAAGCCACATATTCTTCAATGACGGCCATGTAATACTAAATGGTAGTGACTAGTTCACACAATCCACAACAGAGGACGTGTGGAACAACGCAAATTTACATCTATGTTCAAGCGTATGAAATAAACTCGCTCATTCTAATCTACTAAAGGAAAAGTATGTCTCAACTCCATCTTTGTCCTGCAGAGCAGGGCAGACCACCTCTGTGTGGAAATAAGAATGGGCAACACAGAGGAGATATTTTTCAGAAACTCTTAGTGTATAAATGTCAAATCAAATTAGGTTCGTACTTTCCCCCTCACTGAAATATAATTCAAAGAGAGTTTTATGAGGCAAATTTACTGGAAAGCCCAGGTCATTTCATCTCTGCCAAACACTGAGTGCAGCAATGGAAGCCCTATCATTCTACTAAGAAAACACTGTATCTTGAGGACAGGAACTAGAGCTAATATAAAATTTTAATATGTTCATCTTGCTTAATACAGTGATATCTTGAGAGAACACACAATAAATAATACTTGGAAGTGGCCCTGTTTTGTGCCAAGTTAACCAGAAGGAAAATGTGCTCTAAGCTTAGCTATAAAACATTAGTCTTCCAAATAAGTCTCCAGCTGTACGATTTTCAGTACCACTTTGCTTACGCTTGTATTTGTTGCCTTTTGTTGTATATTTTACGTTTGCTTCTTTTTTGTAAGTGTTACCATAAGTATGATCTTTCAAGATTAATTAATAGCCTCATTGCAAGTAATTCAAATGTATCATTCACATTGGTCAGAATATCTCAATTAATGGAATCAGGTGAATCACCAAAGATTTTCTTGTTCACACGGACACAAATGACTAAAGGGATTAATGCTTAAGCACCCTTATTCGAGCAATAAATTAGCTGAGCAATTTCCCAGGGGCTTAGAGCCACTTTTGAAAAACTCAAACCATCTAACTACATACAAAATGAACTCATTAACTTTATGAAATTGCAGTAAAGCCCACTAATGTTCCTTAAACATAGCATTGACTCCAATCCCACTGATAAATGCTATTCAAGCAATGCCTACATCGCAGGAGGGCTGAAAATCTTCATTTCAACAAACATTAAAAGAACCCCTTGGAATATGTAATCCAAACCATAAACATTTTATTCCCTGTCAGAGTACTATCCACTGAAGGGAACTTAAGCTTAGTAGAGTTAATGTAACTTCTCCCTCTGAGTTATAAGGAAAAGCCAGGCCCAGATCTCTGTTGTCATTCTCTGTGACAACCCTGATTTGAGTCAGGCAACATTCAAGGATGCTGCAAGGGCCACACCCTGAGCTATTTCTGGAACATCACAGAATCAGAGCATCATCAAATGGACAAAGGATCTGAATAAACATTTTTCCAAAGAAGCCATACAAGTAGCCAGGTACATAAAAAGATCCTCATTTGATAAATGCAAACTAACACCGCAATGACATATCATACCTGTTAGAACGACCGTGACTTAAAAAGACAAGAGGTAACAACTGGCATGAACGTGGAGAAAAGGAAACACTCGCACACTTTTGGTGGGAATGGAAATCCATATAGCCACCAAGGAAAGCAGTACAGAGGTTCCTCAAAAAAATTGAAAGTAGAACTACCATATGATTGGCAATTCCACTTTTGGGAATATATCCAAAGGAAACAAAAACACTAACTTGAAAACATACCAGCACTCCTTGTTTATAGCAGCGTTATTTACAGCAGCTAAGACATGGAAACAACCTAAGTGTCCATCGATGGACAAATGAATAAACAAGCTGTGGTACATGTTTATATACCACCCCCACATACACACAACAGAATATTATTCAGCCAGCAGAAAAATGAGGAAATCCTACCATTTGTAATGACATGGGTGAAACTTGAAGGAGTTACCGTGGTAAGCAAAATAAGTCAGACAAAGAAACAAACACCAGAAGATCTCACTTATAGGTAGAATCTAATTTAAAAAGAAAAAACACCAAACTCCTAGAAAAAGAGATCAGATCTGTTGTTACTAGAGCTGGGGGGTGGGGAGAGGGAACTGGAGGAAGGTGGTCAAAAGTACAAGCTTCCATGTATAAGATAAATAAGCACCAGGGACGTAAAGTACAAGATGGCTGTTGCTAAGACTGCTGCTGGGTGGCATATAAGAAAGGTGTTAAGTGAGTAGAACCTAGGGCTCCTAGGCAGCTCAGTCGGTTAATCATCTGCCTTCAGCTCAGGTCATGATCCCAGGGTCCTGGGATCAAATCCCACATCAGGGTCCCTGCTTACTGGGAGCATCCTTCTCCTTCTTCCTCAGTAGCTCCCCCTGCTTGTGTGCTTTCTCTCTCTCTCTCTGTCAAATAAATAAATAAAATCTTTTTTAAAAAGAGAAGGAGAGAGAGTCAAACCTAGGGGTGCCTGGGTGGCTCAGGTGGCTGAGCCCTCAGCTCAGGTCATGATCTCATGGTTGTGAGCCCTACATCGGGCTCCACACTCAGGACAGAGTTTGCTTGGGATTCTCTCTCCTCTGCCCCTCCCCCCACTCACTCTTAAATGAATAAATAAAACTGTAAAAAAAGGGAGAGCGGAAGTAGATCCTAAGAGCTCTCATCAGGAGGAATTTATTTCTTTCCTTTTTATTGTATCTGTATGATGTGATAGATGTTAACTAAACCTACTGCTGTAATCACATTACAATATATGTGAATCAAACCATCATGCCACAGGCCTTAAACTCATAGAGTGCTGTGTGCCAATTATTTCTCTGTAAAATTAGAAAAAAATTAAAATTCAAAAGCACTTCACAGTTTACCAAAACAGGAAGTGAAGGCCTCTGTGAACAAGGGGTATTAGAGTTCAGAGTCCCCCCGACATCTCAAGACTAGAGGTCCAGGCAAGGAGAAAGGACCGGGCCAGCCTCCACCAGCAGCACCACCTCTCCCATTCAAGGCATGCCTCCTAGGCTTCATTCTGAGCCATCTCACCAGCCTGTTTGGAATTTGCTTCCAATGTGATTCTCTTTTTGTGATTCTCTTCTCAAATGTTATTCTCTCTGGCAGTCATGCTTAAACCCTCTCTCCTCCAGACTTCACATGGACTCCCCCAACCAGAAGTGCCAACTCTACTAAGTGTACTTTTTCATCATTTCCTCTCCAGCTATGCCACTAGGAGGACACTGACCCATCCCAGTGCCACTTCATCCTTTCCTTCCTGTTTCTGGGTTGTATGTCTCAAAACCATGCAGTCAGAGTTTTCTCTAATGCGAAACTGGCCATATTCTCTCTCACTCATAGTCTTCAGGGGTTCTTGGGGCCTTAGCAGAGAGTCCAAACTCTTCAGCATGACAGTCTAGAACTCCACATCTAGCCTCAGAGGACCTTGCCCCTTACACAACCCATCATTTTCTCTCACTCTCCCCTCCAGCTAAAACCAAGTTGTTTATCCCTTCCTGCACAATGCACAATGGGGGTTTTGCTTCTATGACTTTGTTCTTACTGTCCTCTCTGCCTAGAATGTTCTTTACCCAACTCCTCACTACTGACCCAAATATTTCTTCTGCATTCTCCAAACCTTTACTTGGACACCACCTTCTCCTGGGAGTCTTTTCTAGAACCCTTAATCCTGAAGAAGTTTGTTGGCTTTTGATACCCAATGCCTCTCCCTAACATGTTGATCATGCCTGTCCACTTCAGTGTCTACAAACCCCAAGGGGAAAGGTATGTCTTCTCCCTCTCTGAATCTGTTGTACCTGGTACAGAGCCTGGTACAAAACAGCAGTATTTAAAATGTTTACCAAGCAAACAGCTGAACAAATTTTAAAGAGATAGGATGTACAAGCGAACATATGAGAATAAATGGTTTCATAGTCAAGGGCAAAATAGAAAGTTTCTAGGGAGTGTTATGAAGATTGAATTGATGGTGCAGTATAAGCAGGAAACCCTTGTGGGAATGGTTTAGACTCAGAGTCCAGAAGGTGGCTCGTATTGAATAGAGAATGTATTACATTTAGATCAGAGTAGTTAAAAGAGTTCAGTCCCTCTAGCAAGCAAACTGTACTGAGGAGTCACCGCTACTCTCGAAGTATAGAAGTTAGAGAATAAGAGTGAGGCAGGACAACAAAATAACATTATCTTCACATGATTTGTAAAATAAATCTCCATTCAACCCCTACCAAGCAGGAGCCACTAAAAAGAGAGGACAGGTCTCTTATCAGCCCCTCGGCAAAGAAAAAAAAAAAAAAAAACCTTCTAGGCTAAGACTAGTACCCAGGGAACCAATCACTCTGGGAAAACATGGCTGCCTGGGGAAGCCTTTATTTTAGGCATAGAAGGAGCTGAGCTCCTGTATCCCTCCACTGAATATGCCCTTAGATTCCAACTCTGACCACATAATTAGAGTGCTTTTGGAACTGGGAAAAGTACTATAATATGGATTCTGTATTCACCTTGTTTAGAGTCTACTTGGGTGAGGCATGATAGGCAGAAACAACATAATTAGAGTAAGAGAGAACATGATAGAAAATGAAAATAAAATCTACAACTAAATAGTAAAAGGTTATCACAAACTATTTAGTAACCTAAGTGAAGCATGAATTCAATCCTCTCTCTCTCTCACTTTCCCTAATTTTTATTGCTCTTCTACTTTTCTTCTCTTTCCAGATAAAGAAAGACAGACAGCGAAGGAGTATGAGACTATGGATTTGGGACTCTATCATAGATTTGTTGTCTTAATCTTGGAAAATTCCTCGAGCACATATACTCACAGATATACACACAATCTGTTGTTACTTCAGTAATCATAACCTTTAAATGTCTTGAATTGTGTCTCCCCAAATCATCATTTATACCATAAGAGCCTCAATAACTATCTTCAAAAGACCAACATGGACAATTACTTATATTTATGTCTTATATAGTGAGTTGAATAATGCTCCCGACCCCCCCCCAAAAAAATATTGTCTACCCAGGACCCATTTATGTGACCTAATTTGGAAAAAAGTTCTTTGCAGTTGGACTTTAGTTAGGGATCTAGATAAGGCCATCTCAACCACCGTAGTGAACACTAAATCCAGTGATAAGTGTCCTTATAAAGAGAAGGGGAGAAACACACAGAGAAGGTATGAAGACAGAGGCAGACATCTGAGTGATGTATCTCCAAGTCAAGGACTACCAAGGATTTCCCACAGCCAACAAAAGTTAGGAGAGGGCCATGAACTGGACTCTCCCTCAGAGAGAGAGAGAGAGAGAGAGAGAGAGGGAGCTCTTACTAAAAGAAAGAGAAAACAGTAGAGTTTCTGCCAGTCTAGTGGGGCTTGCAAAGGAAAACACAGAGCTCTAAGGGGTCAGAATTCTTTGGAGAAGAGAGAGGTAGAGGACTGAACCCAACATACTGCCAGTTTTCTCTTTAAGACGGTAGTTGAATACTAAGTGTTGATGTTAAATGGGCAGGAGGCTAAAAATCCAAGCAGAAAAATTTCCAAAACAGAGTAGAATTTTCAGCAGGACAGGGTCTGAGAGGATAAGTATTAGAGCTCTAGACACAGCAGGTAAACACAAACAAGTTTTCATATGGAACCTCTGGGGATACTTACCCTAGCAGCAGAGGCATACTGAGGTAGACAGAGCCTTGTCAGAACCATAACTCAGCTTTGACACAGCTCAGTCCATGACTGAATTGGATTAAGGTATCAGCCTCCATTTTATCTACCTAGCAAAGGAAAGAGCCAAGCTTTCTTTCAAAAAAGATAACATCCAGACTCTCCATAATTTTTCATGTACATCTGGCATTGAATCAAAATTTATCAGGCATACCATGAATCACAAAAAAATGATGTAAGAGAGAGAGTGTGGGGGATGGGAGACCATAGAAACAGATCTACCAGTGATTCAGATCTTTTATAAACAGGGCTTTAACATAGCTATAATTAAAATATTCAGATGAATAAGCTGGTGTTCTTTGTCATTTTTCTATTAGATTTCATATATTTTTCTTTTTTATTTAGGTGTCGTTTCTTTCAACTGCTAATCTACTGTTCAATTAAATATTGCTCCTAGTCTTGAAAATTCCTAAAATTGACTTTTTAAACCTACAATTTTATGATGCTTCAACTACCAGATAGTTAGAAGCCTGTGGAAAGGGAGAATACATTAATTTTGTACTTTTAAGGAGAAATAAATGAAAGAAAATTTTTATCATTGTGCCTGTGTTTCTGTCTGTGGTTTTGGAGGCTTTGAAAACTTTTTTTTTATAGACACACTGATTTTCTTATTCATCATTGTTGAGTTTATTGTTAGTTATTGCTTAGTACATGCTTGGGGTTTTGAAGGCCCAGACTGAAACTGCATTATTGATTTCTAACACTTTTATCTATAATTATATACTGGATTATAAAGCAGATGTTTTTGAGCTTTTGTTACTTCTTTTAAAAGTGTCTGCTCTTGGTTAAGCATCAACAATAAATAGACTCCATGTTTGAGGCAAGCTGGTAATTTACCCATAAAAATAACTTGAATACAAGACATTCAGCATAATGTTTTTTTGTTTATGCTAATAAATCACAAATAGTTGCTATCACCTTCATTATATAAATGTAATTTGGATAAATTGAGCATTAATTTCTACAACCTAAGTAGTAAACTCAGTTTATCTTCAAAAGACTTGGTAAAAACACAGAAACAGTGGTGACAGAGTTGACAGTGAGAATATTGCCACTTGGTAGATACTAAGGAACAGTTGGGATTAGCTCTCAAGGAGTGAATTATTTTCTTTTGGAATATTCCAGGTATTTGGAAATTTTGAAATTCATTTGGAACACTTAAGATTATGCCTGAGTTATACTGTCGTCCTGATGAAGGGTTTGTGAGGTATGTAAAGACATCAGGAGGAATATGGAAGAAGAAATAGACTAGAAATGGAATTCTGTGTCTACATTTCAACTTTGTACTTCTGAAATTGCTTAGACGCCTCTGGGAGGACCCTTTTCATGTCTTCTCCATGTCTCTGCTTTTTCCCTCCCTTTCTCTTTGCAGTCACATTCTTTAGAGATAATCAAGCACTGAGAGCAATTTAATACCACCTTCTGTTTCTGGCAAGTTTCTCGAAATGAAACAGCAGCCTTTCCAGGCACGTGGGTATAACATGGTCTCTGGCCATCAGTCCCAAGGCTCTACAAATCTTGATGGAAGTGATAGAACAGGAAACAACTGTTGTTTCAAAGCTGCACAGAGCATTAGTCTTAAAACAGATAGAAATGTGACACTCTTTCAGGGCAAGCTTCTTGATTTGTTCAGAGAAAACTAACAAAAGACTCTTTAAATACAAATACAAAGGTAAGTTTCCACTTTGAGAAAACTGAGAATCACTAATCTGATTGCAAATGTTTTAGATAGTTTAGTGATAGAAATTTTTTTTGTACAGTTGAGTCAGGTGTATATTTCTGTGGGGTTTTGTTTCTAAGAAGAAATGCTTCTTTTCTAAGTATTGCTTTAGATATTGCTATGTGGGTATATTATTGTTTGCTCTAGTGAAGGGTATATAGGTAATTATGTATCTTATTTGCATGCTGAGAAGAGCCCAAAAGCTGACATAAAATAGCAGGACAGACAGTCAAACCTACTCTTTATCACACACTCTGAGACACATCATTCAAAGGAATGGGACGAGCCTAGGCAAAGCTCAACCTAAACTTCCTTAGAGCTGGACTTCTTACCTGGCTGTTCACGTGGCAGCTCCGGGGCTCAGGTGGAAGCAAAGCTAGCCCTGGGGCTGACACATCACTTCTGCAGATCCCTATTGGTCAAAGCATTAACGATCAAACCAGACTGAAAGGTGGAAGAATATGTTCTATCTCTCAGTGTGGGATCAACATGACTCTTCAGGAAGACAAGGTATTAATGACGCCATCTTGGAGACAGCTATCTCAATCTTTGGTAAATGAGCACAAGACTGAATTATTCAGACTGTGAGAAATTAAGTGATGTGCAGCTGAATTTTATGTTATTGGCCTCACTAAAGGGTGAGGTTACAGTGGGTTGGAGATGAGGTTATCTCAGAAAGGTGAAGGTATTTCCATCATTACTTAGAAGAAGCTGATCCTTTAAAAAAAAAAAAAAAAAAAGAGGAAGAAGAAGAAGAAGAAGAAGAAGAAAAAGCAGCAGCTGATCCTGAGACAGAAAACTGAGAAGGTGAGCTTTAAACTGGTTCAAAGGGGAAATTTTTATTTTTCTTTTCTTTCATTTTTTTTGTTTTGTTTTGTTTTGGTTTGGTTTGCTTTGGTTTGGTTTGGTTTGGTTTGGTTTTCATGGCTGTTTGGAATCTGAACTTTAACAGGAGTGCTTAAATTCACTCCAAATAACTGGAATTAGGTTGGGACCTGAGACGTGATGCTAGGTAAAGGAGCTGCTTCTGGAGGGGAGTCCATGAGGAGGGCCTGGGCAAGGACTGCATTACACTCCCCAGGAGGCTGCCCTCCATGTACAAAAAGACACAAATGGTATCTCCTTGGAATTGTGCAAGGTAGGGCATATAGCTCCTGAAATTTGCCTCATCTTGCAGTGGGTGTGAATTATGCTTTGTGTTCCACTGTCTTCTGACACTGAAAGCAGTCCCCCTACATCTGTAGGGGAGCTAGAGTTCTCGCTTCCTAGGACAGACACATCAGGCTGGGGAACAGCATCATTCAGACCCTAGCAGACAGCAACAGGAAGCAGCAGATCAGTAATGAAAAGAACTCATTCTCAGACCCCAGAAGATACATTCCTGGGGTTTTTAAGGGGTATTTAAGGAAGAACTCCTGTCTATCCAAGAAAGCACTAGAATGCTTGCTATCTTAACAGGTGGAATATAGATGATTCCATAATTAAACATGTATGAGTTTCCTGTGGCTGCTATAACAAGTGACCATAAACCAGGTGACTTCAAACAATATAAACATATTTTCTCACAGTCCTGGAAGCCAGAAGCCTAAAATAAACATGCCACGCACCTAGAACTGGCAAAAACCCCAAGGATAAACATTGCTGCAGAACATGCATTCACCTCCCTTTTTCCTGACATTTCATCCCCTTAAATATTGATTGCCTTGGAAGCTCTCCAATGCCTTTAAACCTCTTTTTTTTTTTTTTTTAAATCAGGCTTTTCTAAATCCCTTAACCCTTATTGAGAGCACTGGTCTTCTGCAAGCACTCACTCATACCTAGAAGGAGAAGCTCAAGGTCCTTGAACAACACACAGAAGAGGAAAGAAGCAAAAGCGCAGGGGTACAGTCCCACGAATAATCACAGAACTGAAAATTCATACAATAAAATATCACATTATGCCAAATTAGAATATGGACCCAATGTTTTGTGATCAGGAAGTTAGGTCAAATCGGGAATTCTCATGCCTTGCTGGAAAAGAGTATGAACTGCTATAACCATTCTAGAAAGGGACCTGGCTTATTCATGGTGAGACTGTGAATGCCTTGTGACTCAGTGATCCCATTTTTCATACAAGCGTGCTTGTCATGGAATTGTTTGTGGTGGGGAATTGGAGGCATCTCAAGTGACACCATTAGGTCAGTGGATAAGTAAATGTGATAGAAACACATTCAGTGTGCTACGAGGCAGGCAGAAGTAATGACCTAGACACAAGTATAGCCAACTGATACACAACAAAAACACAAAAATAGAACAAAATGTATAGCCCAATACCAAATCAAACACACACATGCAAACATGTATGACACTACCTATTTTAGAAGATTATATATATATACACATATACATACACACACACACACACACAAATTTAAAAACAAGTATATTAAAAACAGCTGCCAATGGAAGTGGTTATCAGGAAGGAAAGGGGGGGGTGGGCAGAATAAAGGAAAATAAAGAGGAAACCCTTACAGAGTCCTTGCTATGTGCATGGCACTGTTCTAGTAGAGCTTTACATTGACTTACTTAATTCTTTCAACAGCGCTGGAATGAAAACACTATGATTATCCTTATTTTTCAGTTGAGGAAACTGAGTGGTTAAGTAACTTGCTCAAGGCCACATAGTGGGTAAGTGATCAAGTCAACATGGAGCCTAACAAATCTAGAATGAGAGGCTCCATCTACTGCCTCTCCCAAGGCTTCAGATCCACAGCCAATACTAATGCTGAGAAGTATGACTAGCTCAATTCTCTCCCACCAAGGTCCCAAAACTCATCAACAAATTACTCTATGTATTATTAAATGAGAGTAACGGGGTAAGGATGACGACATTGAAGGCTTCAATTCCTTTCTATCAGAAGCTCATTTTTCATGAAAAATATTTTCCTCATTTCCCTTCAATATGAAGTCCGAACCATTTTAAATGTGTAGTCAATGATATCTGAACAATGCTAATAATCTCAACAGAAGCATACAGTTTTATGTTGTGCACTTCTTTTATTTTAGAACCAAAGGCATGATCTTTGGCTGGGTCAAGCCTTACACAGGAGCCCCACAGCCCCCCTGGAAAATGGGCACCAAGAACAAAAATGAAAGACACTTTGTCTTTTGGAATATGGAAGGAAATACATGGAAGTGAAGGTAGAGAGGAATCCAGAGAAGTGGACAAAGGGTGAGTCCAATATCACTGATGTGCATCCTAGGAGATGTCCTAAAATGCTACTTAAGGGGTGTGGGGGGTCCCTGGGTGGCTCAGTCAGTTAAGCATCTGCCTTTGGCTCAGGTCCTGATTTCAGTCCTGGAATTGAGTCCCGCATTGGGCTCCTTGCTCAGCAGGGAGCCTGATTCTTCCCCTCCCTCTCCCTCTGCCTGTCTCTCTGCCTACTTGTGTTCTCTCTCTCTGTGTATGTGTGTCAAATAAACAAATAAAAATCTTTTTTTAAAAAATCCTTCTTAAGGCAGAAGGTTAAAAAGAGATAAAAATAATTCTATAGTCCCAGCCTCGAGAAGACTGCAAGTAGTCCATGGACTGGAAGGCAAGGTGAGAAAGAAGAAGACAGTCACCAGTAATCACTTCTTAGAAGGTGTCTGTTGACTAATAAATGCCATGTTTTAAGAAATGAATGCAAACAAAGAGTAAAGATGGTGGGGGGAAGAGGGAAAGAGGAAGGAGGAGAGAGCGTGAAGCAAAGAAAGAATGGAGAGGAGGAAGACATAGGAGACATGGGAGGGGAAGGAAGGAAGGAGACAGAGGGAGAGGAGGCAGAGCAAAGTAAGATGTAAGAGCAGAGGGAACAAATCATCCATTCAGTGTCATAAAAATAAATGTGCCCTTTACAGAGTGGCTGAAAATCTTTTCAAGTCTAGCCCTTGGAGAAATTCTACTAAAGTGAAAATTAGTTGCTTATACTGTCTCCCATACCCTGTCTCCCCACACACAAATGACTCTTTTCTTTGCTGTATGAAAAGCCAGAGCTTGCGTACAGGTTTAGCAAAAATGGTACCAGATGTCTTTCCCCATGTTATTTATATGCAGGTTATCTCACCACATGTGATGTGTGGGCCATTTTCTTGTTTGCTTCCACATCCAGAGCCTGTCTGTCCCCTCTTGGGCTTTATGTTACAGGCACCTGCCAACCACAGCTTCCATACCCTTTTGCCTATGAGATTCTGGTTAGTTTGGCCAAGGAAATATGTAACCAAGGTAGTTGAAGATGGGCAAGGGAAGAGAAAGAAGCCAGAGTATTTCCTCCCACTTCCCTCCCTGGAGGCAATGTCTCCAGCAGTGCCCATACCTCTTCCACGACCTCAGCTCCTGCCAGACATGCGTCCTCTGAGTTTTCTTCTCTACCCCTGGTGGCCCTGGCTCCTGGGATCTGGTAGCACTATCTCCTCCTCCAGCATCTCCAGCATCTCCAGCACTTCATCTCTGAATTAAGCTACCTTGCCTTGTTTTCAGCTCCTGCTGCATCTCGATATCAAAGTCCGGATATTCAATAGACTTTCCTCTACTAGAAACAGCCCAGTTTTTCTGCCTGGATCCTGTATGAAACTCTTGTCAAGCATGTTCACAGAGTATAGGATAGTACACAATCCACCCCTTCTGTTTTCAATCCTCTTAGGTGACCACTGGTATAATACCCATTTCCTCCCCAAGTGATCCACATTTTAACCCCAGGAACCTGGGAATGTGTTCTCCTACATGGCAAAAGGAACTTGGATGATGTGAGGAAGTTAAAGGTCTTGAGATGGGGAGACTATCCTGGATTGTCCAGGTAGACCCAATATCATCACCAGACTCTTACAAGGGACAAAAGGCAACAGAGGGTCAGGGTGGGAGAAGATAGAACTTTGGAAGCAGAGGCTGAAGGGATAAGATTGCTGAAGAAGGCCAGAGGCCAATGAATGCAAACAGCCTCTAGATGGAAAGAAAAGCCGAGAGCACTCAAGTGCCTCCTGGTACCTTGATTTTAGCCCATGAAACCCATTTTGGATCCTTGCCCTCCAGAACTATAAGATAATAAATCTGCACTATTTAAAGCCACTATGTTTATCCTAGTTCGTTACAGCAACAATAGGAAACTAATACATGCCGCAAGTGTTACCCACCCCAGGGATCAAGAACACTAAAAAACTATAGACCCTCCTGGGAGAATCACTAGATCATGGGTCCATGGGAGAGCCAAAATGATAACCCATTTACTGAGGGCCAACCAGACCTAACATCAGGTTTCAATGGGCACGAATGTGGAGGTCTTGGTACAAACTAGAGAATGACGGGAATCCACCCAGAACCCATATGGCAAGTAAAACACCTGATCTTTCAAAAAGAGCATGTAGAAATATTATCAAAGCCTCCTTTTATCACATTTCAGTGTCCTCTCTGTAAGAACACAGGGGGAATTTTCTGAGTTCAGGATCAGAAATAATTCTGTTTCATCTATATGACTACTTGATTTTACCTAATGGGTTCTGTGAAACTTGTTCACATCATGCTTCCCATTCCAGCTGGCTGTTAGAAGATTTAAAGCCCAAACTGTGTCCCACCTGTGACAGCAGCATAGGACTTTATAATATGCCTTCTGTGGACTAATCTCACTTCTGACTCCATGGCATTTTCCTGTATTATTTTCCCTTTACTTGCATTTCTTATTTTAAATTCATTTGCTTTTTATCATATACAGTATAAAAATAAAATTAACACCTTTAAAAGGACACCAGGCAGATAAAGAGGGAAAAGTTCTCCAACAGAACTCTATGAGGCCTCCTTTAGCTGTCTGGTCAACAGAATAGCAAAGAATACTGGTGTGTTTGGCTTTAAAGTTGCAGACACTAGAAAATCCCAGGTTGGGGGTAAGGCACTCACAGCAAATGAGTGAATGTACTCAAATGTGGTTCTTAGCATTTACCATATTAGCCTAAGTATTTTTTTTTTCATTCCTTTCCAGAAAGAGATAGGAACACACATGTACTTCAGGACATATCAAGACTGCACATAAAACAGACCCAAGAATGTTCCTTTGGACTCCTCCATATCACTTCTCATCTTAAATGAAATTTTGCAGGCAGGCTTTTATATCTGGGTAAAAATAGCCAAGCTCCAAGCAGCTGCTATTCATAATGATTATTTGAAGATTTATAATATGCAGGATATAATCACTACCCAAATTAACACTATAGAGGAAAGGCATCAGGTAACTAATCTTCAGACCAAAATAACCTGACAGCAGGCAACATAATTGCTTATTTGTACAAATGGTCTGTGCACTCGGGCATTCTGTGTAAATAGATCATTATAGTCATTTCCAAGACATTATAATCCATTAAGTAAATTAGACATGCATTACAAGACGTAATGATACAGTCTCATGACCAAGTATCTCCAGAAACATTTACCCAATTCATCTCTCAGACTGGCCTAACTTTAAGTGAGGGCGTTCGGCTGAGGAAGCTATCAAGTGGTTCTATTTTGAGAAAAGCCAAGAGCAGAATCTCAAGGTTCAGGGAGTTGATGCCTTTTTTGTGCTGCTGAGCAATAAATGATTGTTAGGAACCGACTCCTGAATTTAAAGTCACTAAATTATGACATTTTTAATACCCATAAAATCAGACTATTCTCTTTATTCATGAAGTCTAGCTAATGATTTTCTTCTGAACAGCTTGAGTAGGCTTCATCTTCCTTGCTCCATGACTTCTGATTGCCTAAGAACACAAATGCCCAGGTTTTCCCCCAGAGCTCTTCTGCCCCCACCCATCGCCCCTTGCCTGGATTATTCTGGGAGCTTCTTATTGAGCTCTTTGCCGTCGGTCTTGTTTCCCCTACTCTTTTTTTTGCTTGGCAGCAAATGGATCTTTCTTAGGCAAAATTAGCAAGAATACTTTGCCTTTTGAGATATGCTGATGCATATTCTCTCACTTAATTATTAGAGCAATCTGAGAAAAACTCAATCATTTCCCTGATCGAATCTGCTCCATGACTCCTCACTGCCTTCCACCAAGTGACCTTGAGTTTCACGTTGCCCCGGAGAGTCCCAACTTATATCCATTGTTCTGACACAGATCTTAAGAGAACCCACTTCCCCTCTCAAAAGTGTCCCAGGTTTGGGCAATCATATTGTTGTTGAAATACAAAGTTGATACTCTTTGGCTTAAGGTTCTTAGCAATCCTGAACAGGAGTTTCTCCAGACATAATGTGCTAAACATACAACTGGGACCCCAGTAAATCTACGGAGCTAACCAAGCACTCTGCAACAATTCTTATGGGACAGAGAACACTGCCCTTTAGAAGCAAGGAGCCTATGGACATTGGGGTGGGTATGTGCTATGGTGAGCGCCGTGAATTGTGTAAACCTGGCAATTCACAGACCTGTACCCCTGGGGCTAAAAATACATTATATGTTTATAAAAAAGTAAAAAAGTAAAAAGTAAAAAAAAAAAAAAAAAGAATCAAGGAGCCTGCAGCCTGGAAGCCACTTTCCAATTCAGGCAACTTCAACCTTTCAGTGAAGAGCAAACAAACACACAACTAATGAGCTCATGACGGAACCAGACACAGGCATTTGACCTTGACCTAGGGTGTTTTCATTCTGCAAAGAATGCACATAATCCAGAAGTCGTGAGTCTGAGAGAGACTTTCTCCCCCCATATTAGGAATAAATTTTGGACTGAGCTGTTTATATTCCTCTGTATCTCTATTCCTATATACCTCTGTAGCAGTCACGGCAGCATCTAAGAGGCCTCTAAGGGGTGAGGGGTGCAATCTGTTCTTGTGAAGCAGTGAAGCTAAATGACTCAGAGAGAAATCACACTCACAACCTCAATTTCATTAACACCACCTGTGCACTAAAGAAAGCAAACCTAAGTATATTTTTAAATAAAGGAGACTGGGGCCTCACACTCAACTGCCCAAACAAAATTATAAATGGGTTTCCAGCTTCTTTTGTGCACTTGCTTCTTCCCTAGCCCATCGGCTCTGAGAAGGATCTCAGCTCCTTGCCCCTCATTTCTTTCCTGGCCTTCTTTCTTCCCTTGCAAATCCCCACCATGAAGAGGAGAGCCAGGAACCAAGCCCCAGTCTCCCATCATCCCCTGCTGTGGCCAGGGCCACACTGGCTGCAAGAGCCACGACAAACAATGGGGTACCATAGCCAAGTGACCTCTGTCTACTGCCTTCTTCTGCTTTGAACTGTTGCATTCCAGCAGCTTCGAGGGAATTCTAGGAAAGGATCACAGGTATGAGGTAGGCTGGGAGTTGGGGAAAGGGGAGCTCTTGTTAAAGGGGCACAGAATTTCAGTTTTATAAAATGAAAATTTTCTAGATGTCTATTGCACTACAAAATACATAGAGTTAACCCTATTGTCCTGTATACTTTAAAAAATCTATATAGAGTAAATTTTATGTCACATGTTTTTACAAAAAGAAACAAAAACAAAAACAACAACAACAATAACAAAAACCGTGAGATAGGGGTGCTGGTTAGTTGTATGTGTCAGTGTGGCCAGACTACCATGCCAGTTGTTCAATCAGGCAATAATCCAGGTGTTGCTGTAAAAGCATTTTGTAGATGTGACTAAATCTACCACTAGCTGACTCTCAGGGAGATGAACCTAGACAGTCTGGGTCCAATCCAGTCAGCTGCAAGGCCTTATAAGCAGAGCCGAGGGGCGCCTGGGTAGCACAGTCAGGTGAACATCCAACTCTTGGTTTTGGCTCAGGTTGTGATCTTGGGGTCCCAGGATCAAGCCCTGTGTTGGGGTCCATGCTCAGTGTGGAATCTGCTTGGGATTCTCTCTCTCCCTCTCCCTCTGCCCCTTCCCCCTACACATACATGCTCTCTCTCTCTCTCAAATAAATAAATCTTAAAAAAAAAAAAAAAAAAAAGCAGACCCTAGTCTTCCCTGAGGAAGAAGAAAGTCTGCCTCTGGGCAGCAGCTTCACCTCAGGTCCAAGAGTTTTGGCCTGCTCTTCCTGAGTGCCAGTCATAGGGATTTCAGACAACCCTTAGATTTTTTTTTTTTTTAAGATTTTATTTATTTATTTGACACAGAGAGAGATCACAAGTAGGTAGAGAGGCAGGCTGGGGGGAGGGGGAGAAGTCTCCCTGCCGAGCAGAGAGCCCGATGCAGGGCTCGATCCCAGGACCCTGAGACCATAACCTAAGCCAAAGGCAGAGGCTTAACCCACTGAGCCACCCAGGCGCCCCAACCCTTAGATTTTGAACTTGCCCCCATAATCCTATAAAGAAATTCCCTGCAAGAAATCTCTTAATCAATAACCCCCACTGCTGTTTCTTTGGCTCAAACCTAACTGATAGAGTGGGGCAGGAGACTTGGCCTTTTTCCCTTTTGTTATAGAATTATATAGTGGGAGAGCAGGCCATAGACTTCCAACTGACATATTTTTCAGGGGTAGCCAGGCCTTGCATTCAGATCCCAATGGAAGTAGTCCCCTCACTGGGGCTCATTCCTCTCCCTCTTTTCTACCCTCACCTCCAGTCTTGACACTTGCCCATCACAGCTATATATCCATAAGACTCTACAAAGGATAGGCTTTCTTCTGAAGACTGATTCTCAATCCAGGCTTCACTTTTGGATGCCCTGGTAAGCTTTAGCAATACTGAGACCTGGCCCCACACCAGACCACACAGACCTGAATGCTGGGGATGGAACCTGGGCATGTTTTTTTTGTTTGTTTGTTTGTTTTGTTTTGTTTTAATAAGTTCCCAGATGACTATCATGAGCCAAGGTGGACAGGCCCTGGATTTGACTGACCAGTTGTAACTATAACTTACTTCAGTGTCCCCTGAAATCACTCTGCCCTAGATAATCTAGATAAGATTGAACTCCATTCACCACTTGTGGAAAGTCCAATGTCCTTGCCAAGGTTTCTGCACCTTTACTACGGCACTTATGGTCCTATGGTAGGGTTACCAGATTCAGCAAATTAAAATACAGGATACACAGTTCAACAGCAGAATTTTTCAATTTAGTGAAAAAGGCTGAATAGAGGCTATTCAGGACATCCTGACAAAATCAGGACATGCTTCAGGACAAAATTATGAAACACAAGGCCATGTTCCATATATACAGAATGCCTGGCCATCCTACGACCCATGAACATCCCTCAATGCAAGCTCATTCCCTCACTGAATTGGTTTGATTTGTTAAGTCTCCTTGCAATCCAGTGTGTTCTGTTGGGAGTTTCCCATCTATGCATTCAGACGTATGTCTCACTTTCTGTCCGTCCTTCTACTGTTGTGGCTGAAGTGACTTAGCTGGAGCCCTAAGGAGAAAAGGGGGGCTATTATGGCAGCAGCACAAGCAACCAAAAGTTGCAGAAGAGGCGCTTTGTTCTCCGGGGCTATTGTCACTTCACTATATTATCTAGTCTTGCCCTCATCCTCTTCTCTTCTCCCTTCTCTCCTCTGTTCTTCCTCCAATCCAAATTCCCATTCTTTTCCACTGAGCAACCTCTCCAGTTTCCTTCTCAGCTTCTACCTGAAAGGCCTTGCCAAGATTCAGCTCTCAACAAAGGCCCTTCTTTAGGACTGCCACCTTGAAAAGGCACTTTTTTTTCACTTAGTTCCATGACTGTGTTCAACTCTCCTATGTCAACAAATATTAATTTGGGGTCCTTTGAGTTCAGGGAGCCATTTTCAGCACCTTCAGTATTCAGTTAGGGAGAGCTGCCTGTTTTCCACTCAGTATTGGCCTTCTGTGTGCACTGATATGAGCCAGAAAAGCTGGATTGTCTCAAAGTGCCCAGTCTATTAGCCTGACTGCTTAGCTAGAACATGCAGTGTTACAGGCCAGCCTTTGGGTTTAATGTGGTTTTTAAACATATGTTAATCATCACCATGACCTGGGTCTGTTAAGAGTACAGTATCTGAGTCCTAGCCCAGACAGGGAATCAGAACCAAGACAGGGGTGATTTGACTGATTAGCCAAGTTTAGGAAACACTGGTCCAAGCACTTCAAGGCCCTGTTAAAATGCAAACAAAGGCATTTCCCATAGGGAAGGATTAATATCCACTGGCTCAGTTGAGGAGTCCTGGAGCAAAAATCCAGTGAGGCAGCTTACCTTGTGTCTCCAGGTCTAATTCTCACCCATTCAGGGGCTGGGCCAGAGTGACCTCCCTGTCCCCCCACCCAACACTAGCATGCTAGGATTCTGCAGCATTAGATCCTATAACAGGACTTCTAGACCATGATCCAGGGGCCTGATATATGCCAGGGAATAAAGCCGGGAAGAGGTCATGTTAAGAGGTCACAGAGTGGGCAGAAAAGCGAAGCCCTGTTAGAAAGGATACCTGAAACAGAAGGTCTTGTGTGCAGAGGGAATATGACAGGCACTTGGGGGAGAGAGGAATGACTAACAGCCACAGATGGAGACCTGAACGACATTAGATCACTGTGCCCCAGGACAGTCTTACTTTATCTCTTCATATACAAATGATGGCCAGATGTTCCTAATATTCCTGGAGGAGAAGCCGGCCTACTTCCACTCTCAGTAGGAATTACAGGACAGGTGTTAAAAAAAGGGGGGGGGATGTGATCTCACTGAGGTACTAATGGAGCAAGCTGTTTCATTCCCAAAAATACCCCAACTTTCTGCTCAGCAACACATTTAACACACACAAGCAGTTGACTCACACAGAGGTGCAACATTTAGAAACTGATCCACGGCACTTTTTTGGATGTGCTGTGGAGAGTGTGTGAGATTCAGGCTCAGGCATCCATATAGGACACAGAAAAGGAAAGGACAGCTTATAAGACACTTATCCATCTTTTAAAAAAAAGTTCCTCATGACCCAGTGCAGGTTTCCCCTAGTTACTCTATTGTTCCAGAATGAATTGACGTCTGAACAAATTTTCATTCCAATTTGAATACTTCAGAACACTCATGCCATATAAAAAGATAAGCAACAAAATGCCATTTATACCCATTGTTCAAATAAAATTAAGATTTTCAAGAAAGAAATCTAGAACACTCATAGAAGTTCCAAAGCAATAGCTACAACTATTCCAAAGAAATGCAACCAGGGGCAGCTGGGTGGCTCAGTGGGTTAAGCCTCTGCCTTTGGCTCGGGTCATAATCTCAGGATCCTGGGATCAAGCCCCCCATCAGGCTCTCAGCTCAGTAGGGAGCCTGCTTCCCCCACCCCACGCCTGCCTCTCTGCCTACTTGTGATCTCTCTCTCTGCCAAATGAAAAAATAAAATCTTTAAAAAAAAAAAGAAAGAAAGAAAGAGATGCAACCAAATGATTAAAACCCTGGTAAATAAGGCAACATTTCTGGAATGTTAATTCCACATAAAATAAAATAAAAAATAGGAGAATGGGAATGTAGTGTGTTGAAAGAAAAACAAGAATGTACTGAGAACCCCTTTCATAAAGAGTTTCCCAAAGGAAATGTGGAAGAGAGGGGAAAAGGCAAGCCATGCTCTTCTCTGGGGTTACTGGCTACCTCAGATGGAGCCGCAGACCTGGCACATGAAGGTCTACGTCTCAGGAGCCCTGTGGGAGCAGCCAGAAGACATCGAATGAAGGAGGAAACAAGGAGTCAGAAAGCCCAAACTACACCTGTGTGATCCTGGGCAGAGAGACTGGCTGCTGTCCCAATGTTCTTATTTATAGATTGAGTGTACAATACCCAGCGCTGGGTATGGTTAAGAATTAGAAATACTGTAGAAGTCCTCAGCATGTAGTAAGCACCTAATAAACAGCAGCTATTGATAGGACCTGATATCCTCATTACATTTTATTGTTATTGCTGTTTTCTAGAGACTACCGGGTACATGCACATGATCAATTGTCAGATGTTCCCTGTCTAGGAGCAACTGCATGTCTCTAGTGATGTCATCAGATCTGTACTGGCTAATAAAAGCCAACATACAAATGTCAGAATTCTGAAGACTGAGAAACAGAAGTGTCAGATTTTGATGACAGGAACGTGAGAAGGAAGAAGAGGAACGTACAGGATAGGCCCAAGAGGGCTGCTTGGGCAATGGGAAATCAGAATGAGTGCCCAGCATATTCCAGAGGAAGGCCTTCCCGACTGAGATATCAGGTGTTCAATACAAAATTTGACTCTCTCACAAATGTGCCTCTGGAGTTTACCTTTCTCAGGTAATCTGGAGCCTGTCCACTAAGGACTCCTGGCTGTCCACTTTTGAACTGCGGCCCCACCACTTCCTTGCTGTGTAACCTTACGAAAACTCCTTACCTGGCCTGTGCTTTGCCTCCCCTGATGTACACTGGAGAAATGCTAGAATGCGTCTCAGGGGTGATTGTGCCTAGGACGGAAGGATACTGTGTAAGGGGCCAGGATAGTTACTAACATTGTCATTTCCTCAACCCTGAGTAAGCAATTTAACTACATTTTTGCACCCATTACTACTGTTTTTATCTCTTTAATTTAATACTCTCAGTAACTAAATCTCTCAAAATTACAGGTAAACAAGTCTCATTTTTTTAGTATAGTGGGCTCCTTTTTCCACACAGTTTTAAAAGTTCACACACAACAGGGGTACCTGGGTGGCCCAGTCAGTTAAACATCTAACTCTTGATCTCAGGTCATGATCTCAGGGTCATGAGATCAAGTCCTGGGTCTGGCTCCATGCTGAGCCTGGAACCTACTTCAGATTCTCTCTCTCCCTTTCCCTGTGCTCCATCCCCCTGCTTGCACACATGCACTCTCATGCTTTCAAGAAAAAAAAAAAGTTCACACATAACAATCAGTAAAGGTTGATTAAAAAAATAATTAATTCAATAAATTTTCTTAAAGTGGCATTAGCTACTTATTTTTACAAAAGCAATACTTGTTTTTTTTATTATTCAACAAATTAAAAAATATAAGAAAATCTGAAAATAATGTAACACAGTGTCTATACCAGAATTTTTTAAAAAAAATTTTAAAGTAAAAAAAAAAAATAATAACAGAAGAAAAAAATCCCAATCCCAAAGTCACTCCAAATCCAATAAGCTAAAATAACAATCACCAAAAATCACATTCACATAAGTATAGGCATATCTCCAATTAGGTAGAGGGACAGACAAATAATTTCAGAAAAATGATTTACACTTGGGAGAGCTTTACAGAGAACTAAGTTGAAAAGGTAGAAAGAAGTGGAGAAGTAGTAAGTCAGGCTGTAAGAATTTGATGAAATTCTCATTTCATCTCACTCTCCCTTTTGTTGTGGGTCATGGCAGCACAGGAATCTAAGTCCATCCAGTGGACAAGATGGAGAACTTGACCACATTGGATTATGATCCCATGAGTTGTCACTCTTCTTCTGGAAGTTCAGATGGATGAAATGCAGAATGCTCTGCCATCCTCCTCAGCCACAAGGGGCTGATGCTGACTTCAAAAGGCAGCAGCCAAAGGAACAGTAACCTCAGCAGTGACCATCTTACCCAATAGAGCCAATAAAATTTAAATCACTTGAAGTTTAGTTAAAAATAAAATATGTTCCTCATCAAATTGTGTTTTTAGATCTTAGATCTTTACTGGGGCTGACATTCTTGGCTTGGAAGCACTTGGAGTTTTCTCTCTGAAAAGGGCAGGTCTGTGAAGAGAGTTGAGGAGGCAGGTGGCTGTAGAATTTCATGAACCACGCTGCCACAGAAATTTGACAACTTTTGACAATCATATGTAAAAGAGAAGGGCGAGAACAGAAGTAGGACATTGAGAATTACCTGTGTACAAGCAGACTAGTTTCTTCCAACATTTTGGTCCAGAATAAACAAGTCAAGTTTCTTTCATTGCATCGCTATTTATTGTTTATTAAACCACAGTTAAAATGCATTTAAGTAATCCAATTTTTAGTAATGTAACGTCCCAAACATTTTTTAAAAAGATCTAATGTATTTCTTTGAGAGAGACAGAGAAGCAGAAGGAGGGGCAGACGTGGAGGGAGAGAATATTAAGCAGACTCCGGATGAGTAAGGATTCCAATGTGGAGCTCAATTTCATGACCCCAAGATCATGACCTGAGCGGAAATCAGGAGTCAGACACTTAACTGAGCCTGAGGTCATGATCTGTGTGGAAATCAAGAGTTGGACGCTGAGCCAACTGAGCCTCCAAGGCGCCCCATCCCAAACATTTTGTAGAAAACTAGAGTCCCTTCAGTACTATCATCTCATGCATTTCTATAAGTAATTTATACGTTAGAGACTTCTAAGGGAGCTATAAAAAACTTCTTTTCACCAACACTGGGAAATATATCTGCCACAGGATGGTTTTTTGGCATTATAATGAATGTATTAGTAATTGATTCTTTTAAATCACCACCCTTTACTATCACTGATCTAAAGGATGTGCCCTACAGATTTTCTATACTAAGATTATTTTAAATAATCCCCTCAAAGAGACTTTAGGGATTTTTCTAAAAGATTTCAAACTTACAAAATGCAAATTAAATTCTATTTTACCACAATGATCAAAATAAAACTTAAAAATAGTGATCTGTGATCGTAGGTCAATTGATCATAAATTTTTATGGTCAGGCCCAGTAAGGGCAAGTGAACTCCTGTTACTGACCAAATTACATCCCTCCAAAATACTTATGTTCAAGGCCTAATACCAATGTATCAAGAGATAAAGCCTTTAGGGAGGTTAAATGAGGTTGTTAAGGTAGGCCCTCATCCAGAAGGGCTGTTGTCTTCATAATAAGATGAAGAGATACCAGAGATATCTCCCTCCTTCCCTCTCACCCCATTCCTCTTTCCCCACACAAGCACAAAAGGAAGGCCTTGTGAGGACACAGTAAGAAGGCAGCCAACTAATAGCCTGGAAGAGAACTCCCACCAGAAGCCAACCCTGAAGGCACCCTGATCTTGGACTCCCAGCCTCCAGAACTGTGAGAATATAGGTTTCTATTGTGTAGGCCACAGAGACTGTGGTATTTTGTTACAGCAGCCCAAGTTGACTAATACTATATTTAACAAGGAATTCCAGAAGAGGATAGTAAACTCTATGACAAGGGGAAGAAGCCCAGGATGCTGCAGGGTACGTAGGAGAAGCCCCTAACATGGGCTTGCATCAGGAAGGGTGTTGTAGAGACTTCTAAGCTGAGGTGCAAAAGATGAGTACAAGCAGCATTTCTCCAGATGTAACCCCAGGGCATCTGAGAGACCCTAGGCCTCTCTCAGAGGGGTCCTGTGAAGTCCTGCCTTTTCCAGCTGTTATGGGATGAACTGTGTTCTTTAAAAGAGATATCCCGAGAGGAGTCAAGATGGCGGAGAAGTAGCAGGCTGAGACTACTTCAGGTTGCAGGAGATCAGCTAGATAGCTTATCTAAAGATTGCAAACACCTACAAATCCAATGGGAGATCGAAGAGAAGAAGAACAGCAATTCTAGAAACAGAAAATCAACCACTTTCTGAAAGGTAGGACCGGGGGAGAAGTGAATCCAAAGTGATGGGAAGATAGAACGCGGGGAGAGAAGCCGGCTCCCGGCAAGCGGCGGAGCAACGGAGCAGAAAATCAGGACTTTTAAAAGTCTGTTCCGCTGAGGGACATCACTCCAGAGGCTTAACCGGGGTGAAGCCCACACGGGGTCAGCGTGGCCTCAGGTCCCGCAGGGTCACAGAAGGATTGGGGTGTCTGAGTGTCGCAGAGCTTACAGGGATTAGAACGGGGAAGCCGGCTACAGAGACAGAGCCGAGGAGTGACTCTCAGCTCGGGGTTACCTTGAACCGGTCGCAGGCTCGGTCAGCTCAGAGCGCGGCCAGAGGCCTGGGTGACGGGAGTAACTGGGCGCTGTTCTCTGAGGGCGCACTGAGGAGTGGGGCCCCGGGCTCTCAGGTCCTTTGGGCCGGAGACTGGGAAGCCGCCATCTTCATTCCCGTCCTCCAGAACTCTACGGAAAGCGCTCAGGGAACAAAAGCTCCTGAAAGCAAACATGAGCGGATTACTCAGCCCGGCCCCTGGTAAGGGCGGTGCGACTCCGCCTGGGGCAAAGACACTTGAGAATCACCACAACAGGCCCTTCCCCCAGAAGATCAATAAGAAACCCAGCCAGGACCAAGTTCACCTACCAAGGAGTGCAGTTTCAATACCAAGGAGAGCAGCGGAATTCCAGAGGAGGAAAAAGCAAAGCACAGAACTCACGGTTTTCTCCCCATGATTCTTTAGTCTTGCAGTTAATTTAATTTTTTTTTCTTTTTCAATTTTTTTTCTCTTCTTCTGCCAATTTTTTTTAACTTTTACCCTTTTCTTTTTTAACATTTTTTAACTAGTTTATCTAATATATATATATATTTTTCTATTTTATATTTTTTCTTTATTCGTTTTCTTTTTTTAATTGTTTCTTTTTTTTTTTTTCTTTCTGAACCTCTTTTTATCCCTTTTCTCCCCCCTCACGATTTGGGATCTCTTCTGATTTGGTTAAAGCATATTTTCCTGGGGTTGTTGCCACCCTTTTAGTATTTTACTTGCTCCTTCATATACTCTTATCTGGACAAAATGACAAGGCAGAAAAATTCACCACAAAAAAAAAGAACAAGAGGCAGTACCAAAGGCTAGGGACCTAATCAATACAGACATTGGTAGTATGTCAGATCTAGAGTCCAGAATGACGATTCTCAAGGTTCTAGCCGGGCTCGAAACAGGCATGGAAGATATTAGAGAAGCCCTCTTGGGAGATATAAAAGCCCTTTCTGGAGAAATAAAAGAACTAAAATCTAACCAAGTTGAAATCAAAAAAAGCTATTAATGAGGTGCAATCAAAAATGGAGGCTCTCACTGCTAGGATAAATGAGGCAGAAGAAAGAATTAGTGATATAGAAGACCAAATGACAGAGAATAAAGAAGCTGAGCAAAAGAGGGACAAACAGCTACTGGACCATGAGGGCAGAATTCAAGAGATAAGTGACACCATAAGACGAAACAACATTAGAATAATTGGGATTCCAGAAGAAGAAGAAAGAGAGAGGGGAGCAGAAGGTATATTGGAGAGAATTATTGGAGAGAATTTCCCCAATATGGCAAAGGGAACAAGCATCAAAATCCAGAAGGTGCAGAGAACCCCCCTCAAAATCAATAAGAATAGGTCCACACCCCGTCACCTAATAGTCAAATTTACAAGTCTTAGTGACAAAGAGAAAATCCTGAAAGCAGCCCGGGAAAAGAAGTCTGTAACATACAATGGTAAAAATATTAGATTGGCAGCAGACTTATCCGCAGAGACCTGGCAGGCCAGAAAGAGCTGGCATGATATATTCAGAGCACTAAAGGAGAAAAACAGGCAGCCAAGAATACTATATCCAGCTACGCTATCATTGAAAATAGAAGGGGAGATTAAAAGCTTCCAGGACAAACAAAAACTGAAAGAATTTGCAAACACCAAACCAGCTCTACAGGAAATATTGAAAGGGGTCCTCTAAGCAAAGAGAGACCCTAAAAGTAGTAGATCAGAAAGGAACAGAGACAATATACAATAACAGTCACCTTACAGGCAATACAATGGCACTAAATTCATATCTCTCAATAGTTACCTGAATGTTAATGGGCTAAATGCCCCAATCAAAAGACACAGGGTGTCAGAATGGATTAAAAAACAAAACCCATCTATATGTTGCCTACAAGAAACTCATTTTAAACCCGAAGACACCTCCAGATTTAAAGTGAGGGGGTGGAAAAGAATTTACCATGCTAATGGACATCAGAAGAAAGCAGGAGTGCCAATCCTTATATCAGATCAATTAGATTTTAAGCCAAAGACTATATTAAGAGATGAGGAAGGACACTATATCATACTCAAAGGATCTGTCCAACAAGAAGATCTAACAATTTTAAATATCTATGCCCCTAACGTGGGAACAGCCAACTATATAAACCAATTAACAACAAAATCAAAGAAACACATCCACAATCATACAATAATAGTAGGGGACTTTAACACTCCCCTCACTGAAATGGACAGATCATCCAAGCAAAAGATCAACAAGGAAATAAAGGCCTTAAAGGACACACTGGACCAGATGGACATCACAGATATATTCAGAACATTTCATCCCAAAGCAACAGAATACACATTCTTCTCTAGTGCACATGGAACATTCTCCAGAATAGATCACATCCTCGGTCCTAAATCAGGCCTCAACCGGTATCAAAAGATTTGGATCATTCCCTGCATATTTTCAGACCACAATGCTCTAAAGCTGGAACTCAATCACAAGAGGAAATTTGAAAAGAACCCAAATACATGGAGACTAAACAGCATCCTTCTAAAGAATGAATGGGTCAACCAGGAAATTAAAGAAGAATTGAAAAAATTCATGGAAACAAATGATAATGAAAACACAACAGTTCAAAATCTGTGGGACACAACAAAGGCAGTCCTGAGAGGAAAATATATAGCAGTACAGGCCTTCTTCAAGAAACAAGAAAGTTCTCACGTACACAACCTAACCCTACACCTAAAGGAGCTGGAGAAAGAACAAGAAAGAAACCCTAAACCCAGCAGGAGAAGAGAAATCATAAAGATCAGAGCAGAAATCAATGAAATAGAAACCAAAAAAACAATGGAACAAATCAACGAAACTAGGAGCTGGTTCTTTGAAAGAATTAATAAGATTGATAAACCCCTGCCCAGACTTATCAAAAAGAAAAGAGAAAGGAGCCAAATAAATAAAATCATGAATGAAAGAGGAGAGGTCACAACTAACACCAAAGAAATACAGACAATTATAAGAACACACTATGAGCAACTCTATGCCAACAAATTTGACAATCTGGAAGAAATGGATGCATTCCTAGAGACATATAAACTACCACAACTGAACCAGGAAGAAATAGAAAGCCTGAACAGACCCATACCCAGTAAGGAGATTGAAACAGTCATCAAAAATCTCCACACAATCAAAAGCCCAGGGCCAGACGGCTTCCAGGGGGATTTCTACCAAACATTTAAAGAAGAATTAATTCTCACTCTCCTGAAACTGTTCCAAAAAATAGAAATGGAAGGAAAACTTCTAAACTACTTTTATGAGGCCAGCATCACCTTGATCCCAAAACCAGACAAGAATCCCATCAAAAAAGAGAACTACAGACCAATATCATGATGAACACAGATGCGAAAATTCTCACCAAAATACTAGCCAATAGGATTCAACAACACATTAAAAGAATTATTCATCACGACCAAGTGGGATTTATTCCAGGGCTGCAAGGTTTGTTCAATATCTGCAAATCAATCAATGTGATACAACACATTAATAAAAGAAAGAACAGGAACCATATGATACTCTCAATAGATGCTGAAAAAGCATTTGACAAAGTACAGTATCCCTTCCTGATCAAAACTCTTCTAAGTGTAGGGATAGAGGGCATATACCTCAATATTATCAAAGCCATCTATGAAAAACCCACCACAAATATCATTCTGAATGGAGAAAAACTGAAGCTTTCCCACTAAGGTCAGGAACACGGCAGGGATGTCCATTATCACCACTGCTATTCAACATAGTACTAGAAGTCCTAGCCTCAGCAATCAGACAACAAAAGGAAATTAAAGGCATCCAAATCAGCAAAGAAGAAGTCAAACTATCACTCTTCGCAGATGATATGATACGATATGTGGAAAACCCAAAAGACTCCACTCCAAAACTGCTAGAACTTGTACAGGAATTCAGTAAAGTGTCAGGATATAAAATCAATGCACAGAAATCAGTTGCATTTCTCTACACCAACAACAAGACAGAAGAAAGAGAAATTAAGGAGTCCATCCCATTTACAATTGCACCCAAAACTATAAGATACCTAGGAATAAACCTAACCAAAGAGGCTAAGAATCTATACACAGAAAACTATAAAGTACTCATGAAAGAAATTGAGGAAGATACAAAGAAATGGAAAAATGTTCCACACTCCTGGATTGGAAGAATAAATATTGTGAAAATGTCTATGCTACCTAAAGCAATCTACACATTTAATGCAATTCCTATCAAAGTACCATCCATTTTTTTCAAAGAAATGGAACAAATAATCTTAAAAATTATACGGAACCAGAAAAGACCGCGAATAGCCAAAGGAATATTGAAAAAGAAAGCCAAAGTTGGTGGCATTACAATTCCGGACTTCAAGCTCTATTACAAAGCTGTCATCATCAAGACAGCATGGTACTGGCACAAAAACAGACACATAGATCAATGGAACAGAATAGAGAGCCCAGAAATAGACCCTCAACTCTATGGTCAACTAATCTTCGACAAAGCAGGAAAGAATGTCCAATGGAAAAAAGACAGCCTCTTCAATAAATGGTGTTGGGAAAATTGGACAGCCACATACAGAAAAATGAAATTGGATCATTTCCTTACATCACACACGAAAATAGATGGATGAAGGACCTCAAAATGGATGAAGGACCTCAATGTGAGAAAGGAATCCATCAAAATCCTGAGGAGAACACAGGCAGCAACCTCTTCGACCTCAGCCACAGCAACATCTTCCTGGGAACATCACCAAAGGCAAGGGAAGCAAGGGCAAAAATGAACTATTGGGATTTTATCAAGATCAAAAGCTTTTGCACAGCAAAGGAAACAGTTAACAAAACCAACAGACAACTGACAGAATGGGAGAAGATATTTGCAAACGACATATCAGATAAAGGAATAGTGTCCAAAATCTATAAGGAACTTAGCAAACTTAACACCCAAAGACAAATAATCCAATTAAGAAATGGGCAGAGGACATGAACAGACATTTCTGCAAAGAAGACATCCAGATGGCCAACAGACACATGAAAAAGTGCTCCATATCATTCAGCATCAGGGAAATACAAATCAAAACCACAATGAGATATCACCTCACACCAGTCAGAATAGCTAAAATTAACAAGTCAGGAAATGACAGATGCTGGCGAGGATGCGGAGAAAGGGGAACCCTCCTACACTGTTGGTGGGAATGCAAGCTGGTGCAACCACTCTGGAAAACAGCATGGAGGTTCCTCAAAATGTTGAAAATAGAACTACCCTATGACCCAGCAATTGCACTACTGGGTATTTACCCTAAAGATACAAACGTAGTGATCCGAAGGGGCACGTGCACCCAAATGTTTATAGCAGCAATGTCTACAATAGCTAAACTATGGAAAGAACCTAGATGTCCATCAACAGATGAATGGATAAAGATGTGGTATATATACACAATGGAATACTATGCAGCCATCAAAAGAAATGAAATCTTGCCATTTGCGACGACGTGGATGGAACTAGAGGGTATCATGCTTAGTGAAATAAGTCAATCAGAGAAAGACAACTATCATATGATCTCCCTGATATGAGGGAGAGGAGATGCAACATGGGGGGTTAAGTGGGTTGGAGAAAAGTAAATGAAACAAGATGGGATTGGGAGGGAGACAAACCATAAATGACTCTTAATCTCACAAAACAAACTGAGGGTTGATGGGGGGAGGGAGCTTGGGAGCGGGGGGCTGGGGTTATGGACATTGGGGAGGGTATATGCTATGGTGAGTGCTGTGAAGTGTGTAAAACTGGCAATTCACAGACCTGTAACCCTGGGGATAAAAATATATTATATGTTTATAAAAAATAAAATAAAATAAAATAAAAAGAGATATCCTGAAGTCCTAATCCACAGTATTTCAGAGTGTGACCTTATTTGGAGATGGAGCCTTTGCTGAAATAAGTTAAAATGAGTCATTAGAGTAGTTCCTAATCCAGTCTGACTGGTGTCCTTATGAAAAGGAAATTTTTGAAACACACACAAATAGGGAGAATGGCATGTAAAGATTGAAGTTATGCTGGGACAAGCCAAAGAACTACCAGAAACTGGGCCCCTGGGGTGCTCAGTGCATTAAAGCCTCTGCCTTCGGCTCAGGTCATGATCCCAGGGTCTTGGGATCGAGCCCCGCATCTGGCTCTCTGCTCAGCATGGAGCCTGCTTCCTCCATCTCTGCCTGCTTCTCTGACTACTTGTGTTCTCTGTCAAATAAATAAATAAAATCTTAAAAAAAAAAAAAAAAAAAAAAAAAAAAAACTACCAGAAACTCAGAGAGAGAATTAATCCTCCCAACACCTGCAGAGGGAGCACAGCCCTGATCTCAGACTTGAGCCTCCAGAACTGTAAGATCATAAATTTCTGTTGTTTAAGCTGCTCAGTTTGGGGTTCTTTGTTATGGCATCCCTAGTGAACATGTACATAACTACATATCTGCTTAAGGCCAGATATTGTTTCATGTGCTTCAAGAAAACAACATATTGCAGAATAATATGAATTCAAAAATAGATATGAGACTCCAGTGTCTTCTATTGAGCCAAACAATAAAGACATATGCAAAAATGTAAAATAATGCTGCTCTTCTCACTAAGTTTTTTTGTCCTGTCAAATACAGTCATTTTCAAATGTTATTTATGTTATTGTCATTGTTATTTTAAAATCCATCAGTAAATAACTTTTTAAATTTCTTAGTTTTAACTGTTAATACAGTAAATATTGAGACCTATAACTGCCATCAACAAGAATTCTTTGGGGCCTTCAGTAATTTTTAACAGTTTAAAAGTCTTCTGAGACAAAGCAGTTTGAGAGCTTCAGGGAACAACTTAGCCAGGGAAAGAATGTAGGGGAAAGACTATCCAAGACAGAGGAACAGCACGTGCAAAGGCTTAGAACACAAAGAAGAAATGCAAGTTGAATGTAAGTGGAACAGAGAGTACAAGGGAACAGAAAGCTGAGAGAGGAGAGAGGAAGTCAAATCACAAAGGCCTTATATAACTTGTGAAAGAGTTTAGCTTTATGCAAAGAAACAAAGGTCTGACTAGCAATTTTTGTTTGAGAAAGGGTCCTCTAAATGTAGTAAGGAGGATAGATGGAGGGGGCAAGACTGAAGGCAAGGAACTAGTCAGAGATTAACTGAGGAAACAAAAAATAGTGGCAATGAGAAGGGGGAATATACATATTAATAGAGCTATTATGAATCAAAAGGACTTGGAAATTGTTTGATGTGATAAGTGAAAGACAGAGAAGCATTTAATTTAGAATAATGCCCAGTTTCAGACATGGGCAACTGAATGTTTGGTGTTGGCAATGGGCCTAGAACTCAGAAGATAGGTATGGGTTGGACAGAATATTTGGGAAATATTTGTATATAAATAATGATTAAGTCATGGATGGATGAAAATAGAGAGTGAATATATGGAGTACAAAGATAGAAGGGTCAAAGAAGGAGCCATCGGAACATCACCATTAAGGAAAGATCAGAAAAAAAGGTGCCAAAAGGAAGGAGTAGTCAGAGAGGTAGAAGAGGAGATAGGGAAAGTTCATGTCATAGAAGCCAAGAGAAGCAAGAATTACAGGAAGAAAATGATGTTCAACAAGGTCAACAGACAGGTCAGATAAAAAAAGAATTGAAAAGTATCTACCAGGATTAATAAGAAGAAAAGAATTATTACCCTGGTAATAGACATTTTGACTGGATAACACCTTTCCCCTCAAGTAAACATATGTTTACATTCATAAACAGCTCCTCCCTACCTACTTACCTCTATATTTATAACAATTAAATTTATTAATTCAACTAAGATCTGAGGAAGTTTCAGGGAGGGGGGGGGATTAGCTCCAGCCATGTTCATAATTAGATTCAGACATACAAACAAACATCTGAAAAAAAAAGACTATGGACTGATAAGGTAAATAAAGAAATCAGAATTCAAGAAAGGATGAAAGATCCACTAGTAATAAATCCTCTCTGTAGGAAGAACTTTGGCAGAGGATTGCCCTCTCTATCCAACATGGCAGCCACCAGACGCACACAGCTATTAAGGGCTTAAAATGCAAACTGAACTGAGATATGTTCTATGTGGAAAAAATACACACTAGGTTGTGAAGACTTTACGGGGGGGGGGGGGGGAATGGTGTGAAATAACTCCTAAATAGCTTTGATATCTACTATATTTTGAAATTATAATATTTGGGGGTATATTAGGTTAAATAAAATATATTACTGAAATTAACTTTATCTGATTCTTTATACCTTTTAAAGGTGGCTATCACACTTGTAGTTAGCACTGTACTTCTGTGGGACAGGGCTGATTTAGCCAAGCATAGCTATAGATCCTGAGGGTCAATAGGAAATTGTGTATCTGATCTTTTAGAAAATAATAAATTGGCTTATTAATTTCTTTTATACCTTGGAACTCAAGCAACCCTGGTTTGAGACCATTCTTGCCACCAACTGAGCATATGACAAAAGGAGGGAGCATTCTTTAATTTTTAAAAGGCAACTAAACAACACCTGAGTTCCTTTCCATAGGAATAGTACAGTTCAGAGGTCACCATGACAGCCTTGAAGGGCTTTCCAAATCAAGAACTTCTAGAATGCCCAAGATACTAGCTGGAGACTGAACGAAGCTGGAGCTTTGCATTAGGAGCTGAGGCTTGGAGCCAATGAGAAATTGTTCATAACCTCCGCTACTGAAGCCAGAAGCAATAGAGCCACAGTAACTACTTGAAGTGCATTATCTGTTAGAATCCTTTCAGCTGCAAGTAAGAAAACTTCAAAGTAGTATAAATAATAGGGGAATGTCTCATACAACAGAAAATTCAGAGATAAGGCAAGATCCAAAGTTCATTGATCAGTACATTGCACAGCTGTGAGCGAGCATCCAGTTTGTTTTCGTGGTCTCCTTTTTTTCCATGCACACTGGAAATTTCCATGCACACTGGAGTCCTTGTAATGCCGCTTGGTTTTGTCTTTTTCTCATGGCTATATAATTGTCACTACCAGTATCTGAATCCAGACGCTTCTTTATACCACCCATAAAGCAAAGTAGAGTAACCATTCATGTCACTTTCTAAAGAGCAAATAACAGTCACCACAGCAACCAGCAAACTCTCCTTGCTTCTCATTGGCTGAAGTAGGGCCACGTGCCCACTCTTGAGCCAATCACTGGCCAAAATGTTGGAATTACATTTAGACCAATAAGGTTCCCTTTTCCAGAGCTGAGGAGACAGGCTGCAACCTGGGCAACTTGTCCTGCAACAGGGTGAGGTAGATACCTGGAAAACACACAGGTTCTGTTAAGATGGAAGAGGACAGGGAATTCTGCAGGGTAGGCAACCCACAGTGTCCAAAGCAACTCAATTTAAGTACAGATAAGAAGGAGTCGATAGGGGGAAAGTTTAAAAACACAAAAGGAGAGTAATACTCCCCAGCCAATTATTCGGTCCTCGGCCAGCCTTCCTCAGCTTCACAGCAGCCCCACAACTGGTTTGGCTCAGGGAAAAACATCCAATTTTATGTGGCCAATGCAACAGGTCATTATGAAAGTTAAAGCATTATAAAAACAAAGATTCTATTTCAAAGCTGAATGTCAATAACTTTCAAAATATCTGTTGTTCAGTAGATCTGGACCTCTGTTGTCTCTGCTTACTTGCATAAATGATAAAGAATCAAATAATCCTTACTCAGCTTCTTGCGCCATTGCCAGCAGACATACTTAGACATCTTTATGTCCCACGTCTCTGCCCTCGCATAGTCACCACACTTTTTGAACCACAGCAACAAGAGTATGTTCTCTTGTGACTCTTTTCCAAGCCTTATTTGATACAGATGGGCCATGATCTAGGAAGAAAGAGTATGCTTGTAGGATCTGGATTTTTTTTTTTTTTTTTTAACTGAGCAGGGGACAAAAGATGTTCTTTAGTTACTGCTGTGTTTATCACAAAACTGCTTGGGTTTTAAAACCCTCTCAGCATTAAATATTCTAATTCCTCCACATGACTCCTTCTGTAGCAGCCCAAAGGTCAAGATATACAGAAGGAATTGGAACTCCACAAAGTTGTCTCTTCATTGAGCACAATGAAATACAATGAGAGTATACAGTCAGGGCTAGTAATTAAATGAAACAAATCATGCTGACATGGCTCCCATCAACCCGTGGAATTCTGGAGTTAGAAGAGACCTTCAAGACAATCTAGCCCTCTGTGGTAGGCAAAGTAATACCCCCCCACCCAAGAGGTCTATGTCCTAATTCTCAGAACCTATGGTTCTGTAAACTTACGTGGCAAAAGGAATTTACATGTATTAAATTAACAAATTTGAGGTGGAGATTATTCTGGATTATGTGGGTGGGCCCAAAATTATCACAAGCATCCTTACAAGCAAAAGAGAAGGGGCAAGAGAGTCAAATGGGAAGTGTTACTGGAAGCAGAAATCAAAAGGAATCAGTAACTGGCAGGAAGGGGTCCTCCAGCAAAGGAATGCATCCTGTAGAGGCTAGAGAAGATAAGGAAACTGATTCTCTGCCCAGAGGCTCCAGAGGGAAAGCAGCTCTGCCAACACATAGACTAGATTTTTGACCTGCATAACTTTAAGAAAATAAATGTGTTTTGCTTTAAGCCACTGAGTTTGTGGTGATTTGTTATAGCAGCAAGAGGACACATATACATCCTATTGCCTCATTTTATGATTCCCTGCCCCCACACTGAGATTCTTGCACTTACGTGATGTATTTCCTTCTATTACCATACTTACTGTAGTATAATATGTTTGTTTGCTAACTATCTCTAACTAGATGCTGAGCATCTCTGGAGTCAAGACTGTCTTTCATTTTTTCATCTCCAATAATACCTGACACAGATTTCTGACCCCCAAAATCATTTCATAAATATCTACTAGCTGGAAGGGAGCCAGGAAATAAAAGAATTTTGCAGCCCCATCTAAAAACCCCCTAGATGGATCCTAAATCACAGGAAACCAGTGACAGCACCCTCCAACCTCATAGTTATATGTTAGTCTCCTGACAGAACTGGCAATGCTGGGCACATTTAAGAAAAATCAACAGCAAGATTTCTTTCTAATAAGGGTATGGGATGTGAGTATAGAAATAACAGCCTTTGCACTTCAGGACAATGTGGTCTGTATACCTGAGCAAGGATTGTAGGTAACACCCTTTACGGCCTTAACAGAGCATTCTCAGGAAACAATGGGGATGTTCTCTGCTGAACCCTCCCACAGTGGAGGCAAGAAATACCACTCAGTGGTACAAACTCCATCCCTATAACTCTGGGGTTGAGCTCTCGCTGGCCCTCATTCTCAGGGCACTACAGTGTCAGTGTGGTGTCCTGTGGGCCAGAGCTGATCCAGCAGGATGCAGACCAAAAGCACTGGAAAGTCTCCCAGAGTGGACTCCAAAGGATGCTGAGGGTCACAAGCACAGAAGCCACAATCTGTTGTCAAGTCCTAAAGTCCAGCTCGTGGCAAGAATTTTGAGAAAAGTGAAAGGGGTAAAAAGGCAAGAAACCCTAGAATGGGGGACTGATTAAAGTAAGATCAGAAAGGACTAAGAAGGTCAAAGGCATTTCTCATGAGTGGGGCTGCAGAGGTGAAAGGCTCATTTAGATTGGACCTAGTTTGGGAGTAATGAGTGGGTGGCCAGTTTTAAAGGCTGGGATACAGGGTGCACCCCCCAAAGGAAGGACTTAGAGGCAGAAAGAAGGTCTCTAAATTTGTGTCTTAAACTACTGGAACAAAATGCTGCAGGAGTAACAGAACTGGTATAGGGGAGGTAACAGCAAACCTCAGTTTTCTCTGCAGTAATAATGTTCTCCAAAGCTTTCTGGCTTCTCATCTTCATCTGGGAACAGATCTGCCCCTTTGAACACAGTGGCCTGTATTCAAGCAATCACAGCTTCTCCCACTCCATCCACAGGGCTTTGGACCAGGGGTGGGTGTGTAATACCAGCCAAGCCAGAGTCCTTCCCCAAGGACTCTGTTTTTCAGACAGTTGGGAGAGAACAATTTGTCTTCCTTGATAGTGGCCATAAGGATGTGATCTAGGCTGCCATGGCCACATTCTCCCACCCTCGCCCACAAGAAGAAGCTGAGAGAATGGGGTCAAGGCTCAGAGAGAAGCAGAGATGAAAAGGAGATTCCTGGCAGGCTTGAACCCTCAGAGGTCCCCAGGGGTCACCCTCATTTGTTTAGCTCTTCCACCAATAACTCTCCCTGTGGATTCATCTTCTTGAAATCAGTTGCCTATCATTGTGAACAAAAAATCTGTCTGGGGTACTGGGGTACTGGGTATATATACAAGCAAGCAAGAAAAAGCAACGCAACACTGACATAGGCTCCTGCTTCACCCCATACACAATCTTTCACAGGAGCCCTCTCCCTCCTGCACATATCAGTTCACTTCTGCCGCCATCTGGCCTTACCCTCCTGGGTAAGCTTCTTGACCATGATGTTCAAGCACTGCCAAAACCACATTTTGGGTGTCCCCAAGGCTCAGAAAGTAGAGGAGAGTAGCCCGCTGCAGGAGACAGTCAGAGAGGGCAAGCAATTCTTTAGCTATAAATACTCCCTTTAAGGAACATTAAAGACTGAACATGACAAGTTTCTCCTCAGTTTCACCAGCTTTTTTTGTTATTGTTCCAGAATATTGTATGGCAGATAATATACACAGGCCAAACACTCATGAGGACATTCAAAGAAAGAGGGAGAGGAGAATCTCTGGAATAATACCCTTTTATTTTGTCAACCAATGAATCGCCTCTTTTGGCTGGAGTACAGTCATTAAAGTTTCCATCTTCTGAGTTTGCTTTCATTCTTTCCAGCCTCTCCCACTGAGGCCCAAGGGATGTCTCCAGCCCTGAAAATGAGTCCTCTACCCACCACCCCCATGTGCCTAAGCCTCATAATGTCCTGACCAATGAAACAAATTAATCTAAAAATGTTTCCTGAGGACCTTTCATCACAAGGTACTGCAGTCAACCCTAAGGGTTTCACAGCAATGTGTTAGGTAGAGTTCCTGAACTTGAGGAGCCAATAATAACAATGACAGTAATGATAGCAGCTAACAAGGATTGAGACCTTATCATGTGCTGAGTCCTGTGTGGCAGGTCTAATCTAAACACCGAAGGAAACCAGAACACTGGAATTACCATTATCCCTATTTTGGAACTGAAGGAACAGAGATGCCAAGAAAAACTGTCTTGCCTGAAGTCACGTGCAAAGTCAAGTGACTGGAACTTGTCTGAATTCTAAATCTCTGCTCTTAACCTCTTGGCTTAACAGATGAAAACTCTGTTTACTAGGGGCACTGTATGATATAGAGATAGACAGGGTTGGGGAGAAAAATACACACATAATCACAGAGCAGAGATGTGGTGAAATGTTATCAGAGAATTTGGAGAATTTGAGTGAAGGGGTATAAGTGTTCTTTCTACTGTACTTATAACTTGTCCTAAGTTTGAAATTATCTCAAAATACATTATTGAATAAAAAAGTATGCCTATCTTGGAGCACCTCTTGGGTGAATATTAGTTATCTTTTTTCATCTATGCCTATTTCCTAGAAAGAAATATTATCCTGATTTCTATTTCTTCAGTAATGAGCATTAAGTTTTTTCATTTTTTCTTCACCTTTTGTATTTTTTGAATTTTTTTTTTTTTTTTTGCCTTTTGTATTTTTACTTTTAGTTAATTATCTGTGACTTTTTCCACTTTTTCTAATGGGGGATGTAGTGGATACTGTGGTGCCCCACCCAGACCTCATCTTCAAGGATGGAGAATTCATCTCCCAGCTGCTGGGAATATTGGCTATTAGTGGCTCACAGTATCATTCCCCCACTCAGAATTCCCTCCACTCACAGGAAGCTGGCTCACCCATGGTTACTCCCTCTTTCAGGGGCCTCACATGATGGTGACTGTCTGATGTGGTAATATGAAGGCTTGATCAGCAGCCTAAATTGGGGACAACTCTGAAAGGCCATCCTAACTCCCAGTAAAACTGAGTAAATTTTGCTGTCAGCATCTCCCTCTGCCTACTCATGCTGTTCCTGCTTCTCTAGAAGGCACTCCAACAAGCTTTCTGAACACAACCCTCTACCTCAGAGCCTCTTTCCTAGGAACCAAGACAGGCAGAGCATCTTTTTCTTACTGACGTACAATGGTAAGAGCTATGTTTACTGTCTTTAAAATTTGAAAGTCTCAAGTGTCTGGGTGGCTCAGTCCATTAAGCATCTGCCTTCAGCACAGGTCATGATCTCAGGGTCCTGGGATCAAGTCCCGGAGTCAGGCTCCATCCTCTACAGGGAATCTACTTCTCCCTCTGCCTCCCCCCGCTCAACTTGTTCTCTCTCTCAAGTTAATAAATATTTTAAAAAAAAGAAACTTGAAAATCTCAACAAATTTGTTTTAAGAGAATGCAAAATATTCACTGTTAATCCACTCACTATTATCACTACTATCTTTTCTATTATTCACATCTCACTCACACTTACAGAGAATCTACCGTGAGCTTTTCAAAGGCATCTGTATATGTTTCACTTGATCCTCATGATCTTAAACCATGAAAGGCATGAGCTTCCAAGCCCAGAACCTACCTGGGTTTAGACCCAGATGCACCACTTATCAAATTACCTAATCTCTCTCAGCTTCTGTTCTCCTGTACCAAGTAGGGCTGATGTTAGCTCCCACCTCATATTGATGGTGATTAGTGAGTTAATGTAAAAATGGTTCCTGCTATCTAGAAAACACTTAGATAATGATGATTTTTCACACCCATCCATTGAGATAGCCTATTGTACTGCCCAAAGCCATTGCAAGTAGCCAATGTCACTCTAACTCTTCCAGGTATCTTAGTTTACAAATACAACATAACAGATTACAAAATAGCTATCAGGAGTGTGGAGGGTTACAGCTATTGTTCATATCAAGTTTCACAGTTCTACTGCAATATATAATAATCTCATTAAAACCCCATTCCAACCAAAATTCCAAGTGTGTTCAAATGAATAACTGCAGATAATTAAAGGCATAGTCACAATGTACCAAGTTTTCCATGTGTAAGATTGAATTATATATAAGTATGCTTGATATATGTTTCAAAGCATCTATGACCCATACTTTAAATCCATTTTATTATATTTAGGCTAATCACAGGCCCGAATATGCGGAGACATAGTGACACTTGAGTGTTTCTGTGTTTCTTCTAGAAAGGAGTCTTGAATACAGTGACAGTAACTAAATAGTTCTGTGAAGTTGAAGGCTGTGAATAAGTCTTCTGCTAGCAAATAGAGGGACAGAGAGAACAAACAGTATAAACAAAGTATTATTTAAAATTTGCATATCAATTTTTTGTAACTGATGCCTCTTCCAGTATTCCACAAGTAATGTGGATAGTGCACTCTGGACATTCCTTTATACTCAAAATTCATAAGAAGAAAGGCCAATGCCAACTTATCAACCATCCTAAATTTAAGCATTACAGATTTTCTATTTGTGGGTTTGAAAAGAATGGTGTTGCCCACATTTATTTACTAGGAAGTATGCATACGTTTAGAATGCTTCATGCCCTAGTAAGTTTCACTCACAGACTCACATGTACTTCCAAGCTAGATTTGTTCTTGAAAATGCTGATTTATGAGGCACTTACACAGCTCATTTAAATGTTAATTCAGTCATTTAAAGTAAGATAACTAAATACCATCCCTCACTATGCAAGTTACTTGTAACATCTTATGGAAATTACTTAACCTCTCTGTGCACCATTTTCCTAATTATATTATAAGGTAAGTAGAATTAAATATTTTCCTTGCTCTGTTGCAAAATGAATTGGTTAGTACCTAGCTCAGGGAGTTGTTGTGAGGACCAAACGACTTAATAAACATAAAGCTCTCAGATTAGAGCCTAGAATATAATAAGCACTGCACAAGCATTAGCCATTCTAACTTTATTATTATGATTATCATTATCATAATCATTATTGCTATAATTACAAATAAGCTTTATTTCATGTACCTTATATATTCAACATGATATTTTATTTATTTACACTATAGTATTCTTCAATGTTTTCTCCTGACTCACACTGGTTTTTCTCTCCAATTTTACACACATTTTTGAGGCTTGACTGTTACATTTACTTTTTGCCCTGTTCATAATGGAATAGACACTTACTATGAGACTTCCAAAGCCAAATAAAGGCTCATAATCCATTTTGTAACAGAGCAAAGAAAATACGTAATTCTATTTCATTCTTAATTGGGGACATTTGTTCTATTCCTAATTGAAGAATCGCAAGACCCCCAAAGCTGGAGAGTTTGAAACACAGAATTCATTTTACAGTTTTCCAAATTCCTGTAGGGCAAGCTCATGGCCAAATTCTGGAGAAAAGGAAACCAAACTTAAGGATAATTACCAGGGCTAATCATAGACTATTACATTTGAAGAGCATTGTTTTCTAAATTCAAAATATTTGGCTTTTAAGTCTTTCAATTTATTCCATGCGAAGGAAACAAATAAAAGAACACAAATGGTACAAAAGTCAATACAGCTTAAAAGTCAATGCTGGTCTCCTCAGTGGAAAATAATGATTTAAACTTAACAATACTGAAAAAGAAGGGATCGACAACTCAAGCAGATAATTGTAATTGACTGGTAAAATACATTCTAGAAAAGATTAGAGTGAACAAGAGAGGTGCATGTGGCACAATGATAATTAGAAGCCATCTCTCACATGCCAGCCTGTCCCCTTGACACTGGTTATGGCCTCAGACAGCCTCAGAACTGGTGATTTGTTTTGCAAAGATTGAAGGAGATCAAAGAGCAGGGTCTTGGTGCCTATGACATAGACATCTCCAGCCCTCCTTCTGTCTGCTGCAATGTGCAGAGAAATTGTACCAGGTCCAGCATGTGATACTTAGGATTTTATTGAGCCCAGCAGGATAATCTTCTCATCTCAAGATTTTTAACTGAATCACATCTACAAATGTGTGGCCATGCACAGGAACATATTCACAGGTTTTGAGGATTAGGATGTGGACATCTCAGGGGGTGCACGGGAGGGAGATGGGAAATGCATTATTTCACTTACCACAGAAGCTGGTCCCTGCTTAACAGAACATGCCTCAGCATTGCTTGCTTCCTATAGCCTGAGACCTGGAGTCCTCCCTTCCTAGGCTCTAGCCAGCCTGTTCCCATATTCTCTCCTTCTCACCAATTCGTTCCAATTCCTTTGTCCCAAGACCACTAAATACCTATTATCCAAAACTCTTCAATCTTGTTGTGACACTCCTTTTCCCCATGGCTTTCAATGTGACCTAATCCTTCCTCCTCTGTCCATGCCCCATCCTGCCCCTAAGAGCTCATTCATGCTATCTGTCCCTACTTCTATCTACCTGGTATGCTGCTATGATTCTGCTGTCCCCACTGTGGCCTTGTCACTACCTGGGGCTAGGATACACTGTTTAAGAAACTTTTGCCTGGACAGGGGTGAGAGAAAAGAATGTTCATGAAAGAGAATTACAGATGGAGTAGGTATAAGTGCAAAGAATATAGTGGAACCAATCGTAAGATCTTTACTTTTGGAATCTTTGTGACTTGATGAAAAGAAAAGGTCACCATCACACCTACTTGGAAAACTTACAATATATTAAAGAAAATAAAATTAAAAATGAAAGTTTGTTTCCAGCCAAGAAAACACACTATTAAATATATTATACTTTTCTGTGAAGAGCCAATTTTCCATGAATGCATCAGATCAATTTGGTTGTTTCATTGGGTTGCAACTCTAGCCCTAGTATGAGTAAAGAGTAATGATGATGATTTCACACCCACATAGGAATAGAATTTTTACTTTACTCCATGGCCCCTACTTTCTTTGTGCAGGGTTCATGGTTCATAGAACCATATCTCTACGCAATGAGAAGTAATATTGCCAAATAATATCACAGAGGGCCCACAAAAGGTCAGGGTTCCACAAAAGCATCCTAGACCACTGCAGCTTCTTTCGGATGGTCCTACTCTCTATCTGACATGTGTGCAAGGAGAATAATCAATAGAGATATCCATCCACATTCTGTTCTTAGTGGAGCAGTGCAGATGAATTTTTTTCCTTCCTGCAAGTCAGTGAATTACAAAACTTCTGTGCATTAGAGTCCTAGCTTCACCTGTCCCACAACAGAATTATAAGCCTTTGCATTGAAAAGCTTAAACTCCTAGAGGTTTTAGAGTGGGAGGTAAAAGATGAGCAAAGAACCCAATATGGCAAGTAAAGAGAGAAGGGCTCTGGGTTTCCCCTGTATGAAAGAGAGAAACAAGGCTGTGAGGGCAGCTCTGGAGAGGTGGGCACTCATATGCCAGTGACTCAGAGACAGCCAGCCATTCACCAGTGAAACCCTGGGAATAACACAGAAGGTACCTGTGGCCCAGCCTGAATCTGTGGGAGGGCAGCTATGAGGAGTGAATGAGAGTCCACCGGGTACCCCACAGATGATGGAGAGACATTCAAATGCAATACTCAGAAAACATTGCAGATGGAGCAAAATGACCACCAAACACTAAACCCAAGCCTTACATGATCTGGGGGAAAACCTCAGAAAACCTCTGCCAACCACCCCATGTAATGTAAATGTAGGAAACAACAAAAACTCCAAAACCATGACAAAATTAGGCATGACAATATTTTGGCAAATATGATCATGGAGCCAGGTTTATTTTAAATTGGAAACAAAAGAAAAGCTATATAGCATATCTTGCACTTAGGAGTAAACTCAAGTTTTTCACCTAAATACATGTGGGAAAGAAATTTTTAAAAATTTTGAGCATGTCCCATATACATGCACATCATTTTTTAGTTTGTTTCTTTTTGGGGAAAATTTTCAAAAAGAGAACTCTTTGGGTAAAATATGGAATACAGATTAGAATTTGTATTTCCATGAGAGGAAAAAAAAAAAAACCTATATTAAAAAAAATAAAGAAAGATAGATACTTCATAGGAAAAGAGTCTGCCTTTGAAATCAAGTTTACTGGAGGAATTTGAAAAAATTAGCTTAAATTTCACAGTTCATCAAATCCCATATTTTAAAAATCAGCCCATAAAGAACTCCGAACAAGATGTGTCGAAAAAGAGAATGTTTGATTGATTAATACTGTTCTTTCTTTCCAGTTTTTAGATTTCACAAATCTTTTTGCCAAATAGTTATAAACTTTTAAAGTCCTTTCCAGTGATTTATCTTTAATAGATGACAGCTCTACTCTGCCTTTATATTTTTAAAAGATGAAACTCAAAACATCTCAGATGTTTCTCTTTAATGTTATAAGAATTTCTGGGTCTTGTTCCATCTTCTGACTCTATTTTGTTAATAGAATTATAAAAATAGAAATAAATAAAAATGCACAAATTTACCAATAACAGAGTGTACACCACTACTCAAAATAATTTACAGTTTTCTATGAACTTGAATTCATCTCAGGTTTATCAAGATAACTGATTTTTAAAAGTCCTATAATAAATAGTGTGAATATAGTGTTTTATTAAAAAGGAGGGGGGGAATATTCCCAGAAAACACAGGAGACTATTTCAATTTATATATCTTCACAACATTAAAAGTGAGGCATTTCCCAAAATCTTAACAAGTCAGCTACTTACACCATCACCCACAGAGAGAGCTGTGGTCCAGGTCGGGGTGGGCAGTAGAGAAGGGGAGAGGGAGTGAGAGGAAGTTGGTAAATAAATTCACAATGCCAACATATTACTTTAAGCAGACTGAATATTAAAAAATTAGATTTTAAAAACCACTAATGAGGGACTAAGTTCCCTTATAAAATGATTGTTTCCCATAGGATTTCTTAGAGGCACAAAATACTCTGTTACATATCTAATTAGAGAAAAGCACTGTGTTAGGACAAAAGAATGAATGCTTATTGAAATTAATGCATCATGGACCTGTCTCCTAGGGGGAGGTCCTGGTCTTTAGTACATGAGAAAATATTTATACAACTTTTCAGGAATATCTCTAATGTATACAGCATGTCAATTCTGTATAAATAAATCACAAAATGTATCTATCATCTATATCACAATAACTGATACTAGTAAAATATACGATTTACAAAGAACTTTTATACTCACGTTTTTAAATCCTTACAACAAATCCATGAGGTAGAAAGTATTGGTTTTTTAAAGACTTCATTTATTTATTTGAGAGAGAGCGAGGGAGAAGGTGAGAGAATCTGAAACAGACTCTGCACTGTGCACAGAGCCCAACACGGGGCTTGATCCCACAACTGTGAAATCATGACCTGGGCCAACAGCAAGAGTTGGATGCCCAACCAATTGAGTCACCCAGGCATCCTGAGGTAGAAAGTATTATTAAAATCCTCACTATCGGAAAGCTGGGGAAGCTCTCGTGTTTAGTGCTGGGGAGTCTGGTAGAGTTCCTGGAGGTAAATCAATCTCGAAAGGGCCCCCCTATGACCGGGCCCCGTTGAAGCTTGAACTCTGAGCATTGTCCACATGGCATATCCAGCAACTCGTCAGCGACCATGCAGGTCACCGCCCACGCACTGATTCCTGACTTGGTTTCTGCTCTGGCGTTTCTGCTCCTGTAGCTGATAATTCCACAGGGAAAGGATCACATCTATCTCAAATTCACTGACTGCTGCATTCCCCACCGCTCCCCCTCCCCCTAGCACCTGGTACGATGCCTGCAACATAGTAACCATTAAAAAGTGCTTTCCAGAGACAGGAGACAAGATGGCGGGGAAGTAGGAGGAGGCACCGTTTCAACCTGTACCCTAAAGTGAGCTGATTACCTACCAAAGAACTCCGATCACCCATGAAATCAGCCTGAGATCAGAATTATACACGTCTGGATCTCTATGGGGGCAGAAGATGCCAGTGGGCAGAAGCGTTCCAGGGTGCACCTTGACTGCATCACAGTTGATACATCCAGCTACATCCGTTCAGTCATCTCTTACCAAAATGACTAGGAGGAGGAATGCCCAACAGAAGAAAAATACAGAGGATGGGCCTTCTGCAACAGAGCTAATGGCCATCGACTAGACAATACGTCAGAAAGGGAATTCAGGCTAACAATTATCCAGGCAATAGCTAGGTTGGAGCAAGCATGGATGACCAAACAGAATTGATTAGGGCAGAACTGAAAGCCAGCAGGGATGATGTTCACAATGTTAGGACAGAACTGAAAGCCAGCAGGGATGATGTTCAAAATGCTCTCAATGAGTTCCAATCTAATCTAAATTCTCTAAAAGCTAGGGTAACTGAGACAGAAGATAGAATTAGTGAATCTGGAGGACAAACAGATAGAGAAAGAAGCCTGGAACAAACAGCTTAGAAGCCACGAAAACAATCAGGGAAATAAATGATGCCATGAAACATTCCAACGTCAGAATTATTGGAATCCCTGAAGGGGAGGAGAAAGAAAGAACTCTAGAAGATATAGTGGAACAAGTTGTCCATGGAAATTTTCCCAATCTCACAGATGGAACCAGCGTTCATGTACTAGAGGCAGAACGGTTCCCCCCAAGATTATAGATTCTCGAAAGTCCTCGAGACACCTAATAGTAAGAATGAAGAATTATAATTGTAGGCAGACCCTCTTGAAAGCAGCCAGGACAAAGAAGCTCCTTATGTACAGAGGACAGCCCATCAGAATAACGTCAGACCTGCCCACAGAGACCTGGCAAGCCAGAAAGGGCTGGCAAGATGTATTCAGGGCACTAAATGAGAAGAACATGCAGCCAAGAATACTTTATCCAGCAAGATGGACATTCAAAATGGATGGAGAGATAAAGAGTTTCCAAGACCGGCAAGGCTTAAAAGACTATGCAACCACCAAGCCGACACTGCAGGAAATATTAAGGGGGGGTTCTATAAAAGAGAAAAAATCCTAAAAATATCATTGAACAGAAATATAGAGACAATCTACAGAAAGAAAGACTTCAAAGGTAACACGATGTCAATAAAAACGTATCTATCAATAATCACTCTCAATGTGAATGGCCTAAATGTGCCCATAAAATGACACAGGGTTGCAGATTGGATAAAACGACAGGACCCATCCATATGTTGTCTACAAGAGACCCATTTTGAACCTAAAGATACACCCAGACTGAAAGTGAAGGGATGGAGAAGCATCTTTCATGCCAATGGGCCTCAAAAGAAGGCTTGGGTAGCGATTCTCATATCAGATAAATTAGATTTTAAACTAAAGACTGTAGTCAGAGATACAGAAGGACACTACATAATTCTTAAAGGGATGTCCACCAAGATGATCTAACAATTGTAAATATCTATGCCCCCAATATGGGAGCAGCAATTACAGAAGAAAACTAGTAATCAAGATAAAAAGTCATTGATATGAATACATTAATAGTAGGAGATATTAACACGCCTCTCTCAGTAATAGATGATTGAAGCAGAAAATCAATAAAGAAACAAGAGCATTGAATGACACATTGGACCAGATGGACCTCATAGATATATACAGAACATTCCACCCTAAAACAACAGAATACTCATTCTTCCCAAGCACACATGGAACCTTCTCCAGAATAGACCCCACATACTGGGTCACAAATCAGGACTCAACTAATACCAAAAGACTGACATTATTCCCTGCATATTCTCAGATCACAATGCTTTGAAACTGGAGCTCAATCACAAGGAAAAGTTCGGAAGGAACTCAAACATCTGGAAGCTAAAGACCACCTTGCTTAAGAATGCTTGGATCAACCAGGAGATCAAAGAAGAACTTAAACAGTTCATGGAAACCAAAGAGAATGAAGACACTTTGGTCCAAAACCTATGGGATACAGCAAAGGCGGTCCTGAGGGGGAAATACATAGCCATCCAAGCCTCCCTCAAAAAAAATTGAAAAATACAGAACACAGCAGCTGTCTCTACACCTTAAAGAACTGGAGAATCAACAACAAATCAAACCAACTCCACACATAAGAAGGGAAATGATCAAGATTAGAGCAGAGATCAATGAGGTAGAAACCAGAGATACAGTAGAATGTATCAATGAAACTAGAAGCTGGTTTTTTGAAAGAATCAATAAGATCGATAAACCATTGGCCACACTAATCCAAAAGAAAAGAGAGAAAGCCCAAATTAATAAAATTATGAATGAAAAAGGGAGAGATCACAACTAACACCAAGGAAGTAAAAACAATCATAGAAGTTATTATCAACAGTTATATGCCAATAAGCTAAGCAACTTAGATGAAATGGATGCATTCCTGGAAAACTATAAACTCCCAAAATTGAACCAGGAAGAAATTGACAACCTGAATATACCAATATCTAGTAACAAGATTGAAGCAGTGATCAAAAACCTCCCAAAAAACAAGAGCCCAGGACCTGATGGATTCCCTGGGGAATTCTACCAAACTTTCAAAGAAGAAATAACACCTATTCTCCTGAAGCTGTTTCAAAAATTGAAGCAGAAGGAAAACTTCCAGACTCTTTTTATGAAGCCAGCATTACCCTGATCCCCAAACCAGGCAAAGACCCTACCAAAAAGGAGAATTTCAGACCAATATCACTGATGAATATGGATGCTAAGATTCTCAACAAGATCCTAGCAAACAGGATCCAACAGTACATTAAAAAGATTATCCACCATGACCAGGTGGGATTCATCCCTGGGTTACAAGGATGGTTCAACATTCGCAAATCAATTAATGTGATAGAACAAATCAATAAGAGAAGAGAGAAGAACCACATGGTCCTCTCAATTGATGCAGAAAAAGCATTTGGCAAAATCCAGCATCCTTTCCTGATTAAAACGCTTCAAAGTATAGGGATAGAGGGAACATTCCTGAACTTCATAAAATCTATCTATGAAAGACCCACAGCAAATATCCTCAATGGGAAAAAGCTTTCAGCCTTCCCGTTGAGATCAGGAACTTGACAAGGACGCCCACTCTCACCACTCTTGTTCAACATAGTATTAGAAGTCCTAGCAACAGCAATCAGACAACACAGAGAAATAAAAGGTATCCAAATTGGCAATGAAGAAGTCAAACTCTCTCTCTCTTCGCAGATGACATGATTCTTTATATGGAAAACCCAAAAGACTCCGCCCCCAAACTACTAGAACTCATACAGCAATTCAGTAACGTGGCAGGATACAAAGTCAATGTACAGAAATCAGTGGCTTTCTTATACACTAACAATGAAAATACAGAAAGGGAAATTAGAGAATCGATTCCATTTACTATAGCACCAAGAATCATAAGATACCTGGGAATAAACCTAACCAAAGAGGTAAAGGATCTGTACTCGAGGAACTACAGAACACTCATGAAAGAAATTGAAGAAGACACAAAAAGATGGAAGACCATTCCATGCTCTTGGATCGGAAGAATAAACATTGTTAAAATGTCTATACTGCCTAGAGCAATCTATACTTTTAATGCCATTCCGATCAAAATTCCACCGGTATTTTTCAAAGAGCTGGAGCAAATAATCCTAAAATTTGTATGGAACCAGGAGAGACCCCAATTGCTAAGGAAATGTTGAAAAACAAAAATAAAACTGGCAGCATCACGTTACCTGATTTCAAGCTTTACTACAAAGCTGTGATCACCAAGACAGCATGGTATGGCATAAAAACAGACACACAGACCAGTGGAACAGAGTAGAGAGCCCAGATATGGACCCTCAACTCTATGGTCAAACAACCTTCGACAAAACAGGAAAAAATATACAGTGGAAAAAAGACAGTCTCTTAAATAAATGGTGCTGGGAAAACTGGACAGCTATATGTAGAAGAATGAAACTCAACCATTCCCTTACACCGTACACAAAGATAAACTCAAAATGGATAAAAGACCTCAATGTGAGACAGGAATCCATCAGAATCCTAGAGGAGAACATAAGCAGTAACCTCTTCAACATCAGCCACAGCAACTTTTTTCAAGATATGTCTCCAAAGGCAAAGGAAACAAAAGCAAAAATGGGACTTCACTTTGGGGACTTCATCAAGATCAAAAGCTTCTGCACAGCAAAGGAAACAGTCAACAGAACAAAGAGGCAACCCACAGAATGGGAGAAGATATTTGCAAATAACAGTATAGACAAAAGGTTGATATCCAGGATCTATAAAGAACTCCTCAAACCCACATACACAAAACAGATAATCATATCAAAAAATGGGCAGAAATATGAACAGACACTTCTCCAACGAAGACATACAAATGGCTATCAGACACATGAAAAAATGTTCATCAGCACTAGCCATCAGGGAGATTCAAGTTAAAACCACATTGAGATACCACCTTACACCAGTTAGAATGGCCAAAATTAGCAAGAAAGGAAACAACATGTGTTGGAGAGGATGTGGAGAAAGGGGAACCCTCTTACACTGTTGGTGGGAATGCAAGTTGGTACAGCCACTTGGGAGAACAGTGTGGAGATTCCTCAAGAAATTAAAAATAGAGCTTCCCTATGACCCTGCAATTTCACTACTGGGTATTTACCCCAAAGATACAGATGTAGTGAAAAGAAGGGCCATCTGTACCCCAATGTTTATAGCAGCAATGGCCACAGTCGCCAAACTGTGGAAAGAACCAAGATGCCCTTCAACAGACAAATGGATAAGGAAGATGTGGTCCATATACACGATGGAGTATTACGCCTCCATCAGAAAGGATGAATACCCAACTTTTGTAGCAACATGGATGGGACTGGAAGAGATTATGCTGAATGAAATAAGTCAAGCAGAGAGAGTCAATTATATGTTTTCACTTATTTGTGGAGCATAACAAATAACATGGAGGACATGGGGAGATGGAGAGGAGAAGGGAGTTGAGGGAAATTGGAAGGGGAGGTGAACCATGAGAGACTATGGACTCTGAAAAACAACCTGAGGGTTTTGAAGGGGCAGGGGGCTGGGAGGTTGGGGGAACCAGGTGGTGGGTATTAGGGAGGGCACTATTACATGGAGCACTGGGTGTGGTGCAAAAACAATGAATACTGTTACGCTGAAAAGAAATAATAATTTTTAAAAAGTCTTCACTATCAGTGAGGAAATGAAGGTCAGCGGATCAAAAGCAGAGCACCCATATTCTTTCTGTGTTCAACATAGAGGTTGTTCAATGTAACTACTACTGGAAAACTGGCCCTTGCACACCCAGGGTTCACAGGCCAGTCCAGATTCAAAGAGCTTGGCCGTGGACACCCACTGTGTGTTGGGCTTGACTGGGGTCAGCCAGCAGCACGGGGGCCACCACTGTTAGGTGCTGCCCACTGTGCTGGATTATGCCGGCCTGGTGACCAAGCTGGTATGCAGCCCTCCATGGTGAAGCCCCAGCCTCTAAAGTAGTCTTTCACCATGTCTTTAATGCTCTTGTACTGACCACAGCAAAGCATGACTCCTCTTGTTGCCTCAGCAAAGCTTGACTCCCATGTCCACCCACATGGATTCACTGTCTGTCAGCTCAGTGCACATCTCGCTTGTCTCTTCTCTGCATATCTCCTGACCAAACATTGACACTGAAACCCAGGGTACCCTTGGCGAGGCCCTCACTGCTGGTGATGTCATGATCAGATACTGGTTAAAGCATGTAACCCAGGGCTTCTTAGGCATTTTCATCCTTCACAATTCCTAGTTCCACCAAATCTCCACCACCATCCCTGACCATCCCCATCACCACACAACCACACACACACACACACTCATTTTGCCTCAGCCGGAAAGATGGAATGCCCTATTCCGTTACCCATTTTGAGCAGGTAAATTTAGAGCTCTGAAATTCACATGAATTGTTTTTAAAAACATGTAACAAACACTTAAATGGTACCTACAATATACCAGATGCTATTGTAAGGACTTTATGAATAATAGCTCATTTAATCCTGACAACCCAGGCCTCCATTTCACAGATATGAAAACTAATACAGGGAGGTACCTTGCCCAAGATCACTCGCTAGGAAGTTGGAAGCCAAGTTTCTAACTGGAGGACTCTAGTTCCTGCATCCATCTCTCACCCACTACTAGACTCTACAACTGGGCAGAGAACACAAAGAGTGTTTTTAAGAAAGGATGGATGGAAAATGAATAATAGCGTAGCATGAACCGAAGGACACACGCCCCCAGGTTGAGGAGACAGAAGAGTGATCTCAGTGGACTGATAAAGCAGCAGCACAGATTCTCTGCCCACAAATCAAACAGTACTTGGTAATTTCAGGCTTCCCAATTTTCACCACCCTTTCTTCCCTCCCACTCCTACCCCACACCAAGAAAGAACCAATCTGGAAACCTCTGACGAGACACTCTCCTTCCAGCTCACCAGGGAGGGCTTATTTATAATATTTTCTCCCTCCTAATTGTCAAGATGTAGAGATTATATGGTCCCATAATGAGAGGCATTGCTTTTTTGACTTAAAAAAATTGTTTTGTAAGCTGTAGCCCACAGATACTTCCCTTAAGCTGGAAAAAGAGTGGGTGGGGGGGAACCTTAGTAGTTTTACATCTCAATTATCTATAACACGGATGTTTAGAGGGAAGGTGCTGGTTTGTTTTGTTTTGGGGACTCATTTGTTTCCTTTTTTCTCAATTTGGCATTCGAATAATATGGTTTTACACTGAAAAACTTGTTTGACCCACATCCATCTGTAGGTCTTTGGTGTGGTAGTACTACACACATCTCACTCTTTTCCTTAGATTCTGGTTTATTTTAAGATGACTTAGAGAAAGTGGTAATGTTATAGCTCCAAATTTGTATTATAATATTGTTTTTTCTCTGGCCTGAAAAGGACAAATTGTTCCTTATTCTGTGTTGCATCAGTTCAACTTCTTCACTAAGTTATTATTGACTGGTCTTTAACTATCTGGGTGGGCTTCTGGTAATAATTAAACTACCACCTCCATTAAATCCCAAGGCGAGGAAACTGTGAGGGTAGTGGCAGCTGAGTTCCTAGTAACATTTTACTATCATAAAGAAGGCTTAAAGGGCACTTGTGTGTTCTTTGTTTTTCAGGCCATAAAACTATGAACATCTGATGATAAAGCGTCCTTTTAAATACTCTGAATAATTTATTGGGCTCTTGCTTACAGCAGAGTTCTATTGTTTTTTGACACTTCATTTCTACAATTAGGCAGTGGCTTTGGAAACACATTAAAGACTCCTTCAAATAACTAATCCAAATCCCATAAGGAATAGATTTGGAATACTTAACTCTGAATTTCAGCATCTGAAAGAAAAAGAGAGACAGAGAGAGAGGAGGAGGAAGGGAGAATGAGAGACTGTTACAGAGGTAGCATGGATCACTGGCAAGAAAAAGTTCTGAAATCCAAAAACGAGTATTAATTTCACCTCTCCAAGTGCTTCACTTGGATCCAAAAATAAGTGAAATCATCCTTAGGCTGTTGTCTCCTAACTCCAAAACCCAGAGATTGGATGCATCAGTTAAAACTAGATTAGGTTGCATTATTAAAAAGACAGTAACAAAAGTGGTATAAACACATAATAAAAGCCTGAGTTAGGCAGCTGAGGGCTGATCTGGTCAACCCACAGGGTAGGGACAGGGGCTTCTATTCTGTGGGCCTTCTCCATCCTTGATTTGCTAACTCTTGGTGTAAGATGGTTCCTTGACCTCTAGCTGCCATGTCCACATTCCAAACAATGAGGAAAAGGAATAGAGAAGCAACATGTTTCCTTCCTTAAAGAAGACTTTGGAAGTCTCAACACACCTTCCATATCACATTTCATGGTCTAAACTAAGTCACATGGTCACACACCTCTGTCACAAGGAAGCAAGCAAAGGTAAACTTTTACTAAGTAGCAAAGTGCCCAGTGTTACAAACAAGACAGCCGGCCCAAAGTGGAATTAGTTATGCTAAGACTCACATCACCAAACCAAGACTTCATTACAGTTCCAGTTCTGCCAGAAATGCAATCTTAAACCAGTCAGTCAGGACTCTTCTGATCAGCACTGTTAAACAATTTGTCTGATAGACCCCAGCCATCCCCCAAAGGAAAGTAAACTTGCAATAACCAGTTCACTTTTTTACCGTTCCCTCCTTCCCACTCACTTCTGCCTATAAAAGTTTTTCATTTTATACAGCTTCTCAGAGCTCCTTTTTTAAAAAAAAATCAGTCCTTTGCCTTTGATTTGGGAAGTAAAGTAACTATAAGTATATTATTCAAACAGCAAATATTTACTGAGAGCATGTGTGCTCATGATATGTTTGGTGTCCATGCTGTTCTTTTTTTTCAATTCTTTATTTAAATTCAATGTACTTAATATATACTGTATTATTAGTTTCATGGGTAGAATTTGGTGACTCATCAGTTGCATGTAACACCAATTCACAACAACATGGATGGACCTAGAGGGTATTATGCTAAGTGAAATAAGTCTGAGAAAGACAAACACCATACGATTTCACTCATACATGGAATTTATGAAATGAAACAAATGAACATAAAGGAAGGGAAGGAAAAATAAAATAAAATTAGATGAAAATGGAGAGGCAAATTATAGAGACAATGAACTCTTTTTATCAACTAGATTGGATGCTGCCTGATTCAAACTGATTTTTACTCAAACTTAAAAAACAATTATAACATGCCTCAGTTTATCTTTTAACACCAGCCTAGCAGGAAGCAGAGAATGGATTTAGGGAGGCAACTGGCAGTCTCTGCCCATGGAAATGAAGGCCTCCCTTCTAGAATATTGAAATGTGTCAGTGAAATGTAATACTTTCTCCGAATATGGCATTTAGACAACACTGCACAGCTCTAAGCTGTTTTCTCTCTTTACGCTAGCCCTCCCTTACCTGTACCACTGTTGATATTTTCCACCTGCACCATTCCTGAATCAGCCAATTTCCTTCAGGTTTGCAGCAGATTATCTAAGTTACCTGCCTTGTTTAGGGGTATGAAATTAGAAGATGCTTTGTAGGGAAAAACCTACCAAAACATCAAAATGTAATAGTAAATACTAGAAGTAGCTAGTAGTGCAAACTGGCAGGAGACAGAATTCACTTCTGAAACCGTTAGAGTGAAGATCCAGGAGGGAAGGAAGAGGTGTGATGATGCTAACAAGAGGAGTAAGAGGCCAGAGACGGCTGCAGCTAACATGTTGTACAACACATGTAATTCACCCCAGCAGCATGAGGGCGATGCCCACCCCTGCATCAGCTATCTCACTTCATGCTCACAAGAGCCCTACAAGACAACTATGCGTGTGTGTGTGTGTGTGTGTGTGTGTGTGTGTATTTGGGGTTTTTTTTTTTTTTTTTTACTATTTTACAGATAAGGAAATTGAGGTTCAAAAAGGTCTTGAGACTTGAGGTTCCACATGAAGTAGATGGAAGAAATAAAATGAAAAGAGACTCAGAAAGGGTCACAAAAATTAATGACCAGTAAGATAGCCCAGAGGAGCGAGCTCTTGCATCGAGACAGGCCACTGTGAGGAGCAGGGACCTCTGCTGAAGAGACACCACCAACCCAGGGCAGCCTAGCAGAAGGGGAGCCAGGAATCACACCTTGAACTCCCTCTCAACACTTCTGTTGATCTCCTGCAGGTGTTGGATGAAGCAAAACAGAAATCTAAGTGCAAGGAGTTCTCAATATAATCTACATAGGTCAGCATCCCAGGGCAGGAAGCAGGGTTGAAAGCGGAGGGCTGAATCTGGAGAGGCAAATAAGATTCCAGCACAGAAGGTGAGCCATCACTGTCTTCTCATTGTATTCAAGGACCACAAATAAGTAATATAACTTTGCTCATTTTACCATTAAAACTTCCCTTCCCATTGCCCCACTCACACCTATACAAGCAGGTCAGGATACAGGATGTGATTCAGCACCCTCTTAATACCAGCAGGTAACAAGTTAGAACCTTGGCCCACTACATCTAAAGATTTCCAAAAACTGAGCTAGACTGTGTGAGAGAGGCAATTGACTCTCTTATTTTTTTAATTATGTTAGGGGCACAACTTATATAATTTCTTCCATAGTCTGAAGATACTCAAAAACTTTCTCTTATTTTCATACCTCACCCTATGCCCCACCCCCCCAATCCCACAATGCACAGGAGATGGTGGCTGAGGGACACACTGGGGCGAAGCACAAGGGCCATGCTCCGGCCTCCATGTCCCAGTGAGGTGCACCACCTGCTCTGGGCCAAACTCAGGGAACACATGGACTTCAGCTGGCATATTTGATTACAATTAAAAAGGCACCCTTGTTTTCCTATTAAAAAAAAAAAAAAAAAAAAAACCTTTCTCCTATTATATGATTCATCTATTTACCAATGCATCTTCTACTTAGGTTTCTTAATTCTTATCTTAAGGGAAAGAAAATAACAAGGCAGCAACATTCTTCAACTATTTCCCAACTTGAAGACATGTCTCTACCAAGATTTTTCCCTTTGGTGAGCAGGTCTCTATTCCATCCTCTAAAAGTGATCTGTTTTCCCTTTTTCTTCTCTTTTGCATACCATCTTCGTCCTTACACTGCCCTCCCCAAATGCCTACTTTTCTGGTCTTTTCTGGCTCAACATTTACTTCCCACCTACTCATTTTTTTTCAAGAAAGCCTGCTTAGACTAACCCATTCCCCAGAGGAGTTTTGTTTTACTTTAAATTTCCATAGCAACTATCCTCATCAGCAAAACACTATGGACCCTCAGAATCTATTAGTGCTGCCTAAATTTTCCTTAGGCTATTTAAGTAATTCAGTATAGCAATTTTTGTATGGAAATCAGCCTGGGATTTTTTTTTTTTTTTTGAGGATATACTCTTCCACTGTATGAATTTACTATTGTTTTTAATCAGTTCCCTATTGGTGGACACTTAGATTCATCCCCTCATTGTTTCACCATTATGAACGAAGTTGTATTAATCATAGTGATAAACATATATCTGTGCCCCTTTGGGAGAATTCTGTAGAACAGATGCTTAAGACTGGATTTCATAGGTCAAACGGTTTACCTATTTATTAGTTTAAGAGATACTACCAAATTCCTTTTTAAAAATGTAGTAGACATTTGCCCCTTATCTTGTTTACACTGCTCTCATATCTCTCCACAACCTGCCTTGCAAAACTGGATACTACTAATCATTAAAATGTTTTCTCAGGGGTGCCGGGGTGGCTCAGTTGGTTGAGCGACTGCCTTCAGCTCAGGTCATGATCTTTGAGTTCCAGGATCGAGTCCCGAATCGGGTTCCCAGCTCATGGGGAGTCTGCTTCTCCCTCTGACCTTCTCCTCACTCATGCTCTCTCTTACTGTCTCTCTCTCAAATAAATAAATAAAATATTTTTAAAAATAAAAAATTAAAAAATTAAATGTTTTCTCAGTCTCATCGGTAAAAAATAGTGTCTGAATATATTCATTTGGATTTCTATGATTAACAGTAAGATGGAGCAGTTTCCCACTGTTTATAGACAGTTTGCATTTTTTCTCCAACTTGCCACTTAGCTTTTCCCATTTTCTTCTTAGAATATCTTTTTCTCATTGACTTACATATATTCTCCATATTGTATAAAGACTTCATTTCAAGCATATGTCTGTCATATATTTCAATATTTTCTCATAGTCTCATGCTTGCCATTGATTAATTGGTTTCTTTGTAAATATGCATTTTGAGTTTTTGTGTGGTAAAGTATGTGAACCTGTTTAAATCTCCTCATAATTATAAAAAATATGAAAACTTATAAAAGCATAAAACTTCTCTCTCTCCCTCCCTCTGCCCATCCCTCTGTCCCTCCCTCTTCCCACCTGCCACCCACCCCCATCCACATAGTTCTGAAATTTTTATCCGCTTATTATACCCTTTCAATCTGGAAACTCTCCTTCAGCTTTGGAAATGTTCTCAGATTATTTAATAATGTCCTCCCCTCTATTTTCTCCATTCTCACTTTCTGAAACATCTGGAAATCTTGAATTGATCCTTTAAGTTTATTTTCTTTTCTCTCTAATCTATCTTTTGGTATGTTTGCCATACAGTTTCTGGGAGATTGTCTCAATTTCATCTTCCAAATCTTCTACAGAGTTTTTAATTTATTTTCATATTTTTAATTTCCAAACCACCTTATTTTTGGCTTTTAAATGTTTTGTTTTTATAGCTTTCTACTTTTTATACCATCAGTGGAATGAATACCTTATCTCTCCAAGGATATTAATGAGACTAAGTTTGTTCCATTTTATTTTTTAAGTTTCCAACTTCTTGCTTAGTTTCTGTTTTCCCTAGGTGGTTTAGTCTATTTTTTTCCTCCTCATCTCTGGATTCAAATCATAGATTTCCCTTAAGTATTTCATGATCCTTGCCACCCACTCACATTTAAGAACAAGATGCTACAAAGCTGAGTATATGCTCTGTGCATGGGCCCTCACTCTCAGGGAGATCTGCCTATGCCACCATGTCAAGGAAGCCCCAGTGTTAGTCTTTTTTAGGTCATTTCTAGGGATGGTAGGGCAGGGTAGGAGGGCATAATCCTATCGAAACATTCAAACATTGGGAAAGATGGTTGATGATCTCAACAGTCAGGAAGTAAACTTTCATTTAACTCCTTATTTTCAACCTTCAACTGTGTCTAGTGCCCCCCAGGCCAGACCCTCTGATTATATACATTGGACAATAAACTTCCAGCCACTGCCTGAAAAGGATGGGGGCAGGCTGCAACTACATGGAATGGGTTAAGATCTAGGAGTCTACTACCTATAAACAAGTTTCAACCTACTATACTAAACTAACCCTTACCTTGACCTCTCACTTCCAGGGTGCCTGGCACTCTATCAGTTCTGACACTAGGGAGTTTATGATGTGTATCAGGTTTCTTCTCCACTTTCCTTACTGCTTATTTAAAAATCAACTCCTCTCCTCTAACATAAGAAACATTAAGTGTATATGAGGGTGTGGGAAAAAAAGAACCCTTTTGTACTGTTCATAAGAATGCAAACCAGTGCATCCGCTCTGGAAAACAAAATGGAAGTTTGTCAAAAAGTTCAAAGTAGAAGTACCCTACAGTCCCATAATCACCCTTTTGGGTATTTACTCCCAAAATACAAAAACATGAATTCAAAGGGATACACTCACCACTAAGTTTATAGCAGCATTATTTACAGAACCCAAACTATGGAAGGAGCCCAGTGGCCATCAATAGATGAATGGATAAAGATGTGGTATATATACACAATGGAATTACTCAGCCACAAAAAAGGATAAAATCTTGCCCTTTGCAATAACATGGATGGAGATACAGAGTATAATGCTAAGTGAAATTAAGTCAGAGAAAGATGATAACATTCAATCTCACTCATATGTGGAATTTAAGAATCAAAACAAATGAGCAAGGAAAAAAAATCAGAGAGAGAGACAAATCAAGAAGCAGACTCTTAACTAAAGAGAACAAACTGATGGTTACAAGAGTGGAGGTGAGGTGGGTGGGAGGATGGGTGACATAGATGTTGGGGATTAAGGAGGGCACTTGTGACGATGAGTACCAGGAATGTATGGAAATGCTGAATCACTATATTGTACACCTGAAACTAATATAACATTATATGTTAACTATACTAGATTTTTTTTTAAATAATAGAATTAAAAAATAAAATAAAATAATTAAATATATTGCATGGACCAAAAAAAAAAAAAAAAAAAAAAATCAGCTCCTCTGTTTTGCTAGATCAGCAACCCCTTATCCCTCTGCTTTCCAGCTCTGAAAATGTTGTTATTGTCTCCTCTCCAGATCGATTTTTCCTTGTGGAAAGCTTTAAGAAATATTTTAGGAGGGCACATATTACATGGAGCACTGGGTGTGGTGCATAAACAATGAATCTTGGAACACTGAAAAAATTAAATTAAATTAAGATGTTAAAAAAAAAAAGAAATACTTTTCCTATAATTACAATGGGTTTTCAAAATGGAGTGGAGAATAAAAAATGTTTGTTCCACCAACTTTAAAAACTTCTTAGTATCAAATTTTAACATATATATTTAAACACCTTTCCCTATCAATCTCCAGTGTTAATGAGTATGTACATCCCCACCTCAAACACATGCCCACATACATACAAAAAAATGAAAAGAATAAGAAAAATATGTTAGCGCACTTGCTAATTTCTTCTGTACTTTGTCTCCTGAGTTAAAATCACAAGAATCAAATTCTAGATTTATTATTCTTCCATCATGTTGTTTACAGAACATTGGGATAAATGGGCAATAAACAAGCAAGCATGTAACTAAATGTCATTGCTTTACATAACTATGTTGTCTCTTTAAAATAAAGGAAAGTAAGGAGCAGAAGTGGGGTGATATTTTGGATAATGTGCCAAGGAAGTTCTTTCTAGAGAAGTTATGTCTGTGCAGAAACCTACACAATGTAGCAGAGCAAGTTGCGTGTACTAATGATGTCTAGCGGTAATCAGCATTCATTGCCACTTTCTTCTATGCATTCCACCATATTACAGAGGCTGGAAATCTACATTTCTTACACTTCCTTGCCAGCAGGTTCTGGATACAGTTAGGTTCACTCACAACTCATGTGAGAGCTGGAATGTGCAAGGGAGGAAATAGGCTCATGACAGAGGGGGCCACTGGTCTTACTTCGTAACCTATCACCCAGAAGAAGTTGGTGCTTTAGAATGATGGAATACTCTGTTGAAAACTCAATTACACTACTACCCAAGAAACAGCACCTTGCCAGGCTGGTGTAGTATATGGTCCCCAAAAACATCCAACACATGGCATTGTTTCTACCCTAGTCACAGTAAGTCCAGAAGCCAAGGATAGAAATAGAAGTGGCTTCTCTCATTAATATAATTTATGAACCAGTCATGAAATGTTCAGCACCTTCCTTAGTCTTAGCAGTCCACTAGACAGAGGTACTGATTCCCATGGGAAAAAGAGTCCCACCAGAATACATGACAACTAACTGTTCCATTAAATGGGAAATTGCAGCTGGCCTCCTGTCATTTAGGACCTCTCATGCCACTGAACCAACCATCAAGGAAAGGGATAACTCTCCTCCTGGAATGATTCTTCATACTAATCAAAGGAAATTAGGGTTGCTACTGAACAAAGGGGCAGAAAAATGATGTCTGGCACCCAGGGGCTTCTCTGGAGCACTTTCTACTATATCTGTGCCCTGTAATAAAAGGTTTAAAATATAAATAAGATACCTCATGACTCAGACCCTAATGAAATCCAACATAATCAAGACCACTGAGCACTCAGAATTTTCAAGAGAGAGTCTAGTTAACTCATCAGGTAAAAAATTTCCTGACTGAGTTTCTGGGTGAGGGAAAATATAACATGAAAGAAGACAGTTAGAAATTCTAACTACAGCTTCATGATGACTTGAAACAACAAGGACTGCAGTAACTATACACATTTTCTTCCTTGTGGTTCAAGTTTATTTATTAGCTTGATCAATTCTCCCCCTCCTTTTTCTTAATGCTTTTTGTAATTTTTAGATTATATTTGCCTTCTTCTACTCTAAAATGAGCTCTTTTTTTCCAAAAGGATTTTCATGTGGAGTGTGATGAATGTGGGAATCTCATTCTGAAATAGAGAGATGAAGAAGGAAAAAAAGGAATTAATAAAGAAGACACAAAGGCCGCTCAATGGAGTAGAAGAAAAGTGATCTAGAAACCAAGAAGAAATACAAGAAGGGAAGGGTCTCTTCTGTACAAGGCTGCTGAGGGAATCCGAGGAGATCAAAGTATTGGTCACTGTATTTTACAAATTGTTGATTATTATTGACCAACTAAGAGTGGATTTTGTGAAGTACGTGGTTTAAAAACCTGACAAAACTGGGTCATATGTAGAATAGGAGAAAAGAAAGTAAAAACAGTGAACATAGATACTTCTTCCAAGAAATGTCGATTTTAAAGGGAAGGAAAGCTACAGGAGTTCAGGGCTGATACATAGGGTAACTGAAGGGGAATACGGTGTCAAGGAAGGACTTTTTCAACACCAAGAATATTACATTTTAGTAGGCTTTGGGAATGATCTGGGAGAAAAAAAATTTTGATGATACAAGAACGAAAACCTCAGGGAAAGTCCCAGAGCCTAGTAGGTAAGTAGTAATTGAACCTGGTTGAGAGTATGACAATTTGTCCATTGTTAACAGGAGGCAAGGCAGAGAACATGGCACAGATACAGGTAGGTTAGGAGATGAAAATATTCAAGGGTATTTATACTTCCTTTTTTATTTCTAACAAAATAAGAGTCAAGCATCAGCTACGTAGGGATGGGTCAGAGAAATTGGAGGGTTGCTTAAGAGAAAGAAAAAGAATGGGATGCCTGGGTGGCTCAGTTAGGCAGCAGACTGTTGATTTTGGCTCAGGTCATGATCCTGGGATTGTGCCCTGCTTTGAATCCTGAGGCAGGCTCTGCACTCCATGGGGAGTCTGCTTCAGGATTGTCTCTCCCTCCATACTTCCCCCTGCTCAGTCTCTCTCTCTAAAAAATAAATATGTAAATATTTTAGAGAGAGAGAAGGTATGAAATACTTATCAGGAAAATGGAAAGGAAAATTTATTGGAGATAACATATGAGAATTATTGAGCAATAATGACAAGCATGCATGAAATTTCTGGTTTTAAATACAAAATCCAGACCATGTTTTACTCTATCTGTATTCAGCTGCTTAGATGTAAAGAAGTTGGAAATTTGGATTTAACTTGGGGGTGGAAGGGTTTTTCCCAGGTAAAAAGCAGAGATAGAAAGGAGTTTGAGTGTGTATACAGCTGGATGATCATGATGAGGAACCCCAGCATCTAGCCTAGTCAGAAGAACAGTGAAAACAGATGGGAAGCAGGTGGTAAGACAGAAAATTTGGCAGATTAGAAGACTAAAGGCCCTAGAAGACTGAAGGGGTCAAAGTATTGTTGCCATCAAGCTAACAGAGTAGGGAGCTAGAAAGACAAGAGGTCGTAATCACTGAACAATGATATTTCAAAGTTGGTACAGTGATTGTATATGACAAGATCTAAAAGATGACCATGGGAATGGAGAAAATGATTACTGAAAATGAGAAGGTCCAGGAACTAAGTGGATAATGAGAACCAGGAAGTATGAAGAGGAAGAGAGCAAGTCTTCGATGAAGGAGGAAGAGTCACAGGTGGTGAGGGAAATTCTGCTTATAAGGAAAAGTAGCAATGGGATATGGTTTGAAGTTGAGACCCTTCAAAATAACTAGGATTTTTAGGGAAGAGGACTTTCTGAGAACAGCAACCAGAGATAAGAGGATTTGCCTAATTTCAAGCTCTTGTTCTGAAAGAGCTTTAGAAGAAGAAACATTCTCTCAGGATATCGCCAAATTTCAGAAAAAAAAAAAGTAATTTTACCACAATTAATTTTTAAGTCAATACACAGGTTTCAGTCTCCTCATTTTAAAATCACCTCCTCATTTCAAGAGGCGTTCTTGAAACATATCAAATATTTGAATATAAGCTAAAAAATAAGGTTTCATTATAGTTTACTAGGCATTTGATACATAAACGCTTTTATCTGAACCAACAAAGAAATTGTATTACTTTACTATTATTATCTTGCTATTAGCCTCTCTCTGAGTTCCCATTCAGTATTGAGAATACTATAGCACACTCTGCATGTCGGAGATAAGTAAGTAGAGCTCGGGAAACATAGAACCTGGGCTCAGTGTATAGAATTTCAAGAGCCAAAAGTATCAGAAAGATTTATTTTTGGAGAAAATGAGATTCTTGCTCAAATCCTTTTTTTATAACGTCAGCAGAAGACCAAGGGATACAGAGACCATAATTTAATTCCATAGCTTCTTTTTAACCTTTTTCTACATACACCCACACCACAACCCCATACTGCACACTGGGGAAATCAGGTGCTATGGACTACAATCCAGTTGTCATGGCAACACAGTTGCCTCCAAGCAGCTAAAACCAACATATTTTCAGACTATGCAAAAACAAAAAAACACTAATTCTTATACACAAACCTGAACAGACCTTTCATTTAAGAATAAGGTCCATTGGTATAGCAGGCACAATAAACATCCTAGAATCAAAAATGTGGAAGCAATTCCAAAAGTCCTAGCCATAAAGATATCTCTACTGCCAAATGGTACCAACTTAGCCCCACATCACTTAAGACCAGACACATACATATAGCTCCTTAGTTGTTCACTTATGTCATTTGATAGCCAAAAAGGAGGACATTACAGGGGCATGTGACCCTTAAAATGTTCAGTAGAAAAGTGTTGTTTCCAGATTCTACTTGTTATTGTCAGATTTTCCTTTTCCCTATCTTACCTCCTCCCACACCAGCTAGCCAAACGCACAGATTCTCTCTCTCTCTCTCTCTCTCCCACACAAATACACCACACCTTTGAAAACAATGTCCCCTCCCCTCAGCAGACTTCTTTTTTTTTTTTTTAAGATTTTATCTATTATTTAATGGAGAAAGGCATAGCGAGAGAGGAAACACAAGCAGGGGGAGTGGGAGATGGAGAAGCAGGCTTCCAGGTGAGCAGGAAGCACAATGTGGACCTCGATCCCAGGACACTGTGGGCCGAAGGCAGACACTTAATGATTGAGCCACCCAGTTGCCCCCTCAGCAGACTTCTGATGCTCTACTAGGAATGAGAGCATTTGGGGGAGTGTGGAACTGAACCAGGATTAACTTTTAAAATCTCTTTTCCTACCCTGACCCTTGTATACCTTGAAAGGGGCCCCTTCGTCAGTTAGCAAACAAGGGTTGCGAGCTCCTTGCGTATCCTCACAATCCTAAGTTAGACCAAAAAGAGGTTGCAGTAGCCTAATGGACAAGCCAACAGTTGTGACCTAATAGAAGTACCAGTCAGAGGCAGTTATCGCATGAGGGGCAAGCCCTTTCATCCCAGCCCTCTCTTTCCTTCTGAAATTCCCATTTCTAAAAACCAGGATAGACTGTAAATGCCTGTGTGGCCTGAACCTTTCCCTCTGCCATTCCTCACAGTATATGAAACCAAGAATAACTACAAAGACTCATCAGAGTGTTGACTACTAAGTGCTCATCAGGTTCCTGAAATGCAGGGTCTTCTTCAGAGAATCTGGATCTCTGTTAACCACCCATGCACAGACACAAAGTAATACATTCTTGCATAGGTTAGAATGCTGCAACTGCAAAGACAAAGACTGAAGAGACTAGTCTCAATGAATAAAACAAAAAAAAAAAAAACAAAACAAAACAAAAACTTACCCTTGCATAGGGCCTACTTGGGTCTGAGCTTGTCTCACAGTTATTATTCTTCCCAAATTTCTAGATAGAATTAATCAGGATAAGGTTGCTTTGGAAAACATACTGCACTCTGCCCCCCTTTATCCTGTGGGCCTTTCCTTGGGAAACCTCAGGTGGAAGGCAATGCCACTCACAAATCAGAATTTTCTACTGGACTTCTTTACTGGAAAAGGAGAGAGAGTACTCAGAAATCTCTCAGAGGATTGAAGAGAAAAGTAAAAAAGAAATTATTTATAAGCTTTATGTTATTAGAGTTTGGGGTTTGTTTTTCCTAAAAAATATTTCCACATTTTCCAATCGCCTAGAGTGGATATATTGTCTAACTAGGTCTTCACCTTCTCCAGAAATAGCTCATCACTGTGTGTGGCCAACTCGGGCTGAGCAGAGCAGCTGGATGGGGCATGCTTGCTCCAGCCATCCCAAGGGAAGAGTTTAAAGACCGAAGACCAGAAGGCTCCTGCTGGTCTGCTTCCCACAGAAGACACAAAACAAAATAAAACAAAAACAACTAGAATGCTAAGATGCCAGACCCTTTCTCTTCACCGCTCAGCTTACATACCGAGCTCTCCTCATTTAGGGGTCTGGCTAGTCAAATGTCCAGAGGCTCCTGGACTGAAGTACTAGTATGCTAGTACTTTCCTCTTCATCCACTGTTTCTATATCAGCAGATACAATTTTTGCCTGGTTCAAAAATAATTATATTAAATAAACATTTCCAACAAGGTCTGCAAGGTAGCATCCCATTAAGCCTTTAGTCAGTATCTTATACATGAGCAAACTTCCTTTGCCTCCAAACAATGATCTAAAGAATAGTATGTAAGAATTGGGCTGGTTGAAATACTATGGTACTAAGTGCAAAAAAAGCATCTGGAGATGATAGAAAAGGCCTGGTAAGCACTGGCAAAGGTCCTTTGTGTCAGTTACTCTTTAACCCCAGGTCCATTACCTTCCCTCCTGTGATAGGTAGAATAATGGTCCCCAAAAATGTCCACAGCCTAATCCCTGGCACTTAGGAATAGACTGCCTTACATGGCAAAAGGGACTTCACAGACTTGGTTAAAGAATCTTGAGATGGGGAGATTCTCCCAGATTGAGTGGCCCCAATATAATAACAAGATGGAAGCAAGAGGATCAAAGTCACCAAAAAAGGGGGATATGGCAATGAAATCAGGAGTTAGAATGATGCACTTGGAAAATGGAGGAAGGGTCCAAGAGCCAGAAACTCGAGCAACCTCTAGAAGCTGGAAAAGAAAACATTTTCCCCAGAAACCTCCAGAAGAAACATGGGTCTGCTGACACCTTGGTTTTTACATATCTGACTCCAGAACTATAACAGAATAAATTTGTATTGTTTTTAAGCCATAAAATTTGTGTTACCTGGCTACAGCAGCAAAGTGAAATTGATACTCCTTTCCTTGCCCATACATTCAAGAAGCTAACACCAGCCAGCCAGGTTCCCCAGGCCTCCTGGAGGCAGGAGGTGCTGGAACAAGACTGGAGGTTGAGAAGAAGAGAGAAACCAGGATACTGCTTTTCCCTCTTACTACTCCAGGCAATGTCTCCAGCTGTCTCAGTATCTCTCATATAACCCAGGGTCACAGGCTCTAGAAATACCACTGCCTCCCTGTGTCCCTCCAGCCCAGTTTCTGGGTGGCTTCACCTTCCTCTGTCTGTTTATGTAGCTCTTCTAACACATTCTTGATGAATTTAGAATATTAAATTCTCTCTATTAAAGTATCTGATTTGTCTTATGCTTTCTTGGCTAGATCCTTTCGAGAAACTAACATGTTCCTAATGTCTGTTTATATTTATTTCCTATGCCAGTGTTGCTTATTCACTACTGGCTGAGATGACTCATACATTTAAAATCCTTTCTCACATCTTTTAGATTACAGCAGAGTAACACTGATGGCTTTCCAGGGGACTGACAGTCTTTTTTCCCTTCCCTCCTGCTCTGCTTCTGTCAGCATAATGAAATAGATAACTCCCCACATCAGTGGTTGAGTTGGGATTTCATTAGTTTATGCAAATGTTTAATTCAGGTATGAATCAGTCAGCCTCTTTCTATGATCTAGTGACCTAGAAAAATGAGAGTGACTATGTTCAGTGAGGAATTCTTGGTTCAATCAGCCTTACTTTCATTAGCAAATCAGAACTCACAGTTTTCCGTGTGTGAACTGAAAAGATCATTCATGTCAATTTCCCTTAGCTTTATTGCTGCAGTTAAGGTAATTAGGCAAGGTTTTATTTAAGACATTGCTAAATGAGGCTATCATTTGGGATAGCTCAATATACAATTTGTTCTTGAGCTTTATTTGCCAAGGTCTTAGAGTTCTTTGGAGTCACAGCACCAGTCCATGTAAATAAAATCTCAAGGCCTAATTCCTACCCTGTTATATTAATTTGCTAGGGCTGCCAGAACAAAGCACCACAAGCTGGGTGGCTTAAACGACAGAAATTTATTGTCTCACAGTTCTAAAGGCTCAAAGTTCAAAATCAAGGTGTTGAGAGTGTTAGTTTCTTCTGAGGACTGTAAAGGAGAATCTGTCCCACGTCTCTGTGTACATGTCTATCTCCAAATTTTCCTTTTTATAAGAAAAATAAGTGTACTGGGTGAAGCCCCACACTAATGACCTCATTGTAACTTAATTATATTTTTAAAACCCTATCTCCAAATAAGGTCACATTCTGAAGAATCAGGAGTTAGAACTGTAAACATATGAATTGGGGGTAGATGAGATTCAACCTGTAAAACCTGTTCTCCAAGAAAAGCCTTTTGGTATTCATGGTTTTAATTCTACTAAAAGTGACTCAACTTTTACTCTTAGAGTATTAACAGGTTTCTCTCGTGCCAGTGCCAATCAATAACAAAACTCATTTGACTCAATGAACTATTTTCTCTACTTTTAATGTTCTTTTCAATGGGAACAACAAGAGTGATGTTGACAATTTTTTCTTACTAATCCTGAGGATAGTAAGACAGATTGATGATGATGATGATGATGATGATTTGAAAATTAAGAGTCATGGTGAATTAATGATATCTAGTTGTATATTCCTGTTAATCAAGCTCTGTGAAGTCACAACAAAAGTAAGATATTTTCAGGACTCAGGAGTAAAAAAAAAAAAATGATAATGCAATTTAGACGAACAAAAACATCCAATACCACATTACTAATGCAGAACTACAACTACTCTGCCCTGTGTTCTTTTCCCCCCAAGCCCAGATGTGAATACATTAATTTATTAAGTTCTTAAATAATGTATCTTCCTACTTCTTATTCATCCTTCAGTTTTATTCATTCCTTCTAGACTTTCCAAAGGAGAATTTATTTTAGAATATGAAGAGAAAGGTAGAATGTTCAAGAACAACGTACTGTAAATCATATATAAGAATGAGACCAGACACAGCTTGAAAACCAGAAGAATGTCCCTATTTATATGGTTATATGTGAGATATATCGATAGACAAAGGCCCACTCACCAATCATACTGAACACATTCTTGGTTATATGAAAATAAAACAAAAACACAAAAGTCTTTTTTACCAGATCAATGTTGCAAGTTCTTAGGTCATAGCTCCCAAATAACTTTTCTATTGCAATCTGAACTAATTCAAGGCCACTTTTCATAGGTTTGGAAGCAGAGAGATCAACTCCATAAACAGTAAGAGAAATGAACATGGACTCAGAATACTGTTTCTTCACAGGTACAGCAACCAAGGGCCACTGCATGACTCAGGCACATACACCTCATAACCGGCTATATGAACAAAGCCACTTGCCCCACTTCCACAGTGGGATTCTCACAGACTCCTTCCCCACTCCAAGTCATGAAATTTTTATCTCCAGTTACTCCTGCAAGGTCCCAATCCAGCAATACTAACCGTCTTTAGAGCATACCTTATTTCTTCTCTTATGCCCCAGCCATCACCACCTTGACTCATTTATCATGTTAACATAGAGCAAGCATTTTTCCATATAAAGCCCTTTTGTTAAGACTAACAACTGTAGCATGATAAGAGTTGTCAGCAAAAACCACAAAGAAACAAATACTTCTTTTAAGAAGTTTCAATCTTCTGTGAGCCACACACACTAAAAATTTGTTGATTATTACCCTCAAACGGGAAACATTTTTATACCCTGTTTCGGCGGGGGAGGGATGCAACGACATGCTGGCCTCTTGCTGGAAGCCTATTCTTTGCTGTGTCTTCATCGTGAATTTAGTCACTTGAAAGCATCAAATGTATCAAAGAGTTTGGCAAGAAATCTTTCCTTCCTTTTCTAATTTCCCAAAGATTTTACAAACTTTGGCCCTTGAACACACAAAACCATACAAGCCTATTACTGTAAACTTACTCTGCCTGAAAATTAACAGACAGAGCAACTTTATATTCCAGACATAGTCTAAAATTGCAGTTCTTGAGCTTTGGAACCAACCAGAAAATTACAAGTGAGAACAAAGGATATCTCAGTCTCATATGTCTGGAAGAAAATTAGCATTAATACCTGTAGTCTCCAACTCCGTATGGACTGAGGAGAGGTCAAAGTATATAGTTTCAGTTGCTTCCTTTAAACTCTCATTTCCCCACCCCCCCATATCCATCTCACATCCATACTGTTTATATAAGCACACTTCCATTTTCAGAACCCTATCTCATACTAATCTTGGAACTCAACAATGTATTTTAAGTTGAGGTTTTTTTTCTTTTTAAAAAATCAGCAATTAATTGGCATATATTACAGTCATAATAACAGTGTAAAGCTTAAGAGAGGCTCCAGAATCAAACTACCCCAGTTCTAAACCCAGTGCTACCAGTACTCACCACTAAGTTGAAGCATATGAAAATGCCTTTTTTTGTAGGTAGGGCAAAAAGCCATCTAATATTTACAAGTCTACATGATTCAATTTAATTGAAGTCTCATCAATCTGAAAAAAATAAAAATAATAGCCCTTTGCATAATTAATGAGATAATAAAAAGGTTTGGGTTGCATAATTAATTTTAAAATTGGCAAGTAAAAAGTAGGGTAGGATAGTGCATCTCCAACATGCATAAGAACTGCCTGGAGGTGTGAAATGGTTCCCTAAGATGGTTCCCTTCTCTGGTAATAGGAATCACCTGGAGTGTTAGTTAAAAGTACTCCTACCTCACCCCACCCCCCAAAACACCAGTACTCCTTACCAGACTCCTCCCTTAGAAACTTTCATTCTTGGTCTAGATGCACCCAGGTATTTTTTTTATTTTGAACAAGTACCTGCAGGTAGTCCACAACTAGAAAAGTATGGGAAGCACTATTGTAAGACAGGTGGAAACCAAATTCCACATGAAGAAATCATTTCCAGCAGAGAGGTCAGAAAAAATTTCCCTAAGGAGACAACCAGTGAAAAAGGCCTTGAGAAATGGAAGGACTTGACTCTAGAGAGATGTGGAGGAGAACATTCCAGAGCAAAACTAGAATGAGTAGAGCAGAGAAAGTTAGGATATTGTAGCACAGAAGGGGTCGATGCAATCAGTTCCATTTATCTGGAGTATAAGCTTCATGAAGAGGAAGATCTCAAATACCACATAAAGACATTAAACCTTAATTTTGAAAAAATGAGAAATATATTGACTATTCTGAAGCAGTGACATGATCAAAACTGGGCCTTTATCCCCATAGCTATTCATTATTGAAGTTGGACCAAGACTTTGTGTCAAGGAATCATGGTGGATAAGGAAGCAGAGCCTGTGATTTGGAACTGAGGGCTTAATGCAGTGAACTCAGAGATGAGCCTTTCTTTGTCTCAACTTCATTATGAGTCATATATCCATTTAAAACATCTAAGTGTTCATGTGAGGTGTGCTCTTCCAAGATACTTGTTTTCTGTGTCATCAATTCAGAGAACTATCTGTGAATGGCTATGTGGATCCCCAAAGCAATGGAATGATGCGGTGTTTTTCCAAATCACATGTAAGATTAGATTTAAGAAACTCAGATGGTCTCCTGAGGATGGCTTGTAGCTCACACCAAACCTAATTTCTCTATACTCCATCTATTCCTTAAACAACATTTGATGAAGTCCAACCCCTGTGCTCCAGAATAGTCTGTGACTCCAACTCCAGAGACTGAAAAAACACCCTCCCTTTTATTTAGGACAATGCATTACAAATGTGGCAAAGTGTTTCACCTTTCTTTAAAAACAGTATTTGGATGGATGGATGGATGGATGGATGGACGGACGGATGGATGGATAAAACACTTATCCAAGCTCATGAGAGTGCTAAATTCTACATTCAAACTTCAAACTCTAATCCTTAGATCATTCTTCCAACCACACCAGTGACCCTCCCAACATGTTGCTGCACCAGCTCCTTCCTCCAAAATTATTCCCACCTGAGAGCCACTGAGGCTTTCCAAGAAGCAAACTGCCTCCCTGTATCCTGGCGTCTGCCCCTCCTTGACACATTTGTTGCCTAAGTGGTCATGTTCTGCCCAACACATCTCAGAGGCAGTGTTGTTCTGGGTACAATGAGTTTTTTATTCCCTCTAGTTCATGGTATTAGATATTCAGCCAAGGCAGACTTCACAAACACTGAAGTCATACCATCTCACACAGCTTTAAACCTTTTCTTTTTATATGACAAATGGGATTCAAGAGCTTTCTGAGAGGAGCTACACTGGCCTAGATGAGGTAACACCATTAAGATTTGCGTGTGCCCTGCAAGCATGCTCAAGATAATAAAAGGGAAAACCTCTGTTTCGTACACCAGGAACCCAGGAGAATTATAAAGTGAGTGGGAAAGAGAAAGGAGGAAAAAAAACACGTGAGTAAGGCACTTGGGAGACAAAGGAATAATGGCTTCTCTCTTAAATCCTAAATCAGCAGTATTAAAGATGCCCTCCACAAGACCCAAATATACATAACTTCAAAAGTAAAAAACATGGTAATTCACATGCACTTGGACATTTTTGCCTCAGAAATAGCCGCAGGGCCGCCTCTTGGATCCCACACGCTCCACTGTACTTCTGCCACAGCTGAAAAGCATAAGCAGTCCTGAAATAGTGCTCATGTTAAAGCTTTCATTCTCTTTAATCTAACACATTCTCTTTTATTCTCTTAAATACAGCCTACTGCTACCCAGCATGTTTGTGGGATTGTCAGCACTGCTGCTGGCTTACCGCAGGCCATCTACCTTCTGTTCCTCAGTTAATGGTTCTGGAAAGCATAGACAATACCAAGTTGCCCACTAAGATAATAACGGCCACCATTTATGAAATATTTAATATGCACCAGGCACTTTGGAGGGAATACTGTTCATCTTTATACCAACCAGTCAGCACAGTTTTATTATTCTACCCATCTTACAGATGAAGAAACTAAAACTCAGAAGCATAGTCATTTCTCCAAAGCCACAAGTGGCAAAACCAAAAACTGAATCCAGGATGATCTAGTCCCAGGGCTTGAAGCACTGTGCTTGCCTAAATAATGTAGTGATTAACCTATTTCTGGGCAGTTAACTGCATTCCCAGGTTAAAAATCCTAGAAATTAAAAACAAAATAAAAAACAGGGGATAGAGCCCATATACATATTTAAGAGCTTGGTCCACGACACTTAACCCCCACCCTTCTGAGATCTCACTCTTCTGAACTTCACTCTCATAAACTACAATGCCTTCTCTCAGCTCTCCACCTTCATGCCCACGCAACTGTACCTCTGTGGCCACCACACATATTCTGAATGACTCACGGGGGTTTGGTTGGGAGACCACTTCCCTTCCCCACAACTGAATATGACAAGGAAGAACACTCACCAGAAGGCAAATAATGTAGAATCTGAGAAGGGTATTAACATCCCCAAAAAGGACAAATTTGTCACCCTAAGCACAGCTATCACAAAGCCCGTTTTACGATGTTCCACGCACTTCAGTCACTACACGAGAAAAAAACATACAGTATTTCTTCTTAATCACTTTTAGACATGTTTTGTCCCATCAGTTTAATAAAATCACATGGCTTTGTTCACATGCATAAATTGCAGATTTGAGAAAATATTAATGTGTTTAATTCTTGGCCAACATATGGATTCTCGGGGCACCTGGGTGGCTCAGTGGGTTAAAGCCTCTGCCTTCAGCTCAGGTCATGATCTCAGTGTCCTGGAATAGAGCCCCGCATCGGGCTCTCTGCTCAGCGGGGAGCCTGCTTCCCTCTCTCTCTCTCTCTCTCTGCCTGCCTCTCTGCCTACTTGTGATCTCTGTCAAATAAATAAATAAAATCTTTAAAAAAAATATGGATTCTCCTTTAGCTACCATGTTACTGGAAGATTCATTGTGGTAACCTGTTTTTAAATAAATTTCACTCCACGTTATAAGAGCCTTCAGGGCACCTGGGTGGCTCTGTTCAACTCTTGATTTCAGCTCAGGTCATGATCTCATGGTTGTGAAATGGAACTCCTACGTCAAGCTCTGCACTGGGCACGGAGGCTGCTTAGGATTCTCTCCCTCCCTCTCCCCGCTCTCCTTCTCTCTCTTAAAAAAAGAAGGAAAAAAAATCCCTCTGAGTATGTGGAGATACATTGCTAACACCAGAATTTAGGGAAGCTGGCCTCAGGGCTGGAGGGCAAACTGGATCACATTTGCTTAACTGCCTGTTTGGGCTAACCGAAAGCCAGCTAATCAGAACCACACGGTATTTAAGTGAAATCCTTTGCATCTATGAAACAGATTCCTGAAGACCAAATAAAACTTGCTTAACCAAGTGTGCTGCTCTCATTAACTCATAACCCTTGATGTTTGCTCATAAAGGCTGGTTTTGGTCAGACTGGTGGTCATTTAGGGGAAGAGCCATACCTTAACAAAACTCACAATGACCCAATGGCATTCACATGAAAGAGGTAGTTCTTTGTCAAAACGAGGGCCAAAGTGGGTCTTACAGCTTTCCAAGGCATCTTCACCTAACCTCAGGGGCTGTGCCAGCAAACTAATGTTGCAGTCTTTGCCAGGTTAGGCGTTGAGAAAGGGAGAAGACAGAGCCCAACTGGCTGTTTTCTATTCGGGGTGAGGATCATCTTAGGGGCAAAGAAAGAAAACACAAAGTGGAACAGAATATGCAGATAATCTTGACTCTTCTCATCTTCTTTTGCCCATGATATACCTCTTTTGCAGCTTTCTTGATGACAGGCTATTCCTTCCTTCCTTCCTTCCTTCCTTCCTTCCTTCCTTCCTTCCTTCCCTCCTTCCTTCTTCCATGCATTGTGGGACCAGTTTTCTAAATGTTGATATGGAAAGAGAAGGAGGAAGGGGGTGGGGGGAGGAAATGCAGCCTTGGAATTAAGCTCTGGGAAACAAAATAACCAGCCCACAGATGACTCATGTAGGGAGTTTTGACTTCATTGTGCTGGTCTAGAGGGCAATGTGGATTTGAATCCCACCCAGAAGCCATAGATCAAGGAAAGGCTGTCTCTTTCTTCCATCCCTCCTACCTCATTCCTAACCTAATTGAGACCATACCCTCCCTCAGAGACACTAAAGAATTCAATGTGAAATCAAATGGCTGTGGTTCATCCATGATGTAGTCATTAGCTGCCTCATGTTTCCCTTATTTTTCACACAACCCCAACGTAGAACAGTAAGCACAGAGCTAGAGATATTCGGCTACCAAACAGAAAGACTCAGAGCGGAGAGCGCTGGGAAGCGGCCGTGCAGCATGAAGCCTGCCACATGTGGAAGGAAACATGACACTCCCAGGAATATGTGTTCCCCAGAAGCAGAGGCTGATTACTACCCAAAGGCGGGGCAGACAACTTGGCTTTTGTTCATGCTGGTTTATTCATTGTTCTGATGTGGCTTACAGCATTTTTATGAGACAAAAAAGCCTGAATGGTTGGAAATGAACTGGGCTTTGAGTCACAAAAAAACTTTCTTCTAGGTTTGTTCCCTGTGATTCTAAAAGAGCTTTGTTTCCCCTGACAAGGAGACTCAGTACCTTCAGCTGCCTCAACTGAGAGGACTGAGACATGGACATATCTTAGACTGCCCACCAGCATGTAATCACTTAGACCTCACAAGCCATGTGACCCATCCCTAGTAGCAATGGCAGGAGTAGGAATTGATGCACCTATCAATACATCGAGCAAAGAATAAAACTCTTGCATGCTCTTCATTCCCACTGAAGCCTTATCTTAACTTGCTCTCTCTTAACTTAGGAAACATCTCTTCCATTAGATGATCTTCCTGCTCAGAAACTTGGATTCATGCTTGCTGAAGCAAATCTAAGGTCCATTATCTGGCTATTTTAGGCCCTCCCTAATTTGACCCCACAATGTGCCTTTTAATTATTGTGGTAGAGATGTAACATTTTGCCCCAACTTTGATCCTTCTTTGTTTCTTTTCTTTTAAGTTACAGAATCCCCTTTTCATCTACATACATGAATCCCATGTAGAGACTACATTTCTTTTTTTTTTAAGATTTTATTTGTTTATTTGACAGAGAGAGATGGTGAGGGAGGGAACACAAGCAGGGGGAGTGGGAGAGAGAGAAGCAGACTTCCCACTGAGCAGGGAGCCTGATTTGGGGCTTGATCCCAGGACCCTGGGATCATGACCTGAGCCAAAGGCAGAAGCTTAACAACTGAGCCACACGGGTGTCCCGAGACTACATTGCTTAACTCCTATATGAACATATAACTTAAATTTTATCAATGGAATGTGAGCTGAAATCAATTGTACAACTTTCATAACCTGTTTATTTTAAAAAGACATCTAAAATTTTTTGAAGATTTCAATCCTTTTTAAGGAATTGACAGAATAAATACAAAAATCAATAAGGATATAGAACCTTTAAAAAAATGTAAACCAATTTGACTTAATCAATATTTATAAAGCACAAGACCCAGTAACAGCCAACTATACTTTCATTTCAAGTGCTTATCAAATATTCACCAAAATTCACCACTTATAGCTCAGCTATAGAACAAATTTCAAGAAATTAAAAGAACTGATATTAAATAGAGTATGCTCTCAGACCACAAGAGAATTAAATGATAAATCAATAAAACAAGGTATCTGAAAAGTTTCCAACTATTTGGAAATTAAGTGACACATTCTAAGTAATCCATCAGTCAAAGAATTAAAAAAAAAAAAAAAAGAAGAAGAAGATTAGAAACTATGTTGAAGGGCACTTGGGTGGTTCAATCAGTTAAGTGCCCAGCTCTTTGTTTTGGCTCAGCTCATGATCTCAGTGTTGTGAGATCAAGCCCCGTGTCAGGCTCCATGCTCGGTGTAGAGTGTTCTTAGGACTCTCTCTCCCTTTCCCTCTAGGGTGGCTAGGTGGCTAGGGTGTAGCAGTAGTTTTAGTGTAATTTGTTCCTCAAAAAAAAAAAAGAAGAAGAAGAAGATGAATGAAAGTGGGGTACAAGTGCAAATTAGTATTATCAAATGATGGCTGGATACTTTTTATATTAAGTACCTACTGTGTACAGGGCCTCATCCAAAATTCTAAATAAACAATAGTTAGGCTGAAGCCATTCTATAAACAGTGGTCTTGTTAGTCCTGGGCTCAATTTTTAGAGAAGGAAGGATGTCTATTTACTTTGTTACTTTTTTAAAAATTGCTAAATTAAAATTTCAGGGCTGAAAGACCTATATATTTTTCTCAGAAGATGCTGGTTTAAATCTCTTTGTGGCACTCACAATCATTTCCAGGATTTGAAGTTTTTACGTATAGCCTACTAAGTGAGTAAAAGGATGGAAATGGTTGTAAAATCATGAAACACCACAGGACATTTGGAATCAATAGCGTAAAAGCATTAGATGTTGTTTCATCTGAAACAGTATCATGAGCTTTTCCATTTAACAGAATTTACTACAGAAAACAGAACATATCCTATTTTAGTCCCCTCAGATTTTTTCTAAAAAATTAAATTTGTAATCTGGAGGTACTTAACATGTTTAACCTTTTAAAAAGTCCAAAATAAATGAAAATAAAAATTCACTGAGAAGAAGTTGTCATTTCTATTCCCCCATCTATATGGATGAGATGTCTACATTACCCATTACCTAATATTAGCTAACTTTGTATGAGGGAAAAAAATCTGAACATAAAACCTTTCAGCTCTTAAGATGCTCTGTTGTCTTTAGTCTCATATCTTCACTTTATCTCTCAGAACTCAAAAGGAGAACAGAAAAAAAATCCACATTGTCTTAAATCATAGCTACTGAGAAAGATGTTCTAACTGTGCCCACAGGGGTAGTATCCCACAATGCAGTCCATCTATTTATAAGATGAAAACACAAGACAGTGAACAAAATTCCTAAGTAACCATTAGCAAGTTTTCACTCATGCTTCATCTTCAGGCAACAGGAAGAAAACATACTGTCCTACAAACACGAATGCACACATGTCCATCTTCATCTTCTTCCGAGCTTTTCTTCTCTGGCAGCCCAAAGTTATGGTACCGATGAGGTACCAAACTCAGGGTTCATAAACTTCTATGTCCTCTGGAGTCTGGTAAGGAGCCCCTTATTCCCACATGGCTCTTTCTCCTTTCCTTCCTGCACTCCTTTGTGGTGGGCTATGTCTTCTTCCCTGAGCAGACACAGATAAATTCTGCTCCTTTGTCACATGCTTTCATATCTCCACTTAACCCTGCATGTGCTACCCCTCACCTCCAACTCCGAAGGAGGAGAAATCATTCTTCTAATCTGTCTGAGACCAGGGCACAGGGAGTGATTGTGTCTTGAAGGCAGGGGCTCTTGTATGTTTTCCCACCTCTGTGTGTTATGCTGACCATGGCCAGGCTCTAGGGCTCTTACCCTCGCGGTTAGAACCAGTTAGCTCACTTGCTCACTCTTGCTCCTCAATCACATCTTCCCTTCCACCTTCTCTGTTTATAATTATGGGGACTTTATATTCAAGAGCAATCAAGTAGGAAGCCTCCCACAGGACTAGAGTCTAACCTGTTTTCCAGTACAACTTTTATAAAATGAAGTTATTGGATGTTTATCAAACATTAATAAAGTGGTCATTTAGCCAGGGTTCTCCAGAGAAATTGAATGGATAGAATATATAAAGAGCCATTTATAAGAAGAGATTTATTATAGGAATTGGTTCACAAAGTTATGGAGGTCAAGAAGTCCCACAACCTGCCATCTGCAATCTAGAGAGCCAGAAATGCTGATAGCATAATTCAGTCCAAGTCTGAAAGTGTGAGAAGGAGGGGCGGGGACAGGGGGACAGACCAATATGACTCTCAGTTGAGAGTCTGAAAGTCTGAGAACCAGGAGTGTCAATGTCCAAAGGCAGGAGAAGATGGATGTCTCAGTGCAAGCAGAAAACAAATTTGCCCTTCCTCAACCTTTGTGTCGTATCCAGACCCTCAGTGGATTGAATGATCCCCATTCACATGGGTGAGGGTGATTTCTTACTCAATCTACAGATTCTAATGTTAATCTCTTCCTGAGACATCCACACAAATACACAAAGAAATAATATTTTCCAGCTCCCCCCCTTAACCCAGTCAATACATAAAATTAACGATCACACGTGGTATTTAGTCTCTTATTGGCTATTGTTTTTTAGTGTGTGCTCCCTCAATATGGATCCCCCAAAGAAGGAAAGGTGATTGCTGGGATTTCTGAGTGCTGCCCTGAATGCTTAGCAGGCAATACGAATTTCCTCTCCTTGCCATCCTCCACTGATCAGACTGCACTATGGTACTCAAAACAACCATGACGTCTTTGTGTGCACAAACCTCTATAATTCTCAGTTTTCACATATACCATCTCATCTGACTCTCACGCAACCTTGTGAGGTTGAGACAACAAATATTTTTATCAGTTCAGTCTATAATAACCATACTAGGGCTAAGAAGAATTATTTGGCTTACAGTGAGTTTATAAAAGGGCCAGGACCAAAAGCTGAGATCTGGAATTTATAGGTCAGGACATTTCCCTCCATGCACCACCACAGCCACTCATTCTAAGAGGGAGAAATGGGCCTGTATTTGGGAAACATGTAATGGGGAGGATTTTGTGAATACTTGGACGTGAGAGAAGTGTGAAGGTATGTGTCTGTGTGTACACCTACATCGGCAAAGTACCAGAACATAAAAGGGATATATATCATTATTTGACCTAGCACAATTTCAGTGAAACTTATTATTTCTGAAAATTGGTCCAGGACTAAATTTACCCATTCCCCTTCTTCCTGGAAATTTACACAATAGCGAGAGTCCTCATAACTTCTTTCTGTTGACTCTTCTCAGTTTAAAACAGGGAATCCTACCAGATTTCACCACCAATAGGAAGTAACCATGAATGCTACTATATATAGTCATATAATGTCACATCCTTCTTTTCTTCCACAGAATTGGCAACATACTTGCAAAGCTAAAAAATTTCGTTATTAGCAATATAAAAATTCTCTTGATTTTTTTTCTTCTCTAACACTTCTTACCTACCAAGTACTGCTTCTTACCTACCAAGAACTGTACAATTAGGCTAGAACAACCCCAGAAACAATTTAAAAAAAAGTGAGAAGACAAAACAGAGGTTATCATACATCTATATCAGTATAGACAAAGTAGCCCTAGGATGATTGGCATTGAGATCTACCTAGCATTTCTGGACAAAAGCAAATCCTTATTGTGATAAAATAAAAATGATTCTGGCTCAGAATAATACATTCGCTGTGGTTATTATAGTAACAGTCTCACACAACAGTGCAACCAGACTGGAGACAAGATGCAAGAGGACAATGACAACCACATTAAACAAACTTGGCAGGTCATGGAGCTTCAACCAGCTGGAGCAAAAGCAAATTAACCAGTTTATTCCCATAGAGACACCTTGTTTGCCAAGCTCTTGGCATGACAAGTGCTGCCAGGGATCTCTAAAAGAGCAGGCCAGTATAAGTGTTGACAGGCTGGTTAGGTCTGACGCAGCTGTCAGACACTGCTCTAATGCACAGGGTATGTGTTCTGTTTGCTCATAGTTGTCATTTGGCTGAAGAATCTAATCAAATTTACATATCCTGTAGTCTTAAGGAGTGTTTTTATCAAACATCTGGGTCTACAGTTAGAGTTGCAAAATGAATTTCAAGATATTTCCATGAATTAGGTATATCACTGCATCTTTTCATTTGCAAAACTTAGTTGTTTACAGGAGAAAAAGGAAACTCTGAGTCCTGAGACCTTTGCCATATAGCTGAGGTAAATTGATTCCTGCTTGATTATGTTCTGAGGCTTAACAAATTCATTTGTTGATTTTTTTTTTCCCCATCAAATTCTTAGGGACACCCACTATAAGCTTGACCACTATCTGAGGGAACGGAGAGGAGGGGGAATGGGACAGAGCAATAAACAAATATTCCTGCCGTTGGTGCTTAAATTCGGGTAGGGAGTGGGAGTGGGAAGAAGATCCAAGAATAAACAAATGAAAAAGCAAAGGTTTAATATATCAAAATGTAAAAAAATTCCATGGGAAAACTTTTGTCTGTGAAAACTATTGTCTGAATGACCAGGGTGATGGTGAGTTTCTGTTTTAAATGGAGGGATCAGGGAAGTCCTTACTCTTAAGATGCCAAAAAAGTTGAAAATAGTTCACCATTTGTATGTTCCCAAAGATTGGAAAAGACTTAGATAAACAAAAAGAGCACATTTCAGGAGGAACGAAGCAGTTCATTTCTCATTCTGACCACTCTGTTCTACTCCCTTCTGAAATGAAACCATAATGAATTATCTGAATGTTTATGAGTCAGTACTATTCAGGATTAATGAAAATTTCATCCTCAGATCTTATTAGTTTTCTATTAAGAGAGTAATGAGAGACATTACCATTGAAGAGAGATCATAGAACTAAAATTTGGACTTGTAAGTGTCTAGTCTCCACTCTACTCATAGATCTTTTTGTAACTTTATGCAAATTGTTGTTTTGTCTGTTTATTTGTTTTAATGGCCCTCAAAACATTTGGGAAGTGAATTATATGAAAAGAAAACCACAAATTAAATTAGAAAGGAAAAAAAAACACATTTTTCAGCACTACTTTAATGAAAAAACTCTAAAAAGAGATTTGGAAAGTGAGAATGAAGTGATTTGTCAAGTGAGGGATACAAGACTAATCAAAACATCCAGTAGAGAGTATATACCACACAGGGGCATGAGGGTGGCAATTAAAAGGAAAAGTCATTTCCTTGATTAGAGCCAAAGTACTGAAGAGGTTAATCATAGACAAGTAAAGGAAGAATGTAAACCAGAGCTGACTAAAGAATCAGCTCATACATGGGAGAACTTTATGTCTGATCTAAAACTTCAAAGAAAAAGAAAGCTCTGTTGCTCCAATTATGTAGAAAAAATAATGTGGTTCAGGCAACAGTCAAGGAAGAGAATTTGAGAAGTAAATGCAGAGAGTGAAGAGCAAAGTTCTTCAGAGTCAAAGATAACATCAACAGGACTGAAGAAGTAACATCAGCATATATTCTACAGATGCTCTATTATGTTTTCTATATTTTCCAACTTTTCCTTAATTGCTATTTAGTATTTTATAATCAGAGAATGTAAGTATATATATAGTCTGAACAAAAGATGATAATGCTAGAAGCAAACAGAAAGTGTAAGTTTCCAAACTGAGGCACTGCTCCAAGGTTGGGGGTGTGATTACCATCTATTTCTATTAGAAACATTTTGGTAAAGGAGGGTGGTGGCTTTGCAAAGCATGCAGACAGAGGGTTGCTTCAGGTGTTATAAAAGTTTCTGCAGAATAGAAGACCTGCATAACAAAAGTGTGGGATAGCAATAGAGAGGGTCATGGAAGAAGAGAGAACCAGTAGCAAGACTAGGGCCAAAAGAGGATCGTTACTCTACAATCCTGACACAAAAACATTCATCAATATCTTAGGACAAAGAAACTGGTAGCTCACACCAGAATGACTTTTTAAATCTGAGCAGTGTCTTAACATTTGAGATCGAGAACTCTTTGAACCCAATTCATCACACCCACCAGTATAAACAAATAAAAAAGGAGGGCATAGATCAGCTGTGGTAGAAATGCCTAGAAGTCCACATTCTCAAGCTCTCCTCCCACCCATAAAGTGGCTCACCTGGGGCACCTCCTAGGCTCAAAGAAACATGGCTTGAGAACTGTTGGATGTAAATTATACCCACATATTGGGAGTTTAATTCACTAGATGGAGGAGTACCTATAAATACACCTGTATTTACATAAATGTGAATTTAAATATATTCATACCTTTAATGTATAAAAATGAATTTATGTTAATTTTTCAATACAGCTGACATCACTCTGACATCCGGAGCCCATTGAGGACTATGTGAACCTGACTGAGGGCATCCAATTTTAGGGTCACTGTCTTGATGCATGCACCAGGCTATGGAATCAGACTGAACTGGCTTCCTAATAGTCGCTCCCTGAGAGTTAATTAAATGACAGATATCTTCAATGTAAAGGTATTCATGAGAGAGCATACTCAAGGATGGGCTATGAAATCCAATGACCAGGTTATCTGAAAGTCTGAGAATAGTTTCTGTAAGATAAAAGAAGCAGAAGTGGGACAATAAAAGGCCAAAGTTGAATCTAAAACTAGAACAGTCTTTTGCCTAACTACACTGTACATCAATCATTCATTATTCTCTGGGTTGTTGTTTTTTTCTTAAATTTTCTGATTAGCTTTTGCTTTTTTTGCTTGGATGTTTGCCATTTAAACATCTTGATTAAACAATCCACGGTGACATCTGCATATGTGATCTTCTCTGACTTGCTGAAGTACACAGCCCACTGGTGTATAATAGACAGAGGTCTATCGAGATTACCATGAAAAGGGGTAGTAGAGAGTGATAAATGATCTACATCAGGCTCTAAAATAAATAAGCCCCCAATTTTTAACTCTGTAGTTTTTACATTTTTAATTCAATATTAATGCATAATGGATATGAAATCATTTCTATTTATCCATTTTATTTGACATTTTTTAATGGGCTAAGGAAAATAAGAGCAGACTTAGATCAGTGCTTTCCCTTTAGACAAGTCAGGAGAAAAATGAGCTGCCTGGTGGTATTTTATTAATCAGTTCTTAGAACAAATGGAAAAATTCATTCCATGTATTCAGCCATTTAGACTTAAAAATAAGAACTGAGAAGCAAAGCAATTGTTCGGAAGGCTCTAGAAAACCAAGGGGAAGTCCTTCTAAAGTCCCCTAACCCTCCCTTCCTCCTCAATAGCAAACAGGGCTGTTCTCTTTCAGCACCACGTTTCTGACACCCAGAAACAAAGACACACAAGCCAGAGTTCTCTGGATTTTTAAGGAACTAAAAAATGAGGAGGGTGAGGGTGGGTAAAGAAGCTGCTCTTTCTCTTTTAAACGGAAGTCCCTTTCCATTCAAACTGAAACCAAAAATGGCCTATTACATTAACACACACACACACACACACACACACACACACACATTATTTTCAGGTACTATGAAATTGAAGATCATTTTCAAATTTTCTAAGAATCGGCTCCAACAGCTGCTTAAGCCCTTTAGTTCAAAGCTTTTCCAGGAAGTACCTGGCTCCCATCCAAGCCTAGAAATGACAAAAACCCATTCTTAATGAAGGGGTTAATGATGAGATCCTCTAGAGAACTAAAAGGAGAGTAAAAAGGTGTCTGTGGAATTCCACTGAGCAGAGGTGGGTTTGGCCAGAATGACACATTTCAAAGCGTTTTATGATTCCATAAAACAGCATTGGGAGGAGTTGCTGCCTGGGTTCTGAATAAGTGCTAATAATACACCTAGCTGATGGTTTGGGGGAAGGGGTCTAACCACAGCAGCAGAGTGTGGAAGTAAGAAAATGCAACTGCGTTTTTAGCTAAACAAATTATTACTGCTCCTGTTACATTCCACTTCCCTGGGGTCCTTGAATAAGTCTCAGGAAGAGATCCAAAAAAAGTACCATTTCTTTATTTCTCCAAAAGAAAGAAGTATTTGATTCCTTCCTTGAAATAAAGCCTCCAAGTAAAAATAGGAAAGATTTTAAGTCTCAGTAAGTTTTCCTTCTAATGTCCCTTATCTTGCCTTGAGCCTTGGTAGTTCAGTTTGGACTTTATAGTCTAACTTGCCAAGGATTTCTCCTAAGCTTTTGTTCAAAGGAGCAACCCAAAATCATCCAGGAAGAAGGAGGCTGGGGACACAGGAGAAATCCAAAAAAAAGTCCTTATCATCTCATCTCGTGAACTCCACACCAATTAAAGAATCCTCCCCAGCCAGCTTTCCTCCACAGCTATCAGATTCCACAAACCCTATATTGAGTGCAAGGAAAGGGAATGGGAAAAGGAAAAATCATCAAAATTGTCTTGAGACAAAGGCGGATTCTTACAGAGCTTGTTACAGTGTTTCCCCACCCCATCCTCCGGACCAAATATTAGTCAGGCTGCTCTGGGCCACCTTTTTTGAGCAGGCCCTATCCCTGAGCATGTCTTCAAGAGCCCAATTTTAGCAAGAATACTGCTAAGTTCATTTAGAGAGAACCTCCATTCTCAATATCTGACCAGATGCTTCATCCTATACCCTTGGTATCTATTCTTTGGCAAGAATCATGTTAAGTCTCCCAGGTGCTTTCTCTAAGTGATTTTCAACCGACCAATGGCACCGTGCTCCTTGGCTATAAATTCCCATTTGCCCAAGCTGTATTTGGAATTGAGCCCAAATAGAGAGACATATTCTAAGAGTTCTTTTCACTTGCGATAGTCCTGAATATAATCTGTTTTTACTGTTTAACTATAGTCCAGGTCAGGTTTTAATTTGGCAAGCTTATCCCTTCTAGAAGGTTTAGATACAGGAAACCTGACTGCCTTATTCATGGACAAGACCATTTGTTTATTCACAAAATGGAAATAATTTTGCTTAGAATGGCTGGTTTTACAGAGATCTCACATAGAATGGTTTCATATATTGAGAACTCACAAAATCTAATTCTGAGCTCCACAGAATCACTTAATTATTACAGCTCAGTTTTAAGAAGCAACCACAGAACTGTTGACTCTACTTGACAGAGTTGTTATGGGAGTAGGAAGTCTTTAATGTCAGGAGACTTCCAGACCCTGTGAGAAAACTTCTGGTCCTCAAGTCCTACTATTTTTCTCCCTAAGAAATCTAGGTCTAGCACCCTTGTGCCTAAACCTTTCCCTAAACCTTTCTCAACCAATCTATAGACTCAGCATATACTAAAATCTTCTAGGGTCCTCATTTTAGAGATGTGGGAACTGACACTCCCAAACATTTAGACACTGCTCCTAGACACTTGGTAATGTCTTCCAGAGGACTGCTGTATGACATGTGCAAACCTGGAAAAGTCCCAACAGACAAAAGCAAAAAGAGGGAATTTAATTCCAAAATATATTCAAGCAAAAGGATATTCCAATGAAAGAAAATAGGTCAATAAATCATTCTGTACCTTAGAAGTTAAAAGGAAATTAAGTTATTTTATTAAAATCTACTTTCCATTGGTTTAATTTCACAGCTGAAACTTTATTTTCTTTATCAAAAAGAAGAGTCCTCAAACTCTAAAGAAGAAAATGTCATGGTTAATAGAGAATCAGAGAGAAGATAGGGTGAAGAAATAGTTTTAAAAAAGAGGGTATCAGATCCAAACAGATGACATCCTGGAGTAATAACAAAGCTAAATTCATGAGTGCCCACTACATGGCAACCACTGCTCTAAGTCCTTGACACCTTCAATCTTTATAACAACTTGATAGGTACTACTCTTCACCATATTTCACAGATAAGGAACCAGAGTTAAGAGGGGTAAATAAACTGCCAAAATTTCAAAGTTAGGATTCCTGCCTGAGCAGGTTAGCTGCATTCTTCATCACTACATTATAGTGAATTCCAAAGGAACCTGCTTGAATGATAACTAAGACACTAATTTGGGGGCAGGGGAAGTAGAGACAACTGGGACGACAGTCAAAAGACTTGGGAAGGTCAAAAGTTCTTATTTTCAAAAACAGACAAAAGAAAATTATGAAAGTGAAATCCTCATGGTCTGACAACAAACCCCAGGAGTACATGTCTAAACAAATAGTTTCTGAACTTCAGAAAGGAGTAAGTGCTGAGCACTACCCCAGACTCATTACAGACAAGTCATGCCTTCTGATAGGGTCACTAAATGGCATGCCAAGGAAATTCTGGAGACAAAGACTATCTGAGTTCAACAACACATTAGCAATGTCTAAAATATTCTTAAAATCATGATAGATAAATGTAGTTAGTTAAAAATATATTCTAAAGAGAGTTTACCAGTGGAGGTCTGTCAAATAAGTAGGAGGTCTTGCATGGTATGAAGTTCTCTGAGTCCTGTTCCGTTTCTATCAATGGTTAGAATAAAATATGCTTTTCAAACACAAAGATATCACAAAGTTTGGAGATATAACAAATAAGTAAGAGAATCAACATTTGAAAATAATTTTGAACAGGCTAGAATAATGTAACCAAACTCACAACATAAAATTTAATGAAACAAATGAAAAACATTTTACCTAAACTTAAAAAATATCAATTGCAGAATAAAGAATTGCCTTGACTTATTTATTTTATAACTGGAAGTTTGTACCTCTTAATCCCCTTTATCTATTTCACCCACTCCCCACACACATACCTCCCCTCTGGTAACTGCCAGTTTGTTCTCTGTACTTAAGAGTCTGGTTGTTGTTATGGAGATGAAAAGTATAGCCCAGGGAATATAGTCAACAATACTGTAATAACTTTGTATGATGATAGACAGCAACTGCACTTATCATGGTGAGCACTGAATAAAATACAGAATTATTGAATCAGTATGTTGTATACCTAAAACTAATATAACATTGTATGTTATTAACTTCAATAAAATAAAATTTAAAATAAAGGAAAAGAAAAAGAAACTGTTGCCTTGAAAACAGTTCATGTGAAAAATACTTCAAGGCTTAAGTGGATGACAACCTCAAAATAAGCCCAGTCTGAGCCTGCCGCCAAAAGAGCTAATGCGGTCTTAGGCTACATTAAAAGAAAATGTAGCTGTCATTCCCTTGAGCTCTGATCACATCCAGGACTGGATTTATTGTGATCCACAACACATTTGAGATATGCATTGGAGTGTATCCAAGAGAACAACCAGTATCATAAAGAGTCTAGAAACTATATTGGGAAATATAGTTGGTAGGACCTGTAATTCAACATCTCTAAAACTTAACTTACTTCTCTCCCTCACCCCATCTGTTTCTCTTCCAGTATGTACCATATTGGTTAGTTAACACAATCTGTTAGTTAGTTAGTTAGTTAGTTAGTGACACAATTTATTCATCCCTCCTCACAACTTAGAAACCTAGATATCACCCTCGAACCACCTATGCCACCATTGACAACTGACCCCTCAATCCTGTCAGATTCTGTAATAAATTCACTCATTTCTCTCCATCCACCCCGCCTTACTTCACTTCCAACATCCCTTGCTTAAACTATTGCAAAACTTCCCTACTAGTCTCCTTGTTTCTATCTGAAGTCACTTCCATCCACTTCTATCACTATAAGCAGAGTAATCTTTTGAAAAATCAAATATAAAGTTGTTCTTCTGCATTAAACTCCCTTATCTGTAAGATAAAGTTCAAACTCCTTAGCAAGGCCTCCAAGCCCATGAAGATTTTCTCCATGGCTAATCCTACCTCTTATTACTCCTTTCTGTGCATTCTACACTCCAAACTTACCAAACTCTTTGCATTTCCCATGGATATGATTAGAATGCGAATGAGGGAGCACCTGGGTGGCACAGTCCATTAGGTATCCAACTCTTGGTTTTGGCTCAAGTCATGATCTCAGGGTTGTGATATGCAGTCTAGTGTACAGTCTGCTTAAGACCCCCTCTCCCTCTCCTTCTGCCCCTCATCCTGCTCTCTCTCTCTCTCTCTCAAATAAATACATAAATCTTGAAAGGGAGAGAGAGAGAGAGAGAAAGCAAGAAAGCAAGCAAGCCAGAAAGAAAGCTGTGAACCAGTTCGACCATCAAAAGTAGAACTCTGATGGAATGTGAGGTGCTGGGTAAATGGGTAAGGCCTGAATCACTGCTCATAAGTGTACCCTCTACACAGTTATAAAAATGTGCCACTCAGATCTCCTACAGCAGAGATCCTACTGACTGGATCTCCTGGTGCTCCTCCTCCAAATCTACTACCTCATTCATGCAGATGCCACAATCTCTAAGAGCCACGCTCAGTCTGAGCAGGGCAAGTGTTCTGAAGCACATTTGGAAGAGAGGCATCTCTCCTTTAATGGGCAACTTTGGCCTGAGGTCTCCCCATCAGGCTGGCCAAGTCTTTCTTGAAAGTGTCCAGAAGTAAAGGACTCTTTCTACTGAATCATCCTTCCTGCCTTCTGTCCGTCACAGGTAGAAAAGCTGCATCATGGTCTGAAGGCTCTCCTGGCTCCTTCTGCTCCTCTCCCAAGCAATTTCTTGCTTATTGAATGACATCTTAACATCTGCTTCTTGGCAGACAGAATATATAAGTACCTTCTCTACATGCCTTGTAGAGTTGTTTTCTCTTCATTTTCTCTAATGTCTTTTCATCAAAGCCTCTTCATTACATTACCATCATGTCAACAAGTTACCTTAAAATTATCGAAAAGGTAACTCTTTTTAAAGAATATACTCAGGAGGAAAAGCTGTCGTCTTCTCCATATATGGGTTTGAACACCATGCTGTTCTCTAATTTTCTCTACCTAAAATGCGCTTACTCTATTTGTGCTTCTGTAGACTCCTACTCATGCTTCAGCACCTAGCCCCAGAGTCATCTCCTCTGTGAAGAGTTCCTTGATCCACCTACAAATATGTGGTAAGTCCCTCTATTACTTCTATTAGGATAGATCCTACTACATCCCCTATTATTATTCTGTCTTCTTACTCAACATGAGGCCTTAACCTATTGCTTGGCACACAACAGGTAGTCAAAGGTGTTACTTAAAATAAATAAGAGTTACTTAATCTGGAAAAGATAAGATGTAATGAGGACATAACTACCTTCAAATATTTGAAGCACTGACAGCAATCACAATAGGTATTATCCCAGACATGCTCAATGAACACTTGGGGAGGATATGAAGAAAGACACTGGGAAGAAAACCTTCATTTAAAGAAGAAGAGGAAGGAGGAGGAGGAGGAGAAGGAGGAGAGACAAAGGATCAAATAGAACAGGATACTCCCCTCCTCCAACATGGTATTACTGTAGTCTGAAAGTATTTTTATTCCATAAGGCAGACCAACATTATAGAACCGCTCTGATTTCGCAATCAGGTTATAGAAAACAGATAAACAAAAAAGCTCTTTTTCACTAAGTGTCTGTAGAAACAGTGCATGAAGGTAGCACTTTCATTCTTGAGACCAGCCTAGAAACACAATTCTAAAGTATCATTTCTCTCCTGGTAGCATTAATCCTAAAGTACAAGTTAGGACCACAGCGCCCTTCTCTCTGATGTTAATCCTAGGCCTGGCATGGACCAGTCCTTAAATTTTTAAAGATGCTACACAGAAAGTTTTGGAGATGGAAGGGGCCATAATATGAATAATGCAAAAATGGAGTCCTAGAAGCTAAAAAAGGCAAGGAAACGGTTTCTTTCTTAAAGTCTCCCAAGGGGGTGTAGCCCAGCCAATCCTTGGTTTTAGTCCAGTGAAATTTTGGAGTTCTGACTTTCAGAACCATAAGAGAACAATTATTTATTGTTTTAAGCCATCATGTTTGCAGTAAGTTGTCAGAGCAGTCATAGAGAGCTAATAGACTGTGAGGTACCATCTCTCAGCTGTATCTAACATTGACAATAGTGTGTACTTACTGAGGCTTACCATGTGCCAGGCTTTGTGATAAGTCTCTTATGTGTATTGGTTCTTTTAAACTTCATAGAGTATCTATGAAGGAATTACTATTAAGATCCCCAATTTACAGGTATGAAAACTGTGTCACACAATTAGCACAGTACAGAGCTGGAATCTGAAACAAAGCATCCCATAATCCAGAGTTCGTTCAATCTGACTTCTATCCTTCAATGTCTACTCTTTACATGTCTCACTTATAGTTTGAAATCTTTGGGGGATGAGAAACTGTGATGGGCCACCCAGAAAATTAACATTACAACAATTTATTTCATCTACTATCATTATATCATTCACTTCAAAGGATTTTCAAATATATCCTGCTTAACAGTTGGAAAAACTGAGTCATACAGAGATTAAGGCTGTTCAACAAGCCTGTGGCGGAACTGGGAACAGAGCCACTGCTGAGTGGTTGCCTCATCACATTTACTGTGCTTTCTACTCTTCAGAGCACCTTCACACCTTATATCTCTTCTAGGCCTCACAATAGTTCTGCAAGATGAGTGAAGTAAGTATTAGGACTTGCATTGTGAAGATGAAGAAACTGATATAGAGAGGTAGAACAAAGTCCATACTCCACTAGTTGGTAAGGTATCAACAAAAGAGCTCTGGCCTCCCTTCTTCAGCCCTGAGCTCTCTCTGCTTAACCACACTTAGCCATATTTTAAATGGTCCAGCACGATTTACTGGGCTATTCAATGAAAAGACTCACCTCTGGAATGGGTCCTGTCTATAACTATGATATCCAATGCACTAGCCAGTAGCCACACTTAGCCGTATTTTAAATGGTCCAGCATGATTTACTGGGCTATTCAATGAAAAGACTCACCTCTGGAATGGGTCCTGTCTATAATTATGATATCCAATGCACTAGCCAGTAGCCACAGGTTACTTGTGACTACTGTGCATTTGAAATGTGACTAGTCCAAAGTGAGATGTGTTTTAAGTATAAAGTGCACTCTGGATAAGACTTGGGATGCAAAAAGAATATAAAATATCTTATTAATATTGTTTATTTTGATTATGTGTTGAAATAGTATTTGGGGTACTTTGAGCCAAATAGAATGTATTTTTGAATTAAATTTACCTATTGCTTTCTACTTCCCTAAGTATGCTACTTGAAAATGTAAAATTAAGCACCTGGCCCTGTCTTGTCCTGCTCTATATTTTGTCCCAACCATGCAGGAAATAGTCCCTTTCCAATATTCACAAGACAATTTCAATTTGAACAATTTCAGGGACAGAGAGGTACTCAAGAACCACTTGATTCCATGTTTGGATATCCCTAACAGAAAATTATTTTCCACTGAATCAAAACCACAGGTAAAGGAAGACAGATAGATTAATAAAGTATACTTTCTCAGGAAAAGGACTTGAGTTTGATAAATTCTTTACAAATACACAATTGAACAATGATTTCTCAATTACCATTCGATATAAAACCATGCCTAAAAACATGAAAACATGACACAACAAAATAACCAAAATATAAGATCTTTTTTTTAAGCTTTATTTATTTATTTATTTATTTATTTATTTATTTATTTGAGAGAGAGAGCCTGAGAACAAGGCAAGGGGAAGGGGGCAGACAGAGAGAGAGAGAGAAAATCTCCAACAGATTCCCTGCTGAGCAAGGAGCCCAATGAGGGACCCAGTCTCATGACCCATAGATCATGATGAGCTGAAATCAAGAGTTAGACATTTAACCGACTGAGCCACCCAGGTGCCCCCATTAAGATCTGTTTTTTAATGAGACACGAAACTCAGGAACCATACTGGGAAAACTATATATATTTAGTTTTTTAAAACTATATATTTATATCTAATATATACATTAGATATATATATACACACACACATATTAATATAGTCAACTCCTTAACAAAGGAGCAAAGGCAATACAATGGAGAAAAGATTATCTTTTCAACAAATGATGATGAAACAACTGGACATCAACATAAGAAAAAAATAAATTTAGACACAGGCTTTGAACTCATCACAAAAGCAAACTCAAAACGGATCTCAGACTTGAATATAAAACACAGAACTATAGACACACAAAAGACACATCTACCAAAAGACTATTACCCAAAATACACAAAGAATTCTTAAAACTCAAAATTAAGAAAATCAACAACCCAATTAAAACATGGGTCAAGGGGTGCCTGGGTGGCTCAGTGGGTTAAAGCCTCTGCCTTCAGCTGAGATCATGATCCCAGGGTTCTGGGATTGAGTTCCACATCAGGCTCTCTGCTCAGCGGGGAGCCTGCTTCCCTTCCTCTCTCTCTGCCTGCCTCTCTGCCTACTTGTGATCTCTGTCAAATAAATTTAAAAAATTATATTAAAAAAATAAAATATGGGTCAAATACTTTAACAGATATCTCATCAAAGTAGATATTCATGTGACAAATGAGCATATGAAAAGATTCCCTACATCATATGTCATCAGGGAAATGCAAATTCAAACCACAAGATACCACCATACACTTACCTGAATCGCCAAAATCCAAGACAGTGACAAGATCAAACGCTGGCAAGAATACGGAGCAGCAAGAACTCTCATTTATTGCTGGTGGGAATGCAAAATGGTACAGCCACTTCGAAAGACAGTTCAGCAGTTTCTAACAAAACTAGACATACTTTTACTACATGACCCGGCAATTTGTACCCATGGATATTTACCCAAAGGAGTTGAAAACTTTAATCCACACAAAACCTACACAAAAATCTTTAGAGCAGCTTTTCTAACTGCCAAAATTGGAAGCAACTAAGATGTCCATCAGTAGGCAAATGACAGAGAAACTGTGATACATCCAAAAAATGGAATATTATTCATCACTGAAAAGAACTGAACCACCGAGTCATGAAAAGCTATGCAGACTCCTTAAATGCATATTACTAAGTAAAAGAAGCTAATCTATATATTATATGATGCCAATTCTATGACATTCTAGGAAGGACAAAGCTATGGATATTATAAGAGGATATGGGGTTTAGAGAAAGAGAGGGATAAGTAGGTGAAACATTGAGGATTTTTAGGGCAGTGAAACTACTCTGTATGATACTAGGATGGTGGATGCACATCATTACGTATTTGTCAAAACCCCTGGGATGTACAGTATCAAGATTGAACCTAACGTAAACCATGGGTGATGCTACTTTGTCAATGTAGACCCATCAGTTACAACAAGCGTACCACTTTGATGGGAGAGATTGATAGTGGAGTAAGCTGTGTACATGTGTATATGTGGTAGCAGGGAATACATGGGAAATCTTCATACACCCCACTAAATTTTTCTATGAATCTACAACCGCTCTAAAAGTTTGTTTTTTTAAATTATGATTACAAAGAAGAATAAGACAGGCTTTTGTTTTTTGTTTTCATTACAAAGCCTAGTTTCTTTTCTTTCTTTTTTTTTTTTAATTAACATATAATGTTTTATTTCAGAGGCACAGGTCTGTGATTCATCAGTCTTACACAATTTACAGCACTCACGATAGCACACCCTCCCCAGTATCCATCACCCGGATACCCTATCCCTATCCCCCTTCCCCCCAGCAACCCCCAGTTTGTTTCCTGAGATTTAGAGTCTCCTATGGTTTGTTTCCTTCCCCGGTCCCATCTTGTTTCATTTTTCCATCCCTTCCCCCCATGAACCCCCTTCCCTGCCTCTCAAATTCCTCATATCAGAGAGATCATATGATAATTGTCTTTTTCTGATTGACTTATTTCACTTAGCATAATACCCTTTAGTTCCATCCACATTGTTGCAAATGGCAAGATTTCATTTTTTTATGGCTGAGTATTATTCCATCGTATAAATATACCATGTCTTCTTTATCCATTCATCTGTTGATGGACATCTGGGCTCTTTCCATAGTTTGGCTATTATGGACATTGTTGTTATAAATATTTGGGTGTACATGCCCCTTAGGATCACTACATTGGTATCTTTAGGGTAAATACCTAGTAGGGCAATTGCTGGGTCATAGGGTAGCTCTATTTTCAATGTTTTAAGGAACCTCCATACTGTTTTCCAGAGTGGCTGCCCCAGCTTGCATTCCCACCAACAGTGTGGTAGGGTTCCCCTTTCTCCGCATCCTTGCCAGCACCTGTCATTTCCTGACATGCTAATTTTAGCCATTCTGAGTGCTGTAAGGTGGTATCTCACTGTGACTTTGATTTGCATTTCCCTGATGGCGAGTGATGTTGAGCACTTTTTCATGTGTCTCTTGGCCATTTGGATTTCTTCTTTGCAGAAATGTCTGTTCATAGAAGATAAGTTTTAATAGCTAATTCTTTTTGTCAACTTGATTGGGCCATGAAGTACCCAGATATTTGGTCAAACATTATTTTGTGTGTGTCTGCAGGGTAGTTTTGGATGAGAGTAACATGTGAATTGGAAACTCAGTTTACCAAACCATTTTACTCATAAAGTGGAGTGTCCTTCCTAAGGTAGAAAGTCCTCATTCAATCAGTTGAAGGCCTGAAGAGTACATAAAGGCCAACCTTACCACAAATAAGGGGAATACCTCCTAGCTGACTATTTGAGCAGGACAGTTGCCTCTTCCAGCCTTTAGTCTCAGACCAAAATGTCAGCTTGTACTGGGTCTTGCTGACTACAAATCTTGGGACTTCTCAGCCCCCAAAATCATGTGAGACAAGTCCTTATAAGAAATTTATAATTCCCCATAATATATCTTATTGGAGAACCCTGACCTATATTATCATACAAGATACTTTGTTAAATGAAAAAAAAATTAGTAGACTCATACGTGTAAAAAATGGGGGAAGGAAGGAAACAAAAAAAAAGGAGAAAAAGGAAAGAAAAAAGAAAATGAATCAAAAAAATAAAAACAAGATCATTATCCATATAGGGTTGTTTGTATATAGAACATCTCCAGAAAACAGAACAAGAAACACGTAACAGTGATGACGTGAGGAAAGGACAATTAGGGGTCTGAGCAATGGGTGGATAGAAAACAGTTTTCACATTATGCCTTTTGGTAGCTCTTTGGTTATTTTTCGTTGAACATGTGTTTTCCATTAGTATATATATTTTGTAATTAAAAATCACCTTGACTTGGGACACCTGGGTGGCTCATTTGGTTGGGCCTCCAACTCTTGATTTTCAGCCCAGGTCATGATCTCAGCTTGGGTCATAATCTCAGGGTCATGAACTGAGACCTGCCTCGGACTCCATGCCCAGCTCGGATTATCTCTCTCAATCTCCCTTTCTCTGTCTCTCTCTCAAAAAAAAAAAAAAAAAAAAAAAAGAGCAAGAGAGAAAAATTACCTTGCCTTGACTAAAAATTCCTGCCAAAACTTAAGAATAAACATTTTAAGGAAAACTCTTCAGCTTATGAGCTCAAACAGGGAATAGCTGGCCAGTCTTGCAGCATACAATGATATTTTGGTGCCCTACATGTTGACTTTAAGGCTCAGTCCATGCATGAAAGGCTGTCAGCAATGACTAACTTGAAGACTGATAGAAGGACACCACACCACACCACGTTCCCAGAATCACATTCTAACCAGGTTCACCCCTGCCCTTCTCTACAAGAAGGTGGATGGCAGGGGGACAAACCCCAGAGCTAAGATGCAGATGGGACAAAGAGCTTCTTCACTCTCCCCTCAGACGAATGTGACATGAGTCCCCAGGAGGGCAGCCCCAGACACACAGATCCTCTCCTCCCCCATATATATGCCAGTGTTAGACGGGGAGGAAGCGGTTCTCTGACAGCTGATACAAGATCCACTGAGAATCCTCTGAGGCTGGTGCCCAGCTGGGACCCCAAACTACCAAAGGGTGGGGGTTCAGGCATGGAAGCATTCTTTGCCATCTAAATTGGGCACTAACTATTATACCAAAAACTTTTCCTCACTCTTAAAAACTTCAAAACAAACGGGTCCTCAGAAGAATCTGTCTCAGTGACACAGTTTCACAAACTGTACCTTCACACTCCAGTTTACTTCCTGAGGATATCTGGTTCCTCCATCCCATAGGAAGGGAATGACAGTGTTGAGATCTGTGCCCTTAATTTATGAACATACAGTCAGTTGTTCGGAGTGCTTTGCCACTAACGTGAAGACAGTTCTCATCAGTCATCTGCTGTGATCAGTAGAGTTTCAGGAACCATACTCATGAGGGTGGAGGTTAGGAACACATGCTGAGTAATCACCCCGGTCCTCTAGTATTTCAAGAGAAAAATCCCTGGTTTGCTTGGAGGGAGGGGGATAAAGCAATGTTTTTAATGTTTCCATCACAGAAAACATCATTCAGGAGTCACTTACTGGCTATTTGCCTGGAGATGTGTAACCTGATGGCTCTCAATTTATGTCCTTGTCTGCAAAGTGAGAATAATGATTCCTTTCTCATGCAGGAGTGAGAAGGACTAAATGAGGTGAGGTATGGGAAAGCACCTAGTACTCTGTCAGTCACTAAATCTAATTTCTTTTACTCTTAGAAGTGTAGACACGAGGTACAGCATTCTGCCTACAGAAAATAAATGATATATTCTCAGTTCACTAGTAGCCTCACAAACTATTCATGGTGTCACCACATTTCAGCTAAACTCTAACTTACACACTTTCTTTTCATGTTACCTGGAAACTAACAGAATAGAGCATCCCTGGGTGGGGTATGTGCCATATCTCCAAAGTCCACTTTCCAGGCGACATTGCAGCAAAGGAGAGCCTCATCTTAGTAGTCAATGCCCAGGGAGTGGTTGAGCACTTCATATGCTTTGACTCTTTTCATTCTCTCAACAACCCAACATAGATACTGCTAATGCTGCCTGGAAAGTTGAAGCACAGAGAGGTTAATTTGCCACAAGTCTCGGAACCATTATTGGTAGACCCAGGGTTAACACAATCTAAGTGCTTAATCATTAGGTTAAACTATCCTCAAGAGAATTGAATCATTACCAGCCTGAAGGCGGGCAGAGGTAGAGGCTGGTGTCTGAGGTCAGGAAGGAAGGATAGCCCTTTATCCATTTATCCCCTTCCCAATCCTGCCTTTAATGTAAGGCTATCTTTTAATTCTACCTCTGCCCAATTTTCAAATCTACTGGCTCCATTCTCCCCGAATCTTTGATCCCTAATTTAAATTAGGGTCTTCTTTTTAGATGTTTGAACTTGGTCTCCTTTTCCCAGAGACTCTCTCTACTTCTGCCTCTCAAGCTTTCCCAACTCACTTTTCTCTACTCAGCTTCCCAGCTCCTAACTCTGATTCTGCTCTGGTTCCGTGGATCTGTTCACTTCTGCCCCCTCCCCCCACCCCAGTTTACCTCTGGATTCTCAACCTTCATAACTTTCTGGATTCCCTCAGCTTGTAATAGCCTTCCTCCTCCTCTCCACCTCTTGAAGCCTACGTACCCTTCAAGATACAGGTGACTACCACTCCTACATCAAGTTTCCTCTCCTGACCACTCCAGTGAGGAGTGGTCTGCATCCTTCATGACACACCTTTGCAGATACTCAGTGTCTTGAATATTTTGCAATATCCCATCTCACCTAAAAAAATGCTTTATATATAATACAAGACTGATAAGTGGCGGCTAATATTGATGTTCTAATCAAGCACATCAGCTATACCAGCCATATGTGCTCTGTCACCTTCAGGTCACTTAAAGGCCCATATAAAACTCATATTCATAATGCCCATATCTACACATGGTAATTCTTGCTGCCAGCAAAAAGCAATACAACCACATTGTGCATGCAACTGGGGAAGAGAGCCATCTCTTCACAGAGGGAAAGAAGAGAAAGAAATACCAGAATAAGAAGGGGGAGGAGGAGGAAGGGCTGAGGAGGAAGAGGGGAAGGAGACACGGGGCGGGGGGAGGGGGGAGAGGAGGGAGAATAGCCATACAGTAACAGTAGGGGAAAAGCTGGAAGGCTAAATTTGGGTCAGGCTTAAAACAAACAATGCCCACCCCAAGGCTTATTCAAAAAGAAGAGGGGTCAAAAACAAATTCTGAGGATGCACTGAAAATGCATGTCAATGAATTTAGTATTATTTAAATTCTGGCTGCATGAGAGAGTTATAAAATCACAACCATTTTTCATTTGCTTTTATTTACTTCTGATTCCCAAATATACAGTTCTGATAAAAAGAAAAAAAAAAGGCTTTGTTTGCCTATATTATTTTGTTTGTTTTTGCTAATCATGTTTAACGAAGAGAAGTTTTCATTTTTGATTAAAAACAAGTCAAGACCATTGAATGTGAGGCCAGCTGCTGCTTTCCAAATTCACCAGACCATTGCTAGCTCACCAAAGTCAGGAAGCAATAATAATGCCTGCTCTTTATAGAATGCCTTTTCTCCCCAGGAAGCTTCAAAGCTCTGTGCTGACACGTGGGCTCTGCAGCTGCCAGGAAAGAAAAGTGGCTCCCCTTACCTCAGAGGGAGTATCAGAAGCACATGGGGACGGGCTGACCCACAGCAGTGACTCCACACCCACGGCTGCCTCCACTGTATCAGAGACCACACCCAAAGCTCTGGTTCGAGGGCAAGAAAATAGAAAAGGCAGCAGTAGTAGCAGGCTACTCCCACCCCTCACCCACCCAGACAAGCATCCCAAGGACAGGAGTGACCAGATGCAACGTTGTGACTCAGTCAACCATGATGCTTGTCAGAATGGAGAGTAGTAAAACAGACAATGTTACACAGCTCTTTATAGATAGAAAATTGGGTTGGGCTAATCCTATCAATGTTCCTATAAAAATCTAGTTCCTACATTAACAGGAAAAAAAAAACAAACCCACAACCATGAATGCTCATGGTTGCACCTCCTGGCATGCATTTCCTCTCACAGTCAACCTTGTCCCTTTAGATGGAATAACTGTTATTTACTGAATACTCAACATATGTGAGGCATTTCAGTTTTATTGGTGTGAATCCTCACAGCCATCCTGAGAGGAAGGTATTATATTCTATATTTTATAAATGATGACATTAAGGTTCAGGCAGATTTCATTTTTAAAAAATTAATGTTAGATATCTAAGGAAGAAACATTTCTATCAGTCTTGCAACCACCTCTTTGCCCTGAGAGAAATAGTTCCATAGTCACTCAACATGGGGCTGTCACAGCAGCCATCCCACCTTGCAGGTCAGGTGGGATGCAGACCCAGGTCAGCCTAATTTCAACTCAGTTATCAAGAGTGAATTTTTTAAAATATTTTATTTATTTATTTTTAGAGGTTGGATACGGGCAGAGGGAGAGGGACAGAGAGAGAATCTGAAGCAGATTCCCCACTGACCACAGAGCCTAACATGGGGCTTGATCCCATGATCCCATGATCCCAAAGATCATGACCTGAGTCAAAATCAGGAGTCAAACGCTCAACCAACTGAGCCACCCAGGCCCCACCTCTTAGCAGAGCATCTTCCTCCAGCTTCATAGGTCCCGTGAGTGTCCATTTGGGTACAATGAATGGAGGCAAGGAGCGTATCTCATAGACTGTTTTTTGTTTGAGTCCCTACATTTCTGGTTTTTCTCTCAGCTAAAAGTTGAAAAGAATGAGGAATACTTGAAAATACAAACCAGCCCTCCACTAAAGAGCCAGCTGAATGCAGTGACATGAGTGTGCCCAGGCAAAGCCAAGCAGAAAATAAATTTGCCATCATGTAACAAGGACTGAGGTCACAGAGATTGATTCTCTTGCCCAAGAATACAGAGCTAGTTTCTAAATCAAGACTCGAGTTCTGGGGTGCCTGGGTGGCTCAGTGGGTTAAAGCCTCTGCCTTCAGCTCAGGTCACGATCCCAGGGTCCCGGGATCGAGCCCCGCATCGGGCTCTCTGCTTAGTGGGGAGCCTGCTTCCTCCTCCTCTCCTCTCTCTCTCTCTCTGCCTACCTCTCTGCCTACTTGTGATCTCTATCTGTCAAATAAATAAATAATAATTTTTTAAAAATAGTTAAAAAAAAAAAAAGAGTCGAGTTCTGAACTTGACTCTGTCTGCTCCCATGCACATGCAGCTTGCACAGCAACCCCAAGCATCAGTTTTCACTATGGCTCTTCTGGGCTTTGTCAACCTGGGGGTACAGGTGCTGAGTAAGACTCCACACATGTCAATGTGGGCTCATAATTCAGCTTTCATTTTAGCATTGTCTTCCAGGTTTACTAAATACCAGACTCATTGATTTACATGGAAGCAGGAGTTCTTTCTGAAATGACATAGTCCTTCCAGTGGGACAAGAAAAAAATCATTTACCTAGGGAGAACCCTAGACCTCACAGATCCCTTACTTCCATGGGGCTAATCATCAGTACCACCATGAACCATCCTTGAGCCATCACCCCACAATGAGGGAAGAGGGGCTCAGAGATATCCTTTGTCTATGCTTCTTCATATCCAAGATGCTAGAAATATTCTGTGAATGGAAATGACCAATGAAGAGGCCTGTATGTTATCACTATGAATTAGAAGAATGGTTAGCCAATAGGGTATCTGTAGGCAGTGGGTATCTTTCTGACAACTTTGCATAGTTGTATCCTGTAAAATGAACATTTACCCATTGTTCTGAGGAGGGAGAGCTCCCCTCTGTGTTGGGATTTCCAGAAAAAAAAAAAAAAGGTTGGAACACAGCTAACTTCTGAGTATGGGTGCATTGCATAGTGTCACAGATAGTAGAAGATGATTCCAGTGGGTGGAAAGAGGAAAAGAGGGAAATTAGGGGTGATATGGACCAAATATAGAGATGGGAACACAAAGCACATGATTTTAAAATATGTATAAGAGTCTACACTGGCTGGAAGGCAGGGGAATGATGACAGACGTATAGACATCATGACCTTGATCAGTTCATGTATCTGTTGAGAAAACATTCATTTTCCCTTGGGAATAAATGCCAAAAAAGCTAGTTCAGGCCCCTCCGTGCCGTGAAAGACCAGTAGTTTTGGAACACAGTGACTGTTACACACTGGATTCTTATTTGAATTTCCCAACACAAGTGAGCACTGAAGTCCGTATTTCATGAGAATTCCTTGAAGGACAAGGTAGCCTCTTTCTGATCACTTAGAGATTGATCCCATGTTGCGAACAACTCCCACGTGAGAGCCCCACTGACTATGAGCACAGAACCAAGACACAGGCAACAAGATGACTCTCTTCCTTCAACTCCACACATGACCATGATGTTCACTGGAGAAATTTGCAGTTGCCAAGATGTAAGCAAAGTCAATAATTAGTGTAAAAAGAGCAACCTTAAAAATCAAGTTAGGACACCAGGACTCTGGCCCTGGCTCTGCTCCTCTAGCTCCTCAGACATGAAAAGAAGAAAACAAACAACACAATGTGAATTCCTATTCCATATCAGGCATGTACTATGTGCCTTATATATGTTATCTTATTCAGTCCTCTCCACCACATAAAATAAGTGCTATTTATCTCCATTTTATAGAGTGGAAAATTGAGACTCCACAAACTCACAGAAGAACAAATAAATCGTGGAGATAAATGCAAAACCAATGCCCTTCTTATTATACCAAATAGCTTTTCTGTTCCAAATAGTAAGCCCCCTCTGTGTCTTTCAACCCTTTTAGCTCTATAATTCTAATATTATATTCTGATTCTGTATAGAGTCATGTAGGTGAGGTCCTTCCTTTTGAGATTATTTTGAGATATCACTGAAATAGAACATTACATTCATTTCAGGTGTACAACATACAATTTGATGTATCGAATATTATAAAAATAGTTGAGTTCTAATAGGAAAAAATCATACCCACATTCCCTATGAACTGTTATCAAAGGATATTAAAATAAATGAAAGCATATTCAACTCATCCAGGTATTACAATAAAATTCTAATAAAAATGTGTACTTTCCCTGTAATGTCTTTGATGTCTCAAGAAATATGAGGCATAAGGTATCCTATGAATATCTGATTTCTGAATTATTCTGAAACAACTTATAGATTGTCAATCCGCAATTTAATAGTTTTTTTTAATGTCTGCAAAAAATACATGGTTAAAGAAGGTACTATGATAATATTACTCAATTTATGCATATATCTATAGACATACGTGTATGTATATACATAGAGACAGAGAGAAAGAGATCTCAAACCATCTGTCCAAATCTACTGATACATCCCTACCACCACTTGTTTTTCCTCTTCACAGCATTTGACAGAGCACATAGCTCTCTCATTCTTCAAAACCTGTCTCCACCCATTTTGCTGGGACTCTGCACTTGGGATCCTGGCAACTGCTTCGCAGTCTTGCTCCTGCTCTTTCTGACTCCTCAGTGTTGGAATGCTCTAGAACTAGTCCTCCCCCTACATTATCCCCAAATTTATCTCATCTAGACTCATGACTTTAAATGACATTTATACACTTACGGCCCCAAAATGTACACCTCTAGCTCAACTTCTCCCTAAGCTCCTGGTTTGTATATCTGTTGTGTTATTGACTCACTGGTTGACATTTGTCAGGCATTTCAAACTTAACATATCTGAAACATCAGTCCCAATAAACTGAATCCCTTACACATAATTGTTAAATCCAGAAACCAAAGAATGATTCTGATTCTCCTTTTCCTCTAACCTCTTCTATGATCCATTAGCAAATCATGTGACTGTATCTTCAAAACAGGCTTCAAGTACAAACATTCTTACTACTGCCATTCACCCCACTGTGGCCCCAGCCCCCATCATCTCCCACTCATATAGCTGCTAAAGCCTAACAGGTCTCCTGACTTTGGCCCCTTTTCTTCCTTTAATCTAATCTTGATATAGTAGCCAGTTAAAACTTCTAAAAATGAACGAGATTATGCCATTCACCTCTGTTAAAATCCTTCATTGGATTTACATCCTACTCATAATACAATCCAGTGGCGTACAACGCCCTATACAACCCAGATTGCCTACTCCTTGGGCCTCATCTTCTTCTCCTCTTCCCACACTCACTCTGGTCCATCCACCCAGGCCATCTTCTTACCTCCAGGTGTGTCTCAAACTTGTTTCTGCTTCAACTTTATACTAGCCCTTTCTCCTCCTGGAACATTATTCCCCCAGATGTTCACCAGAGCCTACCTCTTCACATAACTCAGATCTTTCTGCTCAAATGTAGCTTCCTTAGAGAAGATGTCCCTGAGTGCACTGGTTAAATTTGTACTGCTAACCACAACCACCCATAGCTCCATTCCCTTATCTTGTTTCACATCTTCACAGTCCTTTCTGTTATCTGGAATTACATTATTTTAATTATCACTGCAATAAATTCTATTTGTCTGTATAGATTTATCAAAAAATTGATTTATTTGCCCATTTACTTGTGTATCCTCTGCCTCCCCATTAGAACATAATTTCTAAGGGACTTTGTCTGGTTGTTCACCACTGAAATGCCAGTGCTTCCAGAGTGCTTGAAACACAGCAACCACTCAATAAATATGCATTAATTTAATAACTGAATCTTCTAGGTATTCCATGCCAGTCTGTGATGCTCTGTTGCTCTTGAATATGGCCCTCATCTTTGTTACCACCTATAAATTTCCCAAAAGTTCATTTTGTTTATAGTTCCTATCTACTAAATTTTTATCCCTTCAATACCATTTATCCATTTAACGTACTATGATAAAACCAGTTCTCGATTTTTTTTAAATGTTACATCTCTGCCTTTTTTAACCTAAACACTCTGTTTTCTGAGCAGTCCAAATAAAGCTTATGTAGCTACAATGGTAAGGATATTTTTTTATGTGCCTCTGGAGATGAGTATAATCTTCTGAGTAAGCTCTAGAGAGAATACATTTTCTCTTCTCATCTCTGACTCCCTCCAGCCTCCATCTCAGCTCTGGACACACACAAATATTAAACAACAGCGCTGGTATGACATCATTCCCCATACAGTGCCACTGATCAGCCCCTGTCTACTGCTGCATAAGCTGCATGACCACAGAAGAAAGATGATGAGAAAATCCCACATGATTCTTCCTCTTGACTGGGGCTGGGAAAAAGGTTATGACAGCAAAGATAAGAGTGTGTGTCTGTGTTCTGTTGGCACTAGTATGCAGAAATAGAACCATAGTCAGATTGGTCCCACTCTGGAAATAGCCAATTAGCAATGTTCACAAACTAAAAAAAGTAAAGACCACTTCAAAACATCTTAGAAACAAACAAACTTTTGAAATGGGTATATTAGACACCACTTCTAAAAGACATTTACAAACTTTTACTTCTAAAATACACTAAACAATTGAAAAATCAATACAGTTTTACTAGTCTAGGGTGAGACTCTATCACTGGAAGGTTTTCAAAAATGATTGACAGCAACATTACTTTCCTGTACTTTATGGGAACCATATTTGCATAATTGCATAAAGTGATTCAGAATTGACCTCACGCATGAAAACAGGCAACAGATGGCATTAAAATGTGATGGTGAAGGAAAATGCATTATGGAAATTGCTTGCAAAAACTAAGAGATCAGCCTATTTTTCAGAGTCTATGGAATTTATAATCATTAGGTTGCTGCTATGTTCATCTTTTCAAAAGATGTGACCCAGACTATTGTGAAGGCTCTTATATAGGGCTTCCCCTTTCTTTTGTTTGCTTATTTATGCCTGGCTAAAGAGAAAAAGGAGGTTCCATAATCTCTGCAGTCCACACAATCAAAACTTTTTCATTTTTTATGTCGTTTCCATTTTCATTGTTTCTGAATATAAATCCTCAGTTGTCCTCAGACATCCAACTCCAGTAAGACTAAAAGATTTCCCCTTGTTGACCTGGAATTCATGTGGAGAAGCACAAATCTCAAGCCACTGTACTGAGTGAATTCTGGATACAAATAGGAGGTTAATTCGTGTAGAGTCAAGATAGGAACTTGAATGACTGGATATATGATAAGCATCAATGAAAATGATGTTTTCCTGTATCAAAATTAACATTGAAATAAGATACAAAATTAACATTGAAATGAAAAAACAGCTCTTTTCTAAATGAACATACAGCTTTCCCTAATAGGTTTCATAGGCAATACAAATGTCTGAAAATTCTTCTGGGGACTGCTACACTTCCCTCCAGAAGAATCACATTCATGATTTTTGAACTTTTCATGGAAAAATAATCAGCACTGCTTGGTTCCCAGGCAATCTTTATCAAGCATCTACTGTGTCAGGCATGTATCATGAGCTCTGAAATCAGAATGGCCTTTCCTGCATTAGTAAGGAAAAGGACACATTGCAACCCTGTGACACATAAAGCAACCCATTGTCTAGAATGCACAGCTTCTATTGTAAGACTAAGTACACAAACTGAGGCTCATATGGTCTTACTCAGGCACAGAACACAATGATCACTCATCAAAGCAAGTTAACTTTCGCTGGCCTCACCTACATGCTCTCAGCGGACATGTGGTCCATGTGTGTAAAATTGATGCTACTCTTCAGCCCATACCTACAGGCAGCCCTGGTCTTGACAAAACCCCAGTACTGTCTACCCTACTCCCCGAAGAAGGCTCTAAGAAAGGCTGAGTTTTCCACCTTAATGTCTGTTCTCCTGGTGCTGCTGAAAAAGGACACCCACCTTCTCCTTACTTAGACTCCCTTGTCCCACCCCTCTTCAACAGCAGGATCAGGAAAGTCCATCCCTGATAGGGCTCTCCTCATTTTTGTATACCTGCTGTTCTGAAAGGCCTCTGCTTCTTGCCTACATTTCACCTGGCTTGAAGTGGGGGGTGAGACAGAGGGAGAAAGGGGGTCCTGATCCTCTTAGAATTCTGAAAAGGGTGAATGTCTTCCAAACTTTCCAATTCACTGCTTAAAACTTCTTTCCCCTGACTAAAATAAAACATATTGGGGCGCCTGGGTGGCTCAGTGGGTTAAGCCTCTGCCTTCAGCTCAGGTCATGATCTCAGGGTCCTGGGATCGAGCCCCGCATCGGGCTCTCTGCTCGGCAGTGAGCCTGCTTCCCCCTCTCTCTGCCTGCCTGTCTGCCTACTTGTGCTCTCTCTCTCTCTCTCTCTGTCAAATAAATAAATAAATAAAATCTTAAAAAAAAAAAAAAGAATCCTTTAAAAAAATAAATAAATAAATAAATAAATAAATAAAATAAAACATATTACAGGTTGAGCCCAATAAAATTGTCAATATTCATCCACTTTTGACATATGAAAAAGTCAATTTCACATGTTCCAACCTGATAACAGTGACCCAACTCTTCAGCTCTGTTAATTCTAAAGTTCAGTTTTTTTAAGGATTTAGGAGACTATTGTGACCGGCCACTTTCTTCCTTAACTTTGTTGCTATGGGAATTGAGTTCTATATCCCTAACAACTGACCGCAAACAAATTTTGGAACACAACCCATTCATAATCTGAGGACTGCCTACAAAGGATGTTTTTTCTTATTCAAGACAAGGCTGATGGATTGCATTTATTAGAATTACAGGCTAAAGAAACCACAAAAGACTTACTTTGGGTCTCCAGATATCCTTCTCAGCCTTTTGGCTCCAAAACGTAATCACAATCTAAAGCTTTCTGGTGGTGAGCCAGGCCATCCCAGGGAAAACTGCAACCCGACTCACGAGGTAGGGCAAAGGCCCCAGTTCTGAACATGGAAGCGCAGCAAAGGCTGATTAATCTAAGGATGAACAAATGTAGTCTAAACAGTGGTTCTCAACCACATCTCCCTGTTGGAATAACCTGTGGAGGTTTAAAAATCCCCCAAAATACTGATCTCATTCATCTGGAATGCACCCCCTGAGCAACCAGATTTTACAAAGCTCCTTAGGCAGTTCTAACAAGGAGTTACTTTTGAGAACCATGGTTCTAAAGATTAGTACAAAACTGAGAGAAAGATTCATGGAGTAAAAACATAATTAGTATCTGTAGGTTCTAAACGAGCCCTTGATACAAGATGTCACCCCAACAGGTAAAGCCAATGGTCATAGTCCCTGTAGGGTACCTGAAGGCATACCAGTGGATGGAAGCTCAGGAAGGCTTATGGTATCAGAAAAATATAGCATGTGCTCGCAGCGCCCCAGTAGTGGGTTCAGGTAAAACTCCATGAGGTGGCAATAGAGTGGCAGTGAGGGGCAATGGGGAAAAGCCTGGAAACCAATCACAAAATTCCATCACTACAAAACCAATGAAGACACAGCAGGAATCAGAAAAACAAGGGGCTGTGCTTGACAGACATAAGGTCAAACTATGAAGCTGAAAGGTGAGGAATTTCATTCCGTACTAAGTTCTCAACTCCTTCTCTTCCTTCTCTCTACAGTTGGTATTGTTCCTACAGCTGCAAGGGAGTTTTCTTAACCCAGCTATAGGGGTAAAGTCTTAAGGATCAAGAACCTAGCAGATCTTCATAATTTTTCCTTCAGAATAAACATCCTACCCCCTCCTGTCTGTCATGTGCAAAAGAAAGGGTCATCTCCTTTAAACTCTGCTCAAGCCTTAATTCTTCAGGACACTGTCCAATCTAATGGCCTAATTGATGGCCCATGCTCTCATGTCAATGTATAATCATCTACAGTTGACATTCTGCACACTGTACAGAAGGCAACAATCTGAAAGGGGATAGAGACTGAAGTCATGTGGCTTGGTGCAGGGCTCTTTCTGCCCAGAAGACCCCTTTCTCTAATTTGTGCAAGTCATGATAGGCTAGTAGCAGCTATGACAAAGACGATTGATTTGCATCTGTTCAAATATTTGTTGACTAAATGATTAAGCTACTGACTCACTCTCCTTGCCAAAACAGATAGATAAATGTTATATTTTGGACACTTCACATGGCATTCTGCACTACCTTTGCACATATGCATTTTCTCACTGAAAATGCTCATGCAACTTAAAAATAAAAAATCCATCAAGTGAAGCAAGAGAAAGCTTATACTCTGTCCAGCCAATTTTATCCACTGACGACAATGGAGAAAAGCATAAGGGCTCCTTGTTTTGCCACCTTTTGTTTCCCATGTTCTGAGCAAAACTGCATGGGAATTATGAACAGTTAGCAAATGCTGTATAAGTGACCAAAAATCAAATGACAGCTCTAGGAACAAAACCAGCTTGGCCTCAGTGAAGCCAGGCCGCTGGAGTCCTGGAACAAGAATTAAGGAATCAAATTCTATCCCTGGCCCTGGCCCCAGTTTACTGCTGACCTTCACTTGCTCCCACTCACAGCCTCCCAGAGCACCCATGGTGCTTTGTGACCCATATTTTGCAGTGCAAAGATCATTGCGATGCTACTCAAATGAATCTGAACATCTTGGACGGAGGCCACCAAGTCAAGTCATTGTTAGGAGACCTCCTCACTTGTGTCCCTCCCTGGGGTCCAGTCCTCCAAGGGCTCTCTCTCTAGGGCTGTGCAGCTGCTCTTTGGATGTCAGTCCTTGACTAACGGAACTAAGGGGAGGAGAAGAGGGTGGTAGGAAATACCTCATTGCCAAATGGGATGGACGTTCTTGACAGAGATCGACCCAACAGTGCAGAAAAATTCCAGTAAAATGTGACTGTGTCTTCAAAGAATAGACACATCCTGTAATTTGAACTGGTCTTTCTCTCTGCCCTGCCATGCTAATCCCTCCCCCAGCCTCACTCAAAATTAAACCTTTTAATACCATGTACTTCATCTCATGACTCCATCATCACTATTTTATGCTCAGATGCAGATGACCCAGATAATTCCATATGAACCTCATTTTCTTGCCTTTATTTCTTTCTTCACCAAGAAAAACCATCCCTTCTATTTTGAAAATCATTTCAGCTATTCTAAATGGTTCCCTCCTAGCTGACAGGGTTCTCTGGACACATTCTAAGCCTGATTTGGTTGTCTGCCTGAAGAATTATCTCCCTTCTCTAAAACTAGAGGCACTCTAAGGCAGGGGGGTATCCCACCTATTAAATTTGTTCATATTTAAGTTCTAGTCTCACATCTATTTCTTCCTCCCACTCGCTGACTGGAATGCTCTAATAATGTGTGAAGTATTTGGGCCAAATAGAAAAATCAAGTTCCCACTTAACCTAAGGTAGAGTTTTTGTTATCATCCCTAGGTCCCATTACCCTCTCAGGTGGGCCTGATTCATGAGGTCCTGCTCCAGTAGCATCCTCCCATTCAACTGCCACCTTCTGGGAACTTAGAGTATACAACTGGGTCAGGGGAGGGCTGGCTTTGCTTTGTGCGTTTTGGTTTGATTTGGTTTGGTTTTGTTTGCCAAGGAACAAATTTCTCTCTTTCCTTCAAAGTTGGTTTTCACCTTGCTCACCTAGAAGAAGCCAGAGGCCTGGAAATCTGTGATAATATTGCCCTTTTTTCCACCCAGTTCCCATGCCAAACTAGGCACCCCATATTTAAGAGACTCAGAGAAGTTGGACCAGGTGACTCTTAAAGTCTTTTACAATTTGAGATTCTGTAATACTCCAAAATTTTTTCACCTCCTAAAACATTTTTTGTATGTATAGGCTCTTACAATTTTTCTCCTTTTCATGAATCATTTTCAGTGAGGCTAGTCAAAATCAAAAGGAATTAAAAGTAACAGAATCACATGTCTGTGGTTATTATTAATAAGAAACTATGTATAACATCTATACGTATAGCTTTAATTGCCTATTCTACTTCATTTTGTCTTCTTCAAAAGAAGTATTCTCTACAGAAAAAAAAGTAAAATATATTTAAATTATAAGTAGATAGGATTTAGTTACCTCCCCCCCCCCTACAAAATTAAATGGGTAGGAATGCAGGATCCAATCTTCAGAGAGACTTAAAATCACCGAGTTCAGTGGTCCTCAGCCAGGACTAATTTTATTCCCCAGGGGACCTTTGGCAATGTCTGGGGACATCTTTGTCACAAATGAAGATAGCGGATAGAGATGTTACTGGCGTCTGGTAGGTTTAGTACCAGAGATGGTGCTAAACATCTGTAAAGCACAGGACAGCCTCACCAATAAAGAATTACCCAGCCCAAAACGTCAATGCCTACGCTGAGAAACCCTAGTCTACATTTACGAATGCAGCTGAAAATACAAAGCCATTATTTTTCCACACAAAAGAGAACACCATTTATTCTCATTAATAAATAGCAGACTCACTAAGTCAGGCAGCCACAGAAATAGCAAGGAATTCAGAGGTACTGCGTAAATTTGAGGGCAAAGACTAGAGGTGGGGACCTGCAGCTCTCCCTTTGAAGTTTGCTGGCCACAGAGCAGCTCACTCATCAGCCACTGAAGAATGTTGCTGCCATCTAGGGGATGAAAATGGGATCCTCAAAAGCGCTCCACTCCTAGCTCCAAGGACACAAGCTACCAGGCACGCAGGCACACGTGCACTCACTCAATTCGTTTTCCCCATTTCATGTTTGCAGTATGTAATGGCAAGTCCACGTTTCTTATAAGGATGACAGGCACTTGGTAGCTATTTTTATTCTAATAGTTAAATGGAGTAAAGAGCGAAGATTGATCAATGGCACAAGAACTGCACAGTAAAACCTGTTTTTCTGTTCACATTTTACGCTGGATCATAGCAAGATAATGACAAGTTCTCAGCATATTAGAATTAAACAGAATTCCTTTGCTTTTAAAGAAAAAATTCTGAAGTTTAGAAATTAAATCAACTCTAATTAAATGAAAATTAAGAAGAACCAGAGTGTAAATAGAAGTCGTTCTCCAGTCAAACACATTGTTACTCCTACACACACACACACACACACACACACACACACACACGGTCCACAGACATAACAGTAGTGAAAGGACTTCTCACTTTGAGAAAAATGGAAAGGAAATTTGCACCACCTTCTGTGTAGTTTCTGGAGAAGCAGGACCTAAGGCTAGAGTGTAAGCCAGAATTACAGGCTTCTGTCTCATTCCTTCTTGTGGTCTGCCTCAAGTTTACCATGATTGGATGGTCTGAACCTTGTCTGTTTTTCACATACCAGAGGTAGAAAATTTTCAACTCCATCACCATAAGGGTTCCTAAACCTCTTAAAACAATGAGAAAACTCATTCTGATCTTTACCACATGCGTTTTGAATAGGTTGTGAACTCTATTTCTATGTTTTAGACAAAGTGATGGCTTTTTTTCCCCCATTTCTTTCTTTTTTCTTTTTTTTATTAGGACATTTTATCCCGACTCACCCCATCCTCTAAATCCCAGACTAGCTCATAATTCAGGGTAGATGCATGAAATCAGATGGCTTTTCCTTCTGATTGTTTCAGTGGACTAGCCCTGCCCATCACCACGCTCTAATTTTGCTGGGGTCCTGCAAATAGTACAATCCTGAGCCTATGTTATCCAAAGGGAAAAGCCTTAAGGAAAACAATTATACCAAGAGGAGAGAAACTTATTACTATAACATGATTACATAATTAGCCAAAAGTAAGAATTATCTGACAATCTGTCATCTCTTTTGCAGCCCAGCCCATAGACTCCACATGGATAGGTGGATGGGTAGACAGATGGATGGACCAATAGGGATGGATAAGACACAAAGTTTCCATTACAGTTCCAGCATTTCCGTATATTTTCTACAGCCCAATTCTCCTAAACAAAGAATCTCACACAATATATGAGAAATCTCTGTCTTAGAGAAATGCAAGGTGTTATTGAGGGTAGATGTTGTTATTAATATTTACACTGCATTAAATATTAATGTGTTTGGATTGCATACAAAATATCATCTATTTACTTACTTCAAAAAGTTATTATGAAAATCAAGTGAGAGAAGGCAAAGAAAATATGTAAATGATATCATGCATATTTTAAGATGACATAGTTTTTATCGAATACAGTAAAACTGAATTGAGGCCACTTATACGTCACAGAGTCAATTTTCCTGAAGGTGACGGCAGTCTCCATGGACATGGATGCTTATTCCTTCAAAGATCAAATATTCTACACTATCCCTTCTCTCAGAAAAAGGAAACATGATTTGGTAAGTAGACAGCATAATTTGAAATTGAGATATCCTCCACCCATTTCATGAAATATCATCCTTGTATCTAGTCCAATTCATAAATTATTTTACTTTGTAGAGAGAAGGAACCCTTAAGTAAGATCTACTGGAAGCTCTTCTTTATCAATTTATTTATTGTTTGTGTTTTATAGGATATATGGGAAATAATAATGGTATCCTGATATATAAGAAAAGCAATATACAAAACTGTGCATGTGTATATATATATATATATCAACAATGTAGAGAAAATATGTGAAAATCATACGTGATTATCCCTCGATGGTGAGATTAGGTTTTTCCTGCTTAAATGAGGGAATGAGGGTCCAGTATATTTTGATCTTCTCATTTTTATCAAAGTTGTATATATGCATATTTTAAAGTCATTTAGTTGTAAAATGTTGATAATGAAAAAAAGTGGATTTCCCTACCTCGCCTCATTCTACCACAAATTTCTTCTCCTCAGAGGCAACTAATTCTTTTAGATGCTTGTTTTGGGTTTTGCCTCTTTATTTTTTTATTTTTTTAAAGATTTTATTTATTTATTTGACAGACAGAGATCACAAGTGCGCAGAGAGGCAGGCAGAGAGAGAGAGGAGGAATGGGTTTTGTCTCTTTATTTTTAAATAACATATTTATACAGCTATTTATTGATGTTGTAGATTTAGATACTGTGTCCTCCTATTCTGGAAAAGGAAGATTTCACACTCTTGATGCCTCCTCACACTCATGAATTTCCTTGTTCCCATCCTCCAGTGTAATTATATCATTCATTACTATGGAATCATTATCCTGTATTTATTTTGTAACAGTATCCATACCCAAAAACTCTATCAAAAGAATCTGTCTTTTCTCAGTGCACTCAAGCACATCAGAAATTCTAAAAGCTTTATCCTTCCCTGTGTAACATCTTCCTAGAAACTTCTCTGCTCCAGTCCTCTCTGGATGTGTTGCTCTCCTTGCTGGTTTCACATCTATGGTATCTAGAGATTTCTTTGGCTTCTCTCCTGAGTTGAGTTTCTTACTTTCTGAATCCCATGTTTTCCTCATTCTTGGCCTATCTCTGGTTTTTGTTGAGCACATATGCTAGCATTAACTATGAAGAGGTCAGTGAGAGAAATGTTGAGGCCCCACATATCTTAGAAGGCTTTTGTTTTTCCCTCTTACTAATTGAGAGATGGCTGGGTATAAAACACTAGTGTGGATATCATTTTCCCTCAGGATTCCTATTTTACTATTGAAAAAACTGAAGAGTCGAATTTGCATTTGTTTTGATCCACTGGGGTGGTGGGGTTTTTTGTTTGTTTGTTTGTTTTGTTTGTTTGTTTGTTTGTTTGTTTGTTTTTTCCACTTAAGTTTTTAGGACCCTTTCTCTATGCCAGTACTCTAAACTGTCGCAATGATGTGGGTTGTGACAGGAGTTTGCCCATCTATTTGCAAATTCAACGGTTCAATCTGGAAGTTTGCATCTTTCAGTTCTGGAAATTTTTTCTTATTTCACTTCTTCTATAACATCCTTCTTTCTCTCTCCCTTTTTTTTTTTTCTGTAATTTCTGTTAGGTATTGTACCTGCTAGATCAAATTCTTTTCGAAAAATAATTCTTTTTCTCTTATTTTTCTACCTCTTTATCATTTTGTTACACTTTCTGTGAGCTTTCTTCAATTTTATCTTCCAATTATGTTATTGAAATCCTTATTTGCGCAATCTTGTTTTTGAGTTCTAAGAGCTCTGTTTGGTTCTCTGAATATTTCTTTTTATGTCATTCTGTTCTTGCTTTATAGATGCAGTGTCATCTATTATCTCTAAGGATACAATTTATAGCTTTATTTTTTTTTTTTAGGCTTTTCTTTGTTCTGTTTCTTGCATTTTCTCAAGTTCTTTCATGTTCTGTTTGTTCCCATTGTCTCTTTAGGGTCTTTCTTTCATATTAGAAGTTTTTATCAGATGGCTGGTATTCTTGGCCATCGCTCACACTTAAGAGTGAGGCAATAAAAAGCCTATTGGAAGTTCTTAAAGTAACAGACCTTACTGTGGGATGATTTCAGAGACGCCTGACTGACAGTCTCTGTCGATCTTTCCTATTAGGCTCCTTTTGCCCTCCACTATCTTGCTTAGGTATAAGCCTGATGGGAGGCATGTTTTTAAAGTGCAATTGGGAAAGGAGGCTGAGGATCGCTCTCAGCACTATGTAGGCTTTTATTTCATCCTCAGTGGAATCTATTCCACAACAAGGTGTGGTTCTAGAATACAAATAAGCTCACCTGCATTTGACAAATAGAAAATATATGTCAGGGAAAAAATCCAGAAATCACCTTAATTTACATGCAATATTTCCGAAGAACAGGAGAAGAAAACGTAGAATAGAATTGCAAATTTCAGCAGAACAAAAAAAAAACTTCCTGTATTTTGAAAATTAAAAACAGGCACATCTACCTGTATGACTCTGGAGTCCTGACAGGTTGTGCTGCCTCTGTGGCAACTCACAGGCAGCCCAACTGACTTAGAACACCACTTCTGTCTACACCAGGTCCATCCCTAGCAGACGTGCTAGGGCTGTTACCAACATTCCTGCACAACTCTTTCTCTGACTTCTGACCAGCATAATAGGCCCCAGCCACAATAAGCTGTCTACCTCCACAGTTACTGTTTTTATTAACACTTTGGGTAAGTTTTGACTTCTCCGCCTCAATCCTTTTTTTCTTTTTTCTGTTTTGCATATGACCTTGTATTTTTAGGAAGCAAGTTGGAAGACTGGATTTTCATTCTGTCTTACGGTAGACTGTCCACAAAACTGGCCACAACATTTCCTCTCTCTGAATCCACACCTCCTTTGCAACAAATATGATTTTGTAGCTCTGTCTGTCAAGAGGTAGCACCTATCCTCCCTCCCCTTGAATCTAAGCTAGACTTGTAACTTGCCTTGTCCCACTGAATACATGGAAGAGACACTGTCATTTCCAAGGCTAGGCCTCAAGAGTCCTTGCATGTTTCCACTCATTCTTGGAACTGTGCCCAGCTCAAGTAAAAGGCCTGGGCTTAGCCTGCTGAAAAATAAAAGACCATCTGGACCACAAATGAGTTAGCTCAGCTTTCCTAGCTGAAGCCCCAGAGATATGGGGCAGGGGTAGGAAGGACATCTTTGATATATCTGCTCTCAATCCATATTTGTAGCCAACTTTCCTGTTTCTAACCCCAATGTGCCCCCAGTTTTAGAAGGACCAGGGGTCTCAGATTACTGAGCCTTTCTGGGACTCTGCTATAAGGCATTATTGCTTCTGGGCCTCCCCTACTCCCAGCTGAGGTTTCTGTTTCCTCAAATCAGCTTAGTTACTACTCATTCACATTTTTCCAGCTTTCAAAATGTTATTGCTCTGATGTCCTCTCCTGCTCTCTTTGTCCTTGTTTTTAGTGAATTTTTATTTCCTTACTGCAAAGTTTAGTAGTGTTTGGAGAGAAAGTGTAGACAAACACATATGTTTAATCTGCCAGAATTAACAAGATGTCTCCTCACTTCATTTTATAGATGAGGAAACAAGTCACAGCAGCTAAGTGGCTTGCCCACCACCACCTATGAGGTTAGTGAAAAATCTGAAACCATCCAAAGCCCTGGGAGCAGTCCAGTGTTCTCTCCTCTTTTCCCTGCTACCTCCATGATTAAGTCAGGAAGCCCATCAACAGGACTAAATGTAAATGTTACCCCTATTTGAAATGACTGCAGGTTTCTTGTGTATATCACACAAGATTCTGCAATGCCATGGTTATGTTCTAGCCTTGACAAATACTACAACAAGCCAATTCAATAAACAATATGAAGAATACAATAGAAGTGTACTTATAAATATATAAATAAATTTTCATATAAATATGTGATCTCTCCTGATGTCCAAACCATCATTCCCATAGAATTGTGAATTTTAGTATTCTTATAAATTATGTGTAAATTCTTAGACACAAATTGGAAAAAGTGTTTTACATTCTAACTACATAAACAAAAGTCTGTGCTTTTGAAACAAAATTGCATGGTATATAAAGTGGCCTTGCTGGACAAGTAAATGACTCTGGAGCCAATAAGAAGAGGCTAGAACTTGGTGTTTCAAAACAATACCAACAACATATTCTGACATCTGTTGGCCCACAGATCAGTTATAGGTATCTAGTTTCTGCCAATAATTATCACTGATTATGCAAAAGAACATGGTTCAGACATTGGGGTCACTTATGCGAAACCCACATGGGCTGCCATAATCCTCCCTCCAGACTTCAAGGGGCCATGCTCAACTCTGCCACACCACTCCAGTGGGCATCAAGCCAACATGGGGTCAGGACCTCTTGTGCATCCGAACCCCAAGAATAAGAAAACCCTGCATGGATAAGACACTCTTGCCTTATTTTTTCCATGCTTATACACTGTCAAAATCAATGAGTCTTGAAAGACAGTTTAATTTCCATCTTTACGCAGAGTGTACCACTCTTGAAACCTAGGATGACCAACCCTTGACTAGCTTATCGAATTTAAACCACTCTATATTGGCTTCAGGATCTTTCACCAATTGTGACCTTCTTTTAAACATCCTTAACATTCCTTTCCTTAGTGCTAAACATAGACTCCTGCCCCATACACAGAGTTCGTTCAGTTCCCATTAGGATCCTTGCCAGGAATGTTCTGCTGCCTGCTCTCCACCCTCCTTCACAGCAAGGAGGCACAAGTGACCAGAGCTGAGGAGGCATCCTGGAGAGTTACAGGGAATGCAATTATTGTTGCAAATATTCATTGAATTTCTGCTTTTACCACACAGCCTGCGAAATGCTTTATAGGCATCATTTCATGATAAACCCAGACAACTTTATGAGGTAGATACAATTATCTGCAGCTCAGAAAGGAGGAATCTTTTGGACATTCTGAAATGCCCCAAGTTATAGGCCTAACAAGTGGGGGAACAAGCCAAGCTCTGTCAAATTCTAGAACTGGGTTCTTAGCCACTATATTTTGGTAGTTATTGTAGAACAGAATGAGGCCGAGAGGGTTAGATTTTATGTGATAGCAAATCTGGAGCCTAGGAGACTTCAGGAGACATGATTTCAGGGTTTGCTGACATAGGCTTCAGAAGGGTTTAGAGTTGGAAGTGGTGGTCAGCAAAGTTCTCTGGAACTTAGCTGACCATTAGTGACCAAGGCCTGAACTTAGGTTTCTCACAGCACATTAAACACTCATGCCTATGAAGAACACCAGTGGAGAAGGGTAGGAGCAGGGCTACAGGACTGTGGGGGCCAAGAGGGAATGGAGAACTCACACCCTTTCCAAGAGAAAGAGATTCTACTCAGCTGCAGTTTGGGAATGAGATGCATCATTGCTTGATCTTCCAATTTTTTAAGCAAATAGGGGCAGAAACGAGAAAATGGAAGTTATCTCAAAAAATATTCAATAGAAATTGATATCACACCACACCGTATATTTTTTAAAAAGAATAAAATGGTTAGGTCAAAAAATAACAAATTAGAAAATAGAGTGATTTTGAAAATGTTGAGGCCACTGATATAAACAGAACACTTTAGAGAACCTGGTAAATTTAGTATTGGATCTATTAGGTTAGAACTTATACAAGTAACGTGTGGGAATGTTAACATAGCCCGATCAAACAAGTATTTTTTTTAAGTAAACACTGAAAGTATAGGTCAATAATCAATGATTAAACAACTAAAGTTGCAAGACCCTGTTATAGGCACTATTAGAGATAAAATGGGAACATGATCTAGAGAGTGTAGTGAGGGAGACAACCATGTACAAAAATAAGACAAAACAGAAAAGAATAAAAACTACAATAGAAATATGAGCTAAGTGCTATGGCACTTGAGAGATGCAAAAGATTAATTCCTCCTGAGGAAACCTGGGAGCATCTGGAAGGAACAACGTAGCACAGAGAAGATGGGGAGGACATTCCCAGTAGAGTAAGCAATGTCAGCAGGTCCAAGGAACAGGAATAGCAATTAGTCCAGGAGACTGGAGCATAAAGTTCATGGATGGAGGGAGGAGAGGATGGTAAATATCAGGCTAGGGAACTAGGTCGGAGCCAGATAATAGAGGGCCTTAAAGTCTATATTAAGTAGTATAGACTTTGTTCTCTAACGAATCAGAGAGTCCTCAAAAGCTTTAGAGCAAGGAGTGACAAGCTCATATGTGAGTCATACACTAATCTTTTATTTCTGTAAATGAATGTCTGATTTGCATAAAATGAATGAAGTTCTGCTTTATATCTCTCCCCTGTCATTCTACTTACTTTAGCAAGTCTTGACCTTGGGATAATGTTCCTGAATTCTATTGCATTTTTTATGTTCTATACAGTACTTCTAATTAACCTTTTTTCTAAACAAAAGTCTTATTTTCTTCTTTCTTTTTTGGTGAGAACTAGAAATATCAGTTTTAACCAAGGATTTCAACAAAAGCGTTCTTCCTCTCTTGTTTTAATCTCAAAGTCTGATATTCCACTAATTTGACCCAGATTCCATCCGTAGCTTCATGTAACAAAAGGAAGCCTTGCTCTGAATGCTTCAACCAATGCTTTTCTTTGGCAAATTCTTTTAGTACCTTTGAGTGTCATTTTTCAAAGAACCCATAGTTTCAGAGCTAAGTGATCTGAAGAAGTCAAAATGCATCCATTTCCCTCAAACAGGTAGGCTTCCTACTGTAAAGAAAAAGAAAAAAAAAATGCCCAGAATGTGATAATGTCATTTAGAAACTCAATGCGATCTCTTCAACCTATCCAACCAGAACAAAAGAAAATTCCAGGAGCCAGACCTTTGAATTTTTCCTTCAAGGCAGCAACAAAGATACTTTCCCAGAAAACAGTTGTAATTCATTATATTCTCAGCAATATTTTTCTATTAGCTAAAATCCTCCCTTCTATAAAGTAAATCCATTCCACCATATTCTATCATTAATAAAACAAGGAAAAACAGAACATTTCTACCTGCCCTACCATCTTTTAACTGGATTCCTTTAAAGTTAAGTGTGACATTTAGACATTTGTCATATAGCTAAGAAACTCAGCCACCTACCATTTTCCCTCTCTTGCAGATACCAAACCATCCCTCAAACAAGAAGGGGCCATATAACACGTTTCCACTTGTCCTTTTCCCCATTCCACCCCACCTCACCCCCCACAAAATTCATGTTGCTCTTTAGTTTGTCACAATGCATTAAACTCACAAGCCTACAAGAAGCATGAGTGGAGTAGGGTGGGAGCAGTGCTACAGGACTGGGGGGGCAAGAGGAATGGAGAAATCATATCCCTTCCCAGGCTGGGAGCTACTATTCAGCTGTAGTTTGGGAATGAGATCCAATATTGTTTGAACTTCCTATTTTTTTAAGAGAAGTAGGAATTCCAAAATCTACTTATTTTATAACTATTCAACACTAAAAATTCAAAAGCATTTGTAGAACACTGCATGGACCAAGGTAATGCCTGGGGCTCTAGTTTACAGGTTATGTACTACCTCAAGGTCTAGATACAGTGAATAATCCAGAATCTACACCAAGGTGTAGTGCCATCTTTCCTGTAGCTTCTTCCACGTCATTTTTCCTATACTTGATGACTTGATAACTGAAGGAAGAGAAACCATCAATGGACAGATTTCATGTTCTGATATTCCACTGTACTTGTTTTCATCTAGGTATCCTACCTTCTATATGAGATCTGCTCCCCTCCTCTCCTAAACCCCAGCCCAAAAAGTCAGCCTGCCCTTTCATCCTTTTTCTGGACCAGAGATAAATATGCAGCCCTGCTATCAGCAAAGGGAAAACTAAGAAAACTCTCAGGAGGCCCTGCTAGTCCCAGATGCTAGAAATCATTTCCTAGGTATGTCTCCTGAGATCTCCGGAAAGAGTGCTTCCCTTGGCTTAAAAAAGAGAAAACTATGTTGAGTCATAGCCTCCCAGTCAAAATGTTCTCCCCTGGAGTGAATTATGCAGCTTCCCAACCTGAATGAGCCTTTTCACCCCACATCACCCATCTTCCAGGTACTCTGTCCAGCACAGCACATTTCCATAGCAGCAAGCAGTCTTGCAGAGAAGAGAGTCTACTTGTAGTATAGTATTTGACCGTCCACAATCCCACTGTGTAGTTTTAACTAGACAAGGGCTTGTAGATGATCTTAATAAAAATGTGCAAGAAATTAGATATGATACTTGAGTAGTCAAAAAACAAGTTCACCAGAATGAAGAATAAACACCAAGCACAAGTCAATGACTGCAAGGCATTTTTCATGTTTGGTTTCTTGTGTTTTTATGAAAGACTGGACTCATTAAATTAGCCTTGTGGACCTGTGATCTCTCCAGCTCCAGATCACACTTGCATGCATAGTTGTTCCCTATCTATAAAATCTTCCCATCGAGGCCTGGCAGGTCCTTCCCATCCAATCAATCATCTCAGCATCCAGTGAATTAATCTTCACTCTAACTCACATTCTCTAAGGTGTTCTGGCCACGAAGGCCTTTGTTTGGGCCTAACATTTCACTACTCTCAACTTTTGCCACCTTTACCTCTATATCCTGTACTTCCTGTCTATCTTGGTTGGCTTCTGCTCTCGGCCTGCTTCAGGGACCATTGGGGAATATACACATTAAACCCTGTGTTTACAAGGCTCGCCATGCTTCCTAAACTAGAGTCCTCACCATACTATCTACTGTTCATGCTTGGCATGTCATGCTCAAATCTGGATATTTAGGGACGATGCCATTGGGGTCTGAAAATTGTTACTTGAAAGGCTCCATTTCCCATATGGCTGCAATCCAAAGGATGCATTTGCCTTCTTGATTTAGTTTTTGCTTTTTAGGCCCACTACCCATACTATTCCCTCCTGAAATCACTCTCACACTATTTTTTTTACTTTAAATAATAGAAATTTGCCTCTTTATTTGTAAATGTCTATCTTTCTCATCCAAACATGAACTCACCATTCCTTTTTTTTTTCATTTAGAGAGTATGATGTCCTAATATTCCTATTATTAATACACAAGAACCTGATAAATTTCTCAAGAATTTTATTCCATTTTCTTCTTTTGACTTCAATATTCAGCCTGGCCTCCACTCTAAGGTGGTGTTTGGACACTCTAAGATGATGTTTCCCAAAAGCGAGTACAAAGACTTCACAAACACAATCCCAGCTGGCTTCCTCTCTCACAGGAGGCCAGCCAGATGCCCTGTACCATTTCCTATAGCCCATCATCAGACAGAGCCCAAGCTCTAGAACTCACCTGCTTGGGTTCAAATCCTGACACTGCCACTATCACTGTGTTCCTTTGGTTGGTTTATTCGTTAAGCTTCAGCTTAATCTTTCCAAGATGGGGATGATAATCCTAGGTGCTTTTGTAAGGATTATCATGGGGATTAAAGAACTGATGTGTGTGGGGTGACTGGATGGCTCAGTGGGTTAAAGACTCTGCCTTCAGCTCAGGTCATGATCCCAGGGTCCTGGGCTCTCTGCCCAGCAGGGAGCCTGCTTCCTCCTCTCTCTCTGCCTGCCTCCCTGCCTACTTATGATCTCTGTCTGTCAAATAAATAAAATCTTTAAAAAAAAAAAAAGAAGAAGAACTGATGTGTGCAGTTAGAACATTCAGCACTGAGACTGGCACACATTAAGTCATCAGCAATCATAGCTTCTTGTTGTTGTTGTTGTTGTCATTGCTGTTTCTAGGAGGGGGAGGGGCAGAGAGAGAGTCCCAAGCAGGCTCCGTGCCTAGCCAGGAGGCCGACACAGGCCGATCTCACAGCTCTGAGATCATGACCTGAGCAGAAACCAAGAGCTAGATGCTCAGCAGACTGAGCCCCCCAGGTACCCCGGTAATCACAGTTTTTATTGCTACTCTCTCCAGCTTTCAGGGTCAGAAAACAGCCTGGAGCTTATCTCAGTCTTAGATGATATGTGCTTCACATCAGCAGCGGCTGAGCTACTGTGAATACTGATGCTTCCAACTGCATGACCTCCCTCCTCTGCTTTTTCTCCTCTTTCCTTGAAGTCAAGACATCTTAAGAGGTTCATCCACAACACACAGGAATCCATCCCTCCTCTTAACAACTTTTTCACACATCAATCAAACTAGCCAAAAATTGACCTATGGCATATTTTAAAAGTTAAGATTTAGGAAGTACTGCCGTAAAATCCAAATCTATCAAATCCAGTGTCCTTTAAACATCAGTGGGGAGCCCTTTCACCCTGGGGAGTAGGTCTTGTTCACAGAAAGTAGGCTAGAACCGGTTGGGGGCTGAGGAGTTGTGGTCAGCTATACCATAAAAACAATTCCTGCATTCAGATTATCCTCCCAAGTACACTCTGGAACTGGCCCATATGTCCCTCACCAAAGCTACTTCTTTCTCCTTCATGCCTACACTTGCCTTAAAGTTTTATTTTTAAATAGGTTTTATTTGGGGGGAGAGGCTGTTAAATTTTTTTCATTTTTTTATATCTTTATGAAGTCCTATTTATTAAAACAAAAAGCAAATAACTACTACTACTATTAACTAATAGTAATAACTAATAACTATTATTGGTGGACTTATTTTAAGAGATTATTGAAACTCTATGTTGGAGACTTCTCTGAGTAAACATTTATAGTTTCTAAGATATGATTAAGTCATTTCATCAATATGAAACATAAAGAAAATCATATTTAACCATAAAAAATGAATTTTTTAACTTGTAAACATGGTCAGCTATGCCTATTAAGGAATAGATTAGGGTGTGTAATTTAAAAATCCTATGACCTGGGGCGCCTGGGTGGCTCGGTGGGTTAAAGCCTCTGCCTTTGGCTCGGGTCATGATCCCAGGATTCTGGGATCAAGCCCCGCATCAGGCTCTCTGCTCAGCAGGAGCCTGCTTCCCCCCTCTCTCTCTGCCTGCCTCTCTGCCTACTTGTGATCTCTGTCTGTCAAATAAATAAATAAAATCTTTAAAAAAAATATCTTCCAACCTACCCACCCACATATTTGTTTATTAAACAAGTGTCAAATCTCCACTAAGAACAGAGCACAGATGAAGGAGATTCTCAGAGCAATCTACACCATGGGAGAGGTAGATATGTGTGCAAAAGCTACAAAGAATGAAAAAGAGTGTGGGGCACAAGGAGAGAATGAAATAAAAACCAACAAACAAAGCAGCTGATCTCAATGTTCTAAACTGGATCCCCAGGGTGGTGGCAGAAAGGGACCTTATTAACATTCTCAGTCTCAGCAGTATGGTTAAGAGATGAGAGTCTGGGGACAGGAGATAATCACTAAGGCATGGCCTCTATGGGCACATGTGTGAGGAGCCCCTAGTCATATCCTCTGTGCCCATATGGGAAGTTCCATCCGATTCTATAGTTCTCCTCCCTTCCTCATGCCTGTTAAGATTCAGACTCCCATTCCCAAGCCATGCTAACCCTTGTGGAGATACCTAGTTCCAAATACTTTCTGGATTTTCTGATTTTATTCAAGTTGGCGGTGCTCATGCTGCAACGTCCGCCCCACTGGCCACTGGCAACCTCCTGCCCGTCCTCTGAGACTCAGCCCAGGGGTCCTCTTCCCCCTCCTCCAGACCCCAGGTCCAAGGGCTCCATCCTTCGCCTTTATACACTCTGTACTCCTTTTCTGTATACATCAACCACATTGTGCCCTATTACCTGTGAATGGCATTCCACACATTAAACAGCTGGGCAGCACAGGCAGTACCCATCAGAACCCAAGCTGGCTGCTCTACATCCATGCACAGTGACCAAGGTTAGCTTGCTCCAATATGGCTTTCACACACAAGATACTGAACTCTATAAAAATAAGGGCAAGCTTTTATTCACCAATATATCGCCAGGGCCCAGCAGGTTTAGTAAGGGCTTGTGGATTGACTAAGTCTAAGATTACTTGGAAAGGAAAGATCTTGAGAAGCTTGTGATGAGGATTAGAGTACAGCTTCAAACCACCTCAGCTTGTTATCCTCACATACAACGCTCATGCCCATGCCTTACTCAGGGTTTATACAGCTGTGTCATAGTCAGACTAGGCAAAAGTGAAAGAAAATGATATGCTAGCCTTCCAAAAGTTCATCATAAAGGCCCCCATAGGTTTTAGAGGTAGGTAACTAGCTAAGCATCCGTAAATTCCAGTCAGTTAGAAAACTTACTACCTTTGGGAACAGTATCCCAGAGCCCAGTATTTGTAAAGCCATCTCCTCTATCTCGCTCATATGAATTCTTACTACTTTTCATATTTTTAAGTAGTCCAACAGATGTATTTTTAGTTGACTGCTGAATTATAATATATCCCTTTCGTATGACTTGGGGTTAAGTTTAAGAACCTAAGCTTATTTTAAGAATACATAATTGATGAAAAATTCTTCTGGTACACCAAAATTACAACAGAGGTTAGAAGGTCTTCTAGCAAATCACACATCAGCTTCACTCTCAAGACATCAATTATGTTGTGTGATCTCATTACCAAACTACTCTCAGCTCAAAGGCAATTATAAGGGGAGTACTATAGTAAATCCAGAATCTAAAGGCTGCACTTGGTGCCCTATGGACTTCTCTGCTGAAATGGCTTTGTTCTGTATTCCGGATCAGAGAGTCATACATGGTGACTGGTACTAAATGCAATGTGTTTTCTTTTCAGTTTTGTACAATGTGTGTGCAGTTTGCTACGGCTCTAAAAAACAAAAACAGACATTTCCAGATGTTTCATCCTATAGCCATAAAAATTATTTTAATCAAAACCTTGCTTGGGGCTCCTGGGTGGCTCAGTGGGTTAAGCCTCTGCCTTCAGCTCAGGTCATGATCTCAGGGCCCTGGGATCAAGCCCCGCATGGCATCAGGCTCTCTGCTCAGTGGGGAGCCTACCTCCCCCACTCTCTCTGCCTGCCTCTCTGTCTGCTTATGATCTCTGTCTGTCAAATAAATAAATAAAATCTTAAAAGAAAAAAAAAAAACCCTGCTTGTGTTACATGAAAAGGAAGGACACAAAACCATCCAGTGTGAAGATTTGAGGGTGAGTTCTTTAATTTTGTTGAAGGAGAATTGATTGTGCAGTTACAGAAAAAATTAAGGGATAGAACAATCCTGGTCAGAAAAAAAGCAAAACTATGCATTTTGTAGTGAAACACATCCTACCATAAAGGACTATCAGCAGGAAGGTTCTGAAGGCACATTATAGGAAAAGGACCGGGAAAACACAGAGAAAAGTAATTCCGAAATTCTTTATCATGCTATGCTCAAAGATGAGGACTAGACACTTACAGCCTGGTGTTACCATGATTCTCTAAAAGGTTCATGGGCAAAGACACCAGCCAGCTAGTTCTCATGGCCTTGAACTAGAAGGTACATTGTCAAGTACTACAGAGCTGCTGCTACTTCTTACAAAGTGACAATTAATTAATTAATTAACCCAGACAAAGGTGATTTTGGAGAACTCAGATGTGGGCATGATAAACTGCTTCACTTTAAAAGAGTTGACAGGTAGATTATATCCTATTTACATAGCACAATGGAATCAAAATAATGAACTTTCATAATCGTTGTTTCTCTGTAACATATTACTAACTTCTACATTATATCATAGAACACATTTTACTAAATAGTCTATATTTTTATATTGAAAATAAAATCCAAACAAACTATTAATAGGAAATGATCAGGGGTATCTGGGTGGCTCAGTAGGCTGAGGCCTCTGCCTTCGGCTCGGGTCATGATCCCGGAATCCTGGGATCGAGCCTCACATCAGGCTCTCTGCTCGCGGGGAAGCCTGCTTCCCCTCCCCTCTCTCTCTGCCTGCCTCTCTGCTTACTTATGATCTCTGTCTGTCAAATAAATAAATAAAATCTTTCTTAAAAAAATAGGAAATGATCAGGGTGTAAATACTGTATATCCTAAAATTGAAGGAAAGTATTAACATTTTTCATAACCATAGAGAGGCATGATGTTATAATACATTCCATGAATCTTGAAGATCAAAATGTTTTAAAGATCAGCTCAAATACATCATTTCAAAATTTATCACATCACTTAATTATGTTCATTGTTGTACAACTAGAGTTATTACAAATAAATGAAATTCCTATAATCAGCATTTTACCTTTAAATCATGCAGCACAGTTAGTCATTGAGCCTCTATGCAGTCAACATGAACCCAATAACCCAAGTTACTGAAAAATGTCTGGGCATAGTAAGTGCTTAATATGATTTGGTTGTTAGGAAATTATAACAAGAAAGAAAATCTGGGGGCACCTGGGTGGCTCAGTGGGTTAAAGCCTCTGCCTTCCTCTCAGGTCGTGATCTCAGGGTCCTGGGATTGAGCCCTGCTTCGGGCTCTCTGCTCATTGGGGAGCCTGCTTCCCCATCTCTCTGCCTACTTGTGATCTGTCTGTCAAATAAATAAACACAATCTTTAAAAAAATAAAAAAGAAAGAAAGAAAGAAAATCTGGGGGCACCTGGGTGGCTCAGACAGTTAAACGTCTGCCCTTCAACTCAGTTTATGATCTCAGGGTCCTGGGATTGAGTCCCACATTAAGCTTCCAGCTCAGCAGGAAGCCTGCTTCTCCCTCTCCCACTCCCCCTGCTTGTGTTCCCTCTCTCACTGTGTCTCTCTCTGTCAATAAATAAGTAAAATCTTGAAAGAAAGAAGGAAAGGAATAAAGAAATAAAGAAAGAAAGAAAGACTGTAGTGGTTTACTTTATTGATCACTTTATTGCTTTTAGTTGTTCTCTGATGGATTAGAAGTCTATTAAATATCCCTAAATTTTGCACAACACAAATGCATGGTAAGTACAGCTATCAGGCCACCCTTGGCCATTCATTATTTTCATCCATTAAAATGATTTCAATCATGACAACATCCTGTGGGATTAGGACCTTACTAGGAAAGAAGTGGAGTATTCAGCATTGGGCTTTTCATCAAAACATGATGTATTAAGAATGAAAAGTAAAGCTAGTGTGGAGAAAATGGACCCAGAGGGTAAAGTGAGGAGGGAGTGGTCCTCCCAGCAGTGTTCCCATACCTCACACTAGTTTTCTTTCATCTTGCTTGGACATCCCCCATTGCGGCAGCATCGTCATGTAGAGACCGAGCCAATGCATGCTGACAACCTGTGTGTGGGTTGTCTAATTACAGTAACCTCAGATTTGGCCATTTGGTAGCCAATTTTCTCTTTATAAAGGAAGGCCTACTAATGATTTATATAATCATCATCATCATTATTAATACCTCAAAGGCAGCTCCACCCAGAAATGCTGGGAACTGGTGGGACTGGACATGGGTGGGGCCAGTGTGTACCTTTAAATACCTGTCATCACAGCACAGGATCCCCTCTCTGAAGGCAGCTCTAGTGCTTCAACCTGTTCATTCTCTCCGTTGACCCTGTTATCTGCTATTTACACTACATTTAACTTCTGTTCACCTGTCTGGAAGATTCCAGCCAGCACCATGACTGATGATGAGCTGTCTGCCTTGGTGGTAGATAATGGGTCAGGGATGTGCAAGGCAGGTTTTGGTGGTGACGATGCCCCCCGGGCTGTGTTCCCCTCCATGGTAGGACGTCCCCGGCATCAGGGGGTTATGGTTGGCATGGGACAGAAGGACTGCTACGTGGGAGATGAGGCTCAGAGCAAGAGAGGCATCCTGACTCTTAAGTATCCAATTGAACATGGAGTGGTCACCAACTGGGACGACATGGAGAAGATCTGGCACCACACTTTCTACAACGAACTCCGTGTGGCACCAGATGAGCATCCTATCCTCCTCACCGAGGCTCCTCTCAACCCCAAGATCAACCGGGAAAAGATGACTCAGATCATGTTTGAGGCCTTCAATACACCGGCCATGTATGTGGCTATCCAGGCTGTGCTCTCCCTCTATGCCTCCGGGCGGACCACAGGCATCGTAATGGATTCTGGGGATGGGGTTACTCATACTGTGCCCATCTATGAAGGTTATGCTCTGCCTCATGCCATTCTACGCCTGGATCTGGCTGGCAGAGACCTGACTGACTATCTCATGAAGATTCTGACAGAACGAGGCTACAACTTCACCACCACAGCCGAGCGGGAGATTGTTCGTGATGTCAAAGAGAAGCTGTGCTATGTGGCCCTGGACTTTGAGCAAGAGATGGTCAGTGCTGCTGCATCCTCCTCACTTGAAAGGAGCTATGAGCTTCCTGATGGGCAAGTCATCACCATTGGTAATGAACGCTTTCGATGTCCTGAATCCATTTTCCAGCCTTCCTTCCTGGGCATTGAGTCAAGTGGGATCCATGAGACAACTTTCAACTCTATCATGAAGTGCGATGTGGATATTCGCAAGGATCTATATGCCAACATCGTGTTGTCTGGAGGCAGCACCATGTACCCTGGCATTGCTGACCGGATGCAGAAGGAAATCATAACCCTGGCACCTAGCACCATGAAAATCAAGATTATAGCTCCCCCAGAGAGGAAGTATTCCGTTTGGATTGGGGGCTCCATTCTGGCCAGCCTGTCTACATTCCAGCAGATGTGGATCAGTAAGCAGGAATATGATGAGGCTGGTCCTCCCATAGTTCATAGAAAATGTTTCTGAATAGTTTTCCTGCTAATAGGTTTACATTTTTTTTTCCTTTTCTAGGTCATAGTGATGGTACTGCTTTTATCCACTTTCCATTGAGTCAAGGTAAATACTGTGCTCTTAATAGTGTAGAACCAGTAAACTGATCTCCATTGGATTACTGTGGGCTCCTGCCCAGCTAACCACATCCTCACCTTTATCAACTCAAGGAGAATTCTGATACCACATTCTATTTTCTTCACCTATAGAATTCAAAGATATGTTGTCCTGCTTAAATGAAAATTAGTGACCAGGAGTAAAATCAGAAGAAACGTCCTTTCAGAATGGATAACTAGCATTTCCAAGCTTTAAAAACTAGTTCATGCTTTAAATATTTAATAGTAAACCATCTAACCCTATAAAAATGTGTATGTTAGCAAACATGTCTTATTAGTTAGTATTTTTTGTTTTGTTTTTCTCCTTTGTATAACAGAGATTATGAATTATATGTGTCAATAATATCCATGTATACATAAGTACCCAGGAAATAAAATATTGTAACTTAAAAGACAATGATAAATTGGCTGTCTAAATAGCTAACGGATATTTTTTAACTCCCCAACAGTCACTGTTTCAGTAGCTACATATTTTAATTGTTTCCCTTATTAAATAAGCATAATGAAACAGTCAATATTCCATTAATGTTGTTTATAAATCAACTAAATTTTCAGCTCAGAGTGAAGTTCTGCTTGTGAAACACATATTTTAATGTCTAATTTATTGAATTTCATTCTATTTGTAAAACAGCAAAACTACAGATAATGCCTAACTTTTAAAATAGAAATATTGGGGTACCTGGGTGGCTCAGTCAGGTAAGCATCCAACTTTTGATTTTGGCTCAGGTCATGAACTCAGTCATGAGGTTGAGTCCCACAACAAGTCTGCTGGAGAATCTCTCTCTCTCCATCTCCCTCTGCTCCTCCCGCACTCACACACATGTACCCTCTCTCTCACTTTCTAAATAAATAAAATTTTTAAAATAAATAAGTAAAAAATAGAAATGTAATATCAAATTAATGTCATCATGCTACCGTTTGATAAAGAAAATTTTATTTCCATTTCTTAACGTAACACATATTGAGTAATTTCTGGAGTCCATAATTTGGGTATTTCCCTAATCAAGGATTTCACTATGGGAAAGCATAGTTATAGCTTCTTACTAAATTATAAATTCTAACACCAGCATAGTAATTCCAATTTTATTCTAGGAAGATTAGAATAATTCTGCTTTGTTATGCCCAGTAACTAGAAATACTTCTTCATGCAGAGTGTCTCTAAAATACTGACATCTTGGAAAATGTGTATCTTGGAAAATAGTGTATCTTCCTACAATCTCTAAAAATTTTTAATGAACCCAATGGTGATTTTCAACAAATTTTAAGGACCAGTATGTTTATTTTAATCTATTCTGTGATTTTTGATTATCTGAATAACAGAGTTATTTATATCTTTCAGGGTTTTTTTCTGAAAAATTAAAATATATTTGAGCATTGCTTACTAAGGCATCATCACATTCTCAGGAAAGAATAATTTCTTTTTTTCCTTTTAGTTGGGAAGCTTATACTTGTATTTTAAAAGTCTAAGTTGGAATCTGTAAGAATTTTTTGCTTATGACAAAACTTTTGAAAGAATTTACTTGTTCCCTATTTCCTTACTCTGACAACAAAATTTTTAAAAATGCTTTTAACCAAAATTAATCTCCAAAGGCACCTTATTTTATAAAACTTGGATTTTCTTTTCTCCTTCAATTAATTTTAAATAAATTAAAATTTCTTCATACTTACATGTCCTGTTATTTCCCCTCAATTCTTCCTAAAGAAATGTAGAACAATCCAGAGAGGATCACTTTTTATATGTGTGACCTATTCATCTGTATGTTATAATTTTGCACCTGGTACTTTTGAACATGTAAACATTAAAAGGCAATTTTTTAAAAAGATGGCTAGTCAGATAGGGTTATAAATCCCTCATAATCTCAATTAAAAAGTTGGGTTTTGGTGGATGAACTAGTCTTCAGGTAATTAGTAGGCAGAGGTAATAACAATAATAATATCTATCATAATATTTATATAGTGCAACACTTTACATTTGCAGAGTAGTTCTCACAAACACTCTGACCTACATTCCCAATTACCAGAAAAAATATACCTTAGCACACATAGAAAACTTATGGAACAGGTAAGGTGAACTTCCAAGAGAGAACTATTGAGCCCTGAACCAACAGATGAAAATATGAATTCTATAATGCAAACAAAAATTTAAACCTAGGGTCTTTGGATATTCTCCTGTTTATCAACATTGACTGGCTAATGGATTAATTTAATGAAGCCACATTCCATCTCACAACTTCATATTATAGAGTCAATGCCCTCTATTTAGGTAATAAACTGACTTTTTTTCCACCAGCAGTTCACCAGATGGGACAACATGGAGGTAATCTTCACAAATGAATTTCACACCATTGTGATCCCCACTCTCCCTCCGTGAGCCACTCTGAATAGCAGTCTAGGGCCAGAGTTGCACCACAATCCCCACCTCCTGCAAAATAAAATATTAAATAAAATAAAATAAAATAAAATAAAATAAAACGATGACTTCTTAGTCATAGACAACATTTTCCTGAAAGTATATATGATCCTAAGTCAATATTGACACTACTCTTCCTTAACTTTCAGATGTACTTATTTTCCAGTAGTGGAATAAAGCCATGCTAGGATACAGGATGAGCCTTACATTCACAATTCTGAGAATTTACAGAAGGGGCTAGACATGAGTATTACATGTTTCAGATAATCAAAGAATAATTCTTTGAGTTGAGGTGAGGGCATTACCACATTTATTCACTCATTTTGTAACTATAAATTCAACGTCATATGCCATAATTTACTAGAAACATGTTTCAAGAACCTGGGCAATTAACAATTCAGTAGTGGGGGGAAAATATGTGCAGTGGAAAATCATATGGTCTCAGGCCAGCTCCTAGTCTAAATTCAGTCCAAGGTACTAAGTACTATGATAATTCAAATATGGACAGTTGAAGCCAGATGATCAAAGAGTGGTTCACCAAGTAGAAGGAGTCACTGAGTTAAGTCTTAAAGCACATCTGAGTTGTACTAAACATAAACACTCGTCTTAGATGGCTCTGACACCATTATGATCACTGGCTGGTAGGTGATTAATTTTTATTTTGAATGTTTCCATTGGATTATGCCAGAAACTATAAAGTACATATCTTTAAGGCTCAATTCAAGTGTCACCTCTTCTACAGAGCCTTTTCTAGTCTTCCCTCTTTTGCCAGAAGAAAAGGAAAAGGAGAAGGAGGAGGTGGAGGAGGAGAAGGAGAAGGAAGGGAGGGAGTAAGAAAGGAAGGAAGAGAGAGAGAGAGAAGAAAGAGAGAGAGAAGAAAATTGACAAGTTACTCCTTTGCACTCCCACGGTATCATTTTCATGCATTGGCATCGCCGCTGTAACATGTATCCACACTCTCTCACGCTTATCTGTCAATAAACCCCTGGAGGATAGAGACAGGCACTGTATTTATCTACCCTTGAAGCTTCCAGGATTTTCCTAGTACCCAGAATAGTAGTAACTCAATAAATATGGTTGGAATGAATAAACTAGTGAATTCATGGATTCGGATTCATTGTTAACAACACGGTTCTACCTTATCTGTTTCTTATCACCCTAGTCTCAGGTCTTTGTCTGCTAGTGTCTGCCACTTTTATTGGTGTTGTCTTTCCTGTGAGGCATATTTTCTCTTTATCTTTTCTTTCTCTTCTCTTTTTCCTTTCCCATCCACTTCTCCCATGCTTCTCATTATGGAGATCAGTATTTTTATATTTTTTGCTTGTCAATAAAAGTTTCCCATTCTTCTAATTGGCCAAAGCATTAGTTAACCTTATCTTTTGGAGTGTGTGCTAGATATATAGCTGCTGTTATTTTAGCCCCCCCCCCAAAAAAAAAAGAGAGAGAGGGAAGGAAGGTAGGGAGGAAGGAAAGGAGGGAGGGAGGGACAGGAAGGGAGGTAAGGGAAAGGGAAGGAAGGAAAGAGAAAAGGAAGGAGGAAGGGAAGGAAAGAAGGAGAGAAGGAAGCCCTTTAGTGAGTTTAACAGTATATTCAGCTCTTATAATCTACTTGCATTCTTGTTAATATTTTTTCTCATTTCCTAAGCTCCAAATTGCTCCAGAGTTGAGTTTAGGCATCTGACTCCCTAATAACTCAAACACTATAATATATTGAAATGCTTTTCTGGTAACTATTCACAGGCCCTTTCCAGAATTTACAAAAGATTCCTGTAAAAAAATGCTTTTTGAAGTTAGAAGCTAAGCATGTGGCTTGCCCAATACTGCTTCCAGATGTTGATAAGTACAGCTGGAATGTCTTTAGGGATATATATATACACACATATCAGTAGAGAGACTGCTCATTAAAATTAATTGATACTTTAAGACTTCCTTTTTAAATATGAAAGGACCTGTCAGAACTATAGCTGTCATTTTTTTAAAGTTAACACCATAAGTAATAAAGACTACAGAGCCTCCATGAGTGGCCTGCCTTGTTTTTCATCCCATTCCAAACCTGCTGTCCTAACAACCTTATAATTTTGGGGTTCAGTTAAATCCAGTCAACAGATGTGCCTGTATGAGATGATGACAGATATTTTATCTAGACAACAACCTAACACCACTTGAAAATTAAAAATCTTATTTAATTGGCTATTTGACAACATGTAAGTCAAAAGCCAAGTTGTACTCTCTGGAACTAGGAATGAGGCCTTTCTAACTATACACATACCATGTGAGACAGTGTCTGGTTAATGAAAGAGAACATACACAGACCCAGCAAGAGAGATTAAAATTCCTGCTCATATCCCCTTCATGAGTGTGTTACAGTAAGAGAAGTCTTTCCTAGCTATTTTATAGGTTGGGGTGGACAGAAAATGCCAGACCCTAATGAGGTATTTTTAACTCCATGGCTCGTATGTGTTCTTCATGACCCATTCAGAATGTCCCCAGATATCATTCTTTCTTCTTTTAACTGAGAAATAGTAGTTACTCAATGTTATTTTTTCCATTTCTGGATAATGAAGGAAAAGCAGACCTCACCAGTGAAGACAAAGTTATGTTCACCAGTGGGAATGCTGGGATCTTCTAGAACAATCCACAGTGTGTATGGTTCATAAATGGAAGGTTTCCATTGAAATATCATCTTTTTATAAATCTCCAGTTACCAGAGTGATTTAGCAGTTTATTGTATGTGAAATCTACAATGTTTAGATAATAAGTTGGTGAAATGCTAGAAGAAATATAGAACATGCCCCTATTTATTATAAAAATGGCATTAAGTCAATTATGAGAATCAAAATATTACATCCTTGGCTGATTTGCCAATTTTATCAAAATGGAAGAAATTATCTGCAACAAAAACAAATACAAAACATACAATTTTTAAATTTTTATGGACTCTGGGGAAACAAAATTTGGAGTAGAAAAAATTATATCGATGAAACAGAAGGAAATAATAAAATAACAATTAAAAGACCATTCTTCCCATTTACCTGGTCTTGGTGTTGCTTTATTAATGTTTCATACTAGGTATGTCACTTAGTGATTTTTTTCTAATTAGCCAAAATTACAAATAATAAAAAACAAAATTATAAATCATAAAACACTATGGTAGTGTGAAATATGAATCAACAAACCTTTGCAACAATTGGCATAGTAGGAAAAAGGAAGAAAGGAAGAGAAGGAGTTGAGACTATAAATGAATGACTCCCATCACAAAGTTTAAACTATCCCCAATTTGAGTTGTGACTACTTTCAATATGGAAGTATTGACTTCCAATATTTGACCACTCTTCATACATGGGCCCCACAAAGGGACTCTGACCACTCACAAAGTCAGGTACACAGGCTAGGTACAATAGGCAGTGATTGTTTTATTTGGTTTTTGTCTTGATTTTTAGCTAACCCCCAAATGAATACTCCTTTTAATTTAGCAAGAATTCCCTTTTGTGTGAATACTGGTGAGAGGCAAGACCCAGGTTCATAACCATTCATTCATTAGCACCTGTAGCCTAACTTGTCTATCAGAGAGGTCCATCCTGAGATTTTGACAGTTGGAACATGAGAAAGGAACCCAAAAATGCAAGAACTCTTGAGAAATTATTCACAGCCTCAGTGTTATATGGAAGCCATCAGTGGCTGTGGAAGGTCCCATGGTAAGAATCCTAAACAGGCTATTACTTTGCCATGACTACAGCTAATTTTCTTATTCTCTGAACTTTTAGTTTCTGTCCATTTTCCGGGAATGGAATCTGTTATCTCATCATCCTTCCAAAAATGCCTTTTCTGGCTGAAGCTATCTAACGTCAATTTCTCTTACTTGAAATCAAGCATATTGATTGAAACATACTTTGATACCTGGAAATGGAATTGCAGGTTATAACCCCTTAAAGAAATGGGCAAATTAGGACTGATCATCTGGCCTGATCTTAGGCCGAAGGCAGTAAGAATCCCATTAGTGTTTAGTAAAGGGAATCTTGTAGCTCATGGCAAACAATGGAGAAATAGTTCAGTAAAATATCCCCTGGAATCACTTAAAATGTAGTGCTTTTTGAAGACAAGGCTGTGGGGGACCAGGCTTTTCCTGTCATGGAACAATATAAAATATATGAGTAATTCTGCATGGATAAGTGGATGGCTGCTTCTGTTGGCTCTGGCCAGTTTAAAAGAAAGAACTGCAAACTCAAATCACTAGATAGATATATCAAAGCACTAACTAAGCTAAAAAAAAAAAAAAAAAATCTCCTATCTCTTAGAGACATAAGACTGAGGTACCTAACAAACAAACTTCAAATGATTGAATTCATACATTCAGTAGACCTTTTGAGTTAAATTTGAGCAATAATGGAAAAGAATGGGACCTCAACAAAGGGAGTAGTTTTTAGGATTTGAGAACTTAGAGGGCCTAAGTATCCAGCCACACCCCATTGTAGCAAAGCAACCTCTTTCCCTCACCCAATGAGTCCTTTATCATGAGATTGCTCAGACATGAATGAAACAGCCCTAACTGATGGAGGTAGCTAGAAAGGAAAAGTTAATTTTATCAGTTAGAATTCTTGTAGGTAACATATAGAATACCCAAAGGATTTCAACTGAAGAGAATTTAATCTAAAACTATTTACAGAGGTCTGGGAAGGATTATAGAAGAATTAAGTATGATGAGGCAACTAATGCTAGCACCAGGAGGAAACCATCATTTTATCAATAAGACCAAAGGAGCAAGGAAAGGGAGAGATGTGACCAGAACACAGTGAGAGCTGTCAGACAAGAGGAACACCCAATAGGAACTATGGTTATAGAAGAATATAGTCTCTGGCAAAAGAAGAAATATTAGGGAAAATTAAAACTCTGAACTCTTGTCCTGTTTACTCCCCAGGGCCCTCTGTCTCCCACTGATTTAAACCAACAAAAAGCCAGAGGTCAAGGGAGGCCAGGTGATGTAATCCTTAGAGGTTAGCCTATGAAAGCAAGCAGCAAGACAGGGAGGATAAAGAATGGATAGGAAGGAGCAAACACACAACAACCAGTACACCAGTTCTCTTGTGCCACACCATAGTCACTTCTACTATTTCTAGACCTAAAGCCAGAGGCCAACATGACTGAGGGTGCTCACGTCTAAAGTCAAAAATCTAGGAAAAGGTTTACACACAAGAAAAAGGAATTGTAGGACTTTGCTAGTCTCTTTAGAGAAAAATCTTGGAAATCTGTGTATAAAGGATGCTCTACTCTTTGCAAAAAGAAAAATCTGACATAAACCGTCCCAAGCTAAGGAGAGGAAAAACATAGTTTTACATCAGGTTGAAGGTCTACGTATGAGTTTTTTTAGTAAGTGTACTTGATTTAATGTGAAAGCTTTATTAGTTGGGTGGTGATGCAACTATTGCAGCTGTGGCCACAATAATTGATGGAAGCACAGACTAAGTGGTGGACCCAATTAGCTGAAGTTGAGATCCTAGAAATTCCCATACTGCAATACAGAGGTAGGAATCAAAAGATTTTGCAAGATAGGAATAACAGAGTAGACTGATCATATCCTCTCCCCAATTATATTCCTCTAGAAAACCTAGAGAATGCACCCTTCCCCAAGCCCTTGGAATGGAACCTACAGCATCACTAAACAATTCCTATCTGGTGTATTGTTCAGTGTGGCACATTTCCTGAGTTTTTAGATAAGGACCTACACCCAGGGAAGAATGACTGTGGAGTGAAGGTGACATGCTTTGCATGGATTCACTGGGCAGATGGAATAGAATTTCAGTTAAAAGTGAACATTTGCTTGGAACTTTTAAAGCATCAACCACTCACATCGGTAAAGTCTGTTCTCTTTGAACATACAGTGTGAGAAATTTTTGACATTTGAAAATTTTATTTCCAGTCCCAGCAATATTAAGGCTTACAGCTTTAGAAAGGAAACACATGTTATAAAATGTGATGAAATATCAGGCCATTCCAGGGAATATGCTTGAGTAACTTAATATAACTCTAACAAGACTTAAGAGTAGAGATAACCCAAAGGATTCATCTTCTTCCAAAGGAAAATTTCCAGTATATCCATTGATCTTTGTTTATTTATTTCATAAATTGACCAAATTATATATTGCCAACACTAATAAAATGAGGTATAACATATTTAGCTGTATTTATTTCAAAAAATAAAGAAAAATGGTATAAATAAGCACTCTTCTGTAGAATCTTCCTAGAAAGGCTAAAAGGACTACCCACTAAAAAAAGTCAAATCTAATAAAACTAAGAAATAACTCAACCCTTCATGATCGGCTTGAATTTAAACAACAGATTGAGCACTTCAAATTGAAAAGGAAAATTAATTTCAAGGAAATTACATAGAACGGGTTGACACTATATAAAACTCATGAGTTTTCAGTAAAAAACTGGATTAACATTATCATTTCAATTCATTAAGTACAGACAATTCCAAAAATGATTTAGTCTTCGCTCCTGAATTTATGATGGAACTTCCCACTTGTCATGCTTGCTAAGTGATTTGAAAAATCTCATCACAATTCTTGGAAATCTCAGGAACACATTGTGTCTCTCAGTTCTGAGTCAATATATACATCTGTCCAATCCAGTAAGGCATTCCATGTCCTTGGCTAGAATAATAAAATGAGAAATTAGAAAGAGAATAATGAAATTGACTTCTGGTGGATTCTCTACTCTCCCATATGGAATGCATACAAATGTGCTCTGACTCCTTCATCTGGCTTCCTAAGAGAGTCTTAGAATTTCAATAAATTCAGGATAATACAAAACACACACTTCAGAAAAGTAAAGAGACCTGTTTCTAAAGCCTCTGAGTTTGCTCCAAATCACAATGCAAACTGTAAACAACTGGGCAGCTCTCTCTAATTATGTGTGCCATATGTGTTCCTAGCATTTAATGACTTCTTTTTTACAAGAGCTCCTGTCGCTTTTCGAATGAACATTATATTAAGACATCTAAGTTTAGCTCTTGGTTTTTTGGTTTCAAAACCAGGATGCTACCAGGAAGGAAAGTAAACTAAAACAGGTGGTAATATAGGTTATTCAAAAAGAGTGAACACTGACAAATGCAGTACTACTCAGTAACTAGATTGTTAGTTTACTAACTTGTGGTCAAGAAGTCATGTTGGAACGAACCAACATGGAAATGAAGGAAGGAAATGAAGGGAGGCATCATGGCCTGTCTGTCTAACTAGCCACCAACAGTGACTCCCTCAAAGGATCTGGGTGAATCATATGATAGGACTGATAAGCACTAAGACATGAGGAGCACACACATTATTGGTCCTATCTTAAACCACTTGCCGAGTGAGGAAGAGTAGCAAGTAGACTCTTGGGTCAGACCCACTACTCACTGTGTGGATTTAGACATGTAAATTAACCTCCCCAGAACTCAGGTTCCTCATCTGTAAGCTTAATCTTATAGTAGAACCTATCTCATAGGATTACTGGAGGAATTCAATGAAATTGCATGCTACAAGTGTGAGGACTGTGCCAAGCACACAATAAAAAGGAGACAGATACTATTTATTAATGATGGTTATAAATATGCCCAGAATAAACAGAAACCAGGGAGAAAATATGAAATAAATATCACCAGTATCTTTCTGCAGGCAGATCCATAGCTCTTTTAGTGATTGAGAGGAGATGGAAAGAGGGAAGGGAACTGGACCAGGGCCCTCACACTGGCTCAGGGCCGCCAACTACGGTGAGGTAATGGGACCAAAGCAGCTAACATCCCTCTTAGCACAAGGCAAAGGGGCCTCTGGTCAGGGTCTTCTGTTTTAGAAGACCCCACATACACATGCAAATTACAAAGACTGTTTTTCTTTTTAGCCTTATATTAAAAGTTTTTTGAAAATTTAGTAATTGGTTGAATGAAGGAAAGGTAAAGGAGAAGGAAGAATGGGTGGAACGAGCCACGGTCAGGCAGCAGGGGGACCTGAGAGCCCCGCAGTATGGTTGTGGTAGACGGCAGGAGAGTGTCAAAGGGGATCATAGCCTCTGCCTTTGCTTTTAAGTTGAAATATGTGTCAGTTGAATTTTAAGTTGAAATACATGTCAGATGTATCTGGGCAGATGGATTTCCCCAAATAACTGCACACCCTCACTCTCTTGTCTTCTGCTCCAGTAGTATAATTTTCAAAATTGCCTAGAACTACGTAAAAACGCCAAGAAAAAAATAATGAAGTATAGAGCAGGACAACACATGCTTCCCAGTTCTGTAGGAGTTAGACTTGGTCTGTAGTTCCCAACCCGAGTCCAGACAGTCCCAGTGATCCGGCAGGAGTACTGCGCATGAACCCAGTTTCCATGTGACCCCAACAGACCTGTAATATCACTCCAGTTCATGGGAAGTAGGGCTGGACCCCAGGGGAGCATTGTTCCTTACCTTCCAGAGCACCAGCTTCTAGTCCCAGGTAACAGCTTGCAGGGGTCCCAAGCCAGAAGCTGGCCAGGCTTTGAGTATAGTGTGGCTTATAGTTTGCAAATATTGGGACATACGGTATGTGCACCCCAGTTGTACTTTTGCCCTGGGTGCTGTTAAATACTAGAGGTAGACCAAAGGCAGTATTTCCTCTCATCATCCTTAAACCCATCACTAAAGGAATGTTAATGAACCAGACAGGCAGAAGGTAGCCATCTCCTTCCAGCTCACACACATAGACTGAGCCAGGGTGATATAAAGAACAGGAGAGCTGAGCAGAGAGGACTCTGCTGAAGAATAAATATCTTCCAAATAAATTCAGTCCTCGAAATGTAAAATACAGTTTCTCTGCACATCAATTTAATGAATTCTATCTGAAGCCAAGAGAAAACAGATTCAGAATTCCAACCACATCCTCTATGGTAAAGGAAATTGGATTTGCATTAACAGGATGTCCATAGAACTCCCCAAATCCAATCCTCTTTCATGTCACATGGTCTTCATCTCAGAAAGGATGTGGTGGTCTGGCTTGTTTCATAAGATAGCTCAGGAGAACAGTGTCTGGCGAAGCCCTGGGAGGCCAACAGCCCGGCTTCCTCAGGAACTCTCATCTGCCACTGTCTGAAATCCTTGCCAGTTTCTGTGTCTTGAGACCCAATCTTCCACAGGGAGGTTGACCACCCACAATCCATTGTCCCAACCCATCCTGTCTGACATTTCCAGTATGGAGTCTCATCTAAGAAAAACTGCTGCACAAATACACAATAAAATGACTTTCTATGGAAATACTCCAAGAAGGAAAACAATCAAGGGTAGTGAAGCTGATCAGAAAGAATCCTGTTAGCAACAAAACCCCAACTCTTCGGCCAAGAAAATAAATGAGCACGTATGGTGGAGAAAAGTGGGGGAGGGAAGCAAACAGGGCAGTCATGCTGAGCAGTCCTAGGTGCAAATTCAGATGGCAGCTGCAAGCCAGGGGACAGTACAGGGTCAGAACATCCCTCCTCAACCATGCTGAGGGCCCCGGGACACACCTCTGTCTCCTTCCCATCCTCACCTTTTTTGTCCCTAATGCTCACCTCTCTTTCCTCTTGTTCTCTATCCACAGCTTCATTCCCAAACCTATAAGCCAAACACATGGACACCAAGGTTATTGTCAAATGTCTAAATGGTGCCCATGGCATATCACAGCAAAGGAATCTATCTCAGGAACAAAGAAATAAAGAGAGACCTCAAGTCCAGAGCTTTAAAAAAAAAAAAAAAATCAATCTCAGCATACAGGAACTGCTTTTAGAACAATCAGTGCACAACATTCCACACTTCCCCCTCAAAGCCCTCAGGCTCTTCTGAAAGGTCAGAAGAACACAGACAAGGTAGTATAAAGTCTTTGCCTTTCCTAAACAATGTAATCTTTGTAAGTTTAATATTGGGTTTCTGAAGTGCTCTGTAAATTCCTGTCTCCCAACCCTCAGCTTCAAGAGTGCAATACAGCTCCCTAGCACAGGCTCCTTTTTTCATTCAAGGGCACACCTTTATTTTATTATTTAAATTCAATTAATTAACATATAGTGTATTATTCGTTTCAAAGGTAGAGTTCCATGATTGATGAATGTTATACAACACCTAGGGCTTAGTACATCAGGTGCCTCCTTAATGTCCATCACCCAGTTACCCTATTCCTCCACCCCTTCCTCTCCAACAACCCTGTTTGTTTCTTATGATTAAGAGTCTCTTATGCTTTGTCTCCCTCTCTGATTTCATCTTATTTTATTTTTCCCTCCCCTCCCCTATGATCCTTTGTTTCTTAAATACTGCATATCAGTGAGATCTTATGATAATTGTCTTCCCCTGATTGGCTTATTTCGCTCAGCGTAATACTCTCTAGTTCCATCCATTTCCCTGCAAATGACAAGATTTCTTCATTTTTTTGATGGATAAGTAGTATTCCATTGTGTATATATATATATATATGTATATATATATATATATACACATACATACATATATATATATACCACATCTTCTTTATCCATTCACCTGTTAATGGACATCTGAGCTCTTTCCATAGTTTGGCTATTGACATTGCTGCTATAAACATTGGGGTGCACGTGCCCCTTCAGATCAGTACATTTTTGTCTTTAGGATTAATACCCAGTAGTGTGATTGCTGGGTTGTAGGGTAACTCTATTTTCAACTTTTTGAGGAGCCTCCATGCTGTTTTCCAGAGTGGCTGCACCAGCTTGCATTCCCACCAACAGTGTAGAGGGTTCCCTTTTCTCCACATCCTCGCCAACACCTGTTGTTTCCTGACTTGTTCATTTTAGCCATTCTCACCAGTGTGAGGTGGTATCTCATTGTGATTTTGATTTGTATTTCCTTGATGCCAAGTGATGTGGAACATTTATTTTATTTTATTTTATTTTATTATGTTATGTTAGTCACCATACAGTACATCATTTGTTTTTGATGTAGGGTTCCATGATTCACTGTTTGTGTATAACACCCCATGCTCCATGCAATACATGCCCTCCTTAATACCCATAACTGGTCTAACCCATCTCCCCACCCTTCTACCTTCTGAAACCTTCAATTTGTTTCTCATCTCCCCCCCTGATTTCCCCCCTTTCATTTTCCCCTTCCTTCTCCTAATGTCCTCCATGCTATTCCTTATGTTCCACATATAAGTGAAACCATATGATAATTGTCTTTCCCTGCTTGATTTATTGCACTTAGCATAATTCCCTCCATGGTCCATATACACAATGGAATATTACTCAGCCCTCGGAAAGGACAAATACCCACTTTTATATTGACTTGGATGGATATGGAGCATTTTTCCATGTCTGTGGGCCATTTGTGTGTCTTCTTTGGAGAAATGTCGATTCAGGTCTTCTGACCATTTCTTGACTGGATTATTTGTTCTTTAGGAGTTGAGTTTGATAAGTTCTTTATAGATTTTGGATACTAGCCCTTTCTTTATCTAATAAGACATTTGCAAATATCTTCTCCCATTCTATCAGTTGTCTTTTGGTTTTATCAACTATTTTTTAATCTTGAAGTCCCAAGAGTTCATTTTTGCCTTTGTTTCCCTTGCCTTTGGACACATGTCTAGCAAGAAGTCACTGTGGTGGATGTCGAAGAGGTTGCTTCCCATGTTCTTCTCTAGGATTTTTTTTTTCTTTTTTCTTTTTTTTTTATTTTTTTATTTTTTATAAACATATAATATATTTTTACCCCCAGGGGTACAGGTCTGTGAATCGCCAGGTTTATACACTTCACAGCACACACCTTAGCACATACCCTCCCCAATGTCCATAACCCCCCCCCCCCCCCCCCAACCCCCCCCCCCCCTGCAACCCTCAGTTTGTTTTGTGAGATTACGAGTCACTTATGGTTTGTCTCCCTCCCCATCCCATCTTGTTTCATTTATTCTTCTCCTACCCTCTTAACACCCCATGTTGCATCTCCACTTCCTCATATCAGGGAGATCATATGATAGTTGTCTTTCTCTGATTGGCTTACTTAGCTAAGCATGATACCCTCTAGTTCCATCCACGTCGTGTCCTCTAGGATTTTGATGGATTCCTGTCTAACAGTTAGGTCTTGAATCCATTTTTTTTTATTTATTTTTGTGTATGGTATAAGGAAATGATCCAGTTTCATTCTTCTGCATGTGACTGTCCAATTTTCCCAACACCATTTGTTGGAGAGACTTTTTTCCATTATATATTTTTTCCTCCTTTGTTGAAGATTAGTTGACCATAGAGTTGAGCATCCATTTTTGGGTTCTCTATTCTGTCCCATTGATTTATGTGCCAGTACCATACTGTCTTGTTGATCACAGCTTTGTTATACAGCTTGAAGTCCAGAATTGTGATGTCACTAGCTTTCATTTTCTTTTTCAGTGTTGCTGTGACTGTTCAGGGTCTTTTCTGCTTCCATACAAATTTTAGAATTATTTGTTCCAGCTCTGTGAAAAAAAGTTAATGGTATTTTGATAGGGATTGCATTGAATGTACAGATTGGTCTAAGTAGCATAGACATTTAACAGTATCTGTTCTTCCAGTCCATGAACATAGAACATTTTCCATTTCTTTGTGTCTATCTCAATTTCTTTTAAGGGCACATTTTAGAATGAAAGGAATGGTCTCCTCCATCATGCAGGCTCTTCTTTAGCAGGAAGGAGACTGGAGGAAAGCAGAAGCCATTGGCTAATAACCACTGGACTTCAGTGTTGGGGTTGTGTTTCTCCTATTTGGGATCTCCCTGATGCCACAGTCCCTCTACCCTCCCACTCCTACATCAACTGCCTTGGATTATAAATTGGAAGTTTCATGATTTCCTCAAAATAATTCCCATTTCTCTGGCTAGAGTAAAAGCCATTCATCTTTGTCTTACCCACCCCATTTCCATATATCCCTTAGTCCAGAGCTTTTTCCAGTCCAGTAGATTCTGAGTTTTGTGTTTGCCACCTGATAGCATAGCCAAGAGTTCACTCCTTCCTGGAAAATGGGGAAGTGTAACATACAGAGACCCATATGAGCAAAGATGAATGCCACAAAGCAGCTCCATATACTGAAGAAATCACAAACTTCAGAGTTGGACCAACCTGAATTCAAATCCTGACTCTGCCAGTCCTTGTAACTTTAGAAGCTACTTACCCTTTTTGCACTTGTTTCTCTGTCTGGAAAATTAAGATAGTAGCACCTACTTCATAGCATAGATAGGTACAGAGTACAGTAGATGACATAGCTGGATGACAAAAAAAAATTCATTCACTAAGTTTCATGTAGTTATTTTATTACCTTTTAAGAAATAACAGCTTAAGAAAATCAGGGGTTAGGGTGAGATCCCCAAGGGCATGCTCAAGCCATTGAAAGTATTTGCTAAACTCATTTCAAAAGAAGGTGACAGATGACAAGTAGAAACGTTTGGTGTAGCAAGACAGAGTTGAACTACTCTGGGTTAGAAAAGAAATAGGGAGGGGCACCCAGGTGGTGCAGTTGGTTGGGCATCCAAATCTTGGTTTGGGCTCAAACCACAACCTCAAGGTTGTGGGATTGAGCCCCACATTGGGCTCTGTTCTGGCATGGAATCTGCTTAAAGTTCTCTCTTCCTCTCCCTCTGATCCTCCTACTCATATGTTCTCTCAGTCTCTCTCTCTCTCAAATAAATAAATATTTTTAAGAACAGAAATAAGTTTACATTTGGGAACTGGAGAAGGGAAGTGGGAGAGGAAGAAGTATTCATGGATGATTACAACTAGGGAAAAGAGAAATCAAAAGACCTCGTAGTGCTTGAGAAAGGGCTTTGTGGAAGAAAGAATGTGCCCATGAGCATTAGTAAGATGTTTGCTACATGTGAGCAATATAAATGTCCTTTCTCATCTCTCCTGTGAAATTATTAATAATGTCTACATTGTTGACCTGCATGGATTCTTGGGGGCATTAAAGAAATGCTTGGTTCTACCCCTAGGTGGACTTGAGAGAAGTCAGAGGACAGGACAGCTAAGCTTCACATTACATCCCAGAATTCCTTTACCAAAATCAAAATGGATCTTACAGTTGACATATTTATGTAATATGCAATAGTTTTTCATTTTTTCCCCAAATACTGCTCCAAAAATCAATGCCATCTTACAATTTAAAAAATCCAATAATTAAGAAGTGTCTGGTTTGAGTACTTAATGAGTGACTTTTTTTTTCCTTCTACTCCCCCACATGCCCTATGGGTATACAAAAAAGAATAAACAGTATTATCCCACTAGGCTTAGAAGAGCTACAATGCAATAGGAAAAGGGAAAAGGCCAAAAATAAACTTGAATTTTTGAAGTCATAGTAGAACCAATACATTCCCATCCTCTGCCAAGAAGTATTGGCTAATTGTTACTGTTCACTTAAAGCACTTTCCTCAACCCACTCAACGTACTGCTTCTGCTATTCAGTACCAAAATCCTTGTTCGGTACCCCTTCCCTAGGTGGCAGGGGAACCCCCAAATTAATAAAGTACCCCTTTGCCCTGAAAGAGATTACTGTTTAGATGGATATGGCAAGTCCAAAAATAATAGGGAAATCGAGTTGAATGTGCTAAGTCCTTGAAGAAAGGAAAACAGAGGCAATGGGTATCAGAAATGAGACAAGGTACTCATTTGGTGGAATCAAGAAGGACTCCATGAAGAAGATGATACTCAAGATGGAAGCTAAAGCTAGATACAATTTTGATAAGCAGTTTTGAGGGTAGAGAGGACATTCTAACCATTACCTTATGTTATTACCACCCATCTTCACAACCACAACCATTACCCTATCTGTCAGCCAGATAAAACGTCATGTTTTTTTGGATTTTAATGCACCTCCCACTTAAGATTCTTCAACTCTGGTTCTCTTTTCTTATCACGTATAGATCAAAAGCTAGGCTATAAACAACACATCTCAAAACACCCAAGACACCTTCAAACTATACCACTTCTCTGGGCTCACTCAACTCTCCTGGTTGTGTCCTTTCCTTCTTCCTTTCCAACATGTTTCATTCTTACCTCTTAGCTTGTCCTCTCAGAGCCTAGTGGTACATAGCCTAGTGAGAACATGAACTCTGGAGTAAGAAATACCGATATGGAACCTATTTCTGCCACATACCAGCTATGTAATATCTAACACAACAGGTAAACTCTCTGAGCTTCCAGTTCTCATTTATAAAGTGGGCTTAGGACTAAATAAAACAGTGTGTGTCAGGGTGCCTAGAATGGGCCTTTTTTTTTTTTTTTTAAGTAGGCTGCATTTGTGGGTCTTTAAATCATGACCCTGAGATCAAGACCCAAACTGAGATCAAGAGTCAAACACTTAACCAACTGAGCCACCAGGTGCCCCTAGAATGGGCCTGTCTTATAGAGGTCAGCCTGCTACCAGATCTTCCCTTCTCCATACGTAGGATGCTTGTCTATCAGCTCATCACCCACAAATAGCCTTTACTCAAACTTGTGCATGACCTCCAAGAAAATTTACCACCTACCAGAAGAGAATGGGTGTCTTTTCCCACTGGGACACACTCTAATCAAAGCATCCCCTTCCCTCTCAGGACGTGGCAGGATAATTTTACTCCTCTCATTATGAGAACATTTTGTTTCTAATCAGTTTGTTTATGCTCTGTATCTGTTTGTATTTATACAATCACTGATATGTTTCTTTTTCCTATTTATTTATTCTCTAAAGTGAATTTAGCTTAGGTGGCTATCAAGTGTGTCTTGAGGGCTGAGACCAGACCTGTTTTATTTCGTTTGCACAAACAAGATTCATTGCCTGAAGTGGACAATGAAAGGAAAACCACTCAATCAGTACTGTCTAATGTTTACAGATCTACAGTAAACATTAATATTTTCTAAAACCTTCATTCCTCACAACAAACTGTAGTCCTGGCAGACCTTCATGAGGTAGGTCAGAATTATCCCCATATATAAACTAAGAAACCAAGCACAAAGAGGTGGGAAGAGTCATGCAAAGCTGCACAGTACAGTGTCAAAAGACTCTGGTAGCTGAAATTTCTGACTGCTGGCCCAAATAGCAAAGTGGTAGGGGCAGCACAGTGACATAAAGAAATGCCAAACTTGGATTTTAATCTGGGCTCCATTTCTTAAAACATTTATGAACAGGGACAAGTGATCCAATCTCTCCAAACCACGGTTTTGTCATCTTTATCATCATAGTGGATACCTATACTTCGTAGAAAGATGCTTAGGATTAAAGGAGATAACAAAGGCTTCTAGAAGAACTCTTGCTAAATAGTAGGCTCTCAAGAAATACTGCTGCTCTTTCTTCTTTCCTTCTTGGCTTTGTGAGAAATTCTAGGGACCGAAAGATATGCCATTTAGCAGAATGTGGATCAAAACTGGAAGAAGTTCCTATCTGGGGGCCATGGTAGCCCATGACCAGAATAAAACTGTGGCATGATTATTTACAGGAAACCTAGAGATATGAACTAGAAGCAGAACAGTTGTTCCTTGTTTTAGGCTTTGACTACTACTCATGATTTACCCCTAGAATCCCTTTCTTTACTCTCCTCTGGACCTTTGACTCCGTGGTAGACATGGAGAGACAGTGCACAGTGGCAGTTGACTAGAGAAACAATGCTTTCTAAATAGGAAAAATCACCTGAAGATCAGTCCTCTCTCTACGTATCCCATCCCCATCAGCTGCACCCACAATCCCCATGCTGTGAAATTTGTGAGCCTTAGGCCAGCACTGGCCAGGGTGGATAGAACCTTCTCAAATCAGTTCTTATCATTCAGCCTAACATAAAGGGCTCCATCTATGCAGTAAAGGACAACCAAGACAGTGAACACAGCTTCTAAAGGGGCAATGCTCCCAAGCACAACACACAGATTAGTATGGTTGGGACATCTACAATTTAATTTGTCAACAAAGGGTCAAATATAAACTTATTTTGGTTGTCCCATGACTAAGACCAGAAGCCAGACACATTCCATGCCCTGGATTCTTCAATAGAAGCGTATCACTTCCTATTTTCTTCACCAGTGACTAACAGCAAAAGACAGGAGGCTTCAGAGATAACCCATGACATGAAAAGCAGTTAAGCCCAAAATAGACATGTACAAGCCCTCTCTTCTCTGTTTATGCCCTGATGCTGGTTTCCTCTGGTAGAGTGAGCAAAAAGCGCAGAGGGACTACCCAGGTTCTAAGAATGGATATTAGTAACACACATGTTGCCTTTTGCATTGTGTTACAGTTCTTGTGAATCAGGCTCACCCTCTCTGAAGACATGGCAAAAATAGTGTTCAGCTAGTCACAGGAAAGACAATGGAATTCAGATCTCAGAATGAGAAGCCCTTTGGTAATGTATCTTGGAGAACTCCCAACTCTAACTCCAAGTTTTGCTTATGTTGACCAGAGATGGGGGTTAGCAATTGTCACTTCACCCATTGTACCCTGCATGGATTCCAAAGAAAATAAAGCAAAAATTCAGTACAATGCAAATTTTATTTTCATCTGGTCTGCTGTGAAAAATAAATAACATGGTATCACAGTAGGAATGAGTGTTTCTAGATATTTTGATTATTTTGGATCCATGGTCTGAAGTCTTTACATTCCACGCAAAGGCTTTGTTAGACTGTGAAATCTTCGAATTTGGTGTGACAGAACCATATACAGGGAATCCTATCAAAGAACATTATCTGGCTTCTTGGCTTACTCTGAATATGTAGACCATTCATTCCTTTTCCCCAGTTTTCCGCACTCCTTGAGTTGATCTCTCTTGACTGCCTCAAAATTTATCCAGCAGTTTACCCAATGCATGTTCAGAAAAGATCTCTTAGGTGCACTGCCTCAAATACCCAATATAGCTGGGTGTTCTAATCATTTCCTCCAGTGTGGGTCAGAAACTGAAAAAAACTCAGATTCCCTCCACTTAAGGGTAAGCCCACCCCTAGGAAGAAATGATCCCCTCGTATGGTCCCCTTCTTGGGCCACCCCCCTGTCATTACACAAGTTCAAGCCCTTTGCATTTCTTTCCTATCTCTTGCACTAGCATCCTATTTGAAACCTCCACATTTCACTTCTCCACATCCCAATCCAAGTTCCACCACTTTTTGATAAAAATGTTTTAAACTCAGCTCTGATTATATCAACCAACTGCACAGAATCCTTCCTGGACCAACTCCCTACTGAACTGAAGTATGGGTTCCACAACAGCCATTCAAGGCCTCTCAAGGCCTGACCCAACACACCTTTCTATCCCTGTCTTCCTCTGCCTTCCTAAGAATGACCTCCAGCCAATACGGACTGCCCACTGTGTCTTGACATGCCCAGTAAATTCTCATTTCCATGCTTTTGTGAATACTTATTTGCCTATAGTCCCATCTCAAATCATGACAAATTAAGAAAACCTAGGTATGACCCTAAGAAATACTACATCCTATATAGTTTCCTTTTTCTGGCCCATTCCTTTCTTTAAAATTGTCCTAACAATCCATTCTTCCTGTGTGGTTATTTGTTCATATGCATTTGATAATTTTGCTACCCAATGTAATCTAATCTTTACATTGCCATCTTGGATCAAATAGGTTGTTATGAGCTGAATTGTGTCTCTCCAAAAAATAGATGTAAAAGTCCTAGCTCTCAGTACCTCAGAAAGCAAACTTCTTTGGAAATAGTGCCTCTACAAGGTAATCAAGTTAAGACTAGGTCATTAATGTGGGTCCTAATCCAGTGAGATTAGAGTCCTTATAAAAAGGTAAAATCTAGAGGCACCTGGGTGGCTCAGTGGGTTAAGCCTCTGCCTTCGGCTCAGGTCATGATCCCAGGGTCCTGGGATCGAGCCCCACATCGGGCTTTCTGCTCAGCAGGAAGCCTGCCTCCCCCTCTCTCTCTGCCTGCCTCTCTGCCCACTTGTGATCTCTGCCTGTCAAATAAATAAATAAAATCTTTAAAAAAAATAAAAAGGTAAAATCTAAATACCAAGACAGAAACAAACAAAGGGAAGATGATGTGAAGAAACACAGGGAAAGGATGACCATGTGATTGAAGTGATACATGTATGAGCTGAGGAACACCAAGGATTCCCAGAAAACACCAGATGCTCACAGAGGCAAGGAAGGATTCTGCCCCAGAGGCATCACAGAGGCATCACATGGTCCTGCCAACACATTGATTTCAGGCTTTCAGCCTCCAGAACTGTGAAACAATAAATTTCTGTGGTTCTAAGCCACCCAGTTTTTGGTACTTTGATACAACAGCTCTAGGAAACTGACACACAGGTCCTCTTTGTTCTCTTCTTAGGCCTTTTGACTACTCACTGCCTCTTCTCCTTCATTTCTTTTGTAGTTTTCCTTCCATTTATTTCTCATATATTCACTCATTCTACTTCCAAGATTTATATTTGTCACACTAGTTTTCCTATAACTTTACAATATTTATCTGTATTTTAAAAGCAACTCTGAAAGATTTCTCCAGTGTTTTTGAAAGAAACACATGAGTAACCACCTTTACATCCTCACTCAGACAACTCTGCTCCTCCCTTGGTGACTGGATCACCACTACATCCTAAGTCACTTATTGAGAGAGGGAAGGCAGCCTATTACACCCCAACATCCGCAGCAGCTCTTTAATATGACTAATTGATAGGACTTTCTGGAAGATCAGTAATTCCAAGACCCCTCTGGAGAACCAGCTCACAGTGAGTGAGTTTGTTGGTTTTGTCTCAGCCATCCACACTTAGGATCTTCTCTCTTTTTCAGGATTTTCCCTCAAAACTAGTAATGGCCAGAATTACTCAAACATAAACCAAAATACGTATTTATTTGTTTGATAAATATATATATGCACTTAACCACCACCTTGGACAAAGCACTATACTAAACAGTAAGAGAGAAAGGATAAGAAGTCAATGTATAAGACACAATTACTCCTTGTAAAGTTTCTTAGGATAAGCAGTAGAGACACACACAAATTCCACAAGGGTTGCAGAGAAAGTCCTAGTGCATAAGCAGACCCAAAATTGGACCTCAGGGTAGAGTCACTTTCAAGTACCACCTAGATGCATGCGGGTAGACAGAATAATGCCCCCCCAACCAAGATATCTATATCTAATCCCAAAACCTGTGAATGTGTTGCCTTACAGGTAAAGGGACTTTACAGGTATGATCACATGTAGGGTCTTGAGTTGGGGGATTGTCCTGGATTATCTGGATGGCCCCAAAGGAATCACAAGGGTACTTGTAAAACCAAGAGGGAGGCAAAAGAGCTAGAGTCAGAAGAAGGACCTGTATTGACAAAAGAAGAGTCCCAGACAAAGACAATAGAAGACGCCGTGCCATTGGTTTTGACAATAGAGGAAGGGGTCACAAGCCAGAAGATGAATGTAGCTGGCCTCCAGAAGTTGAAAAAGGCAAAGAAACAGATTTCCCCTGAAAGCCTCCAAAGAAACACAGCCCTGTCAACCCATTTTGAACTTTTGACTTTCAAAACTATAAAATGATAATTTATGTCGCTTTAAGTCACCAAGTTTAGGGTAGTTTATTATCACAGAAATAGGAAACTGATACACATGGTTGTCCAGGAAATGGGAGGATGGGCTGAATGACAGATACACTCTTCCAACCTACCCAGGTGCAGACCCAATCTAGTCCTTTGGCCTAAATTCCAGGAATCCCTAAGAGCTCTCCAACTGCCCCAGGTTCTGAAGTGTGGAATTTGGTCCCCCTATGACTAACACGTGCCAGTCAGCACTTCCTCTAGTCCCTACAGTGCTGTCATAGGAATGCATGACCTGACCTGCAGTACATTAATAAAAAGAGTGCTAATTTACTGACAAGCCAAGATATGGTGGGTATTCTGCTATGCCCACCATGTATTCTACCTCCAATTTCCCCAATTACTCTACAGAGTAAATGGTAATATTCACATTTTAAAGATGAAGAAATTGGACATTAAAGGGACAATATGAGTTACTCAGATTTGCACAGATTTGAGCCCCACTTTGACTAAAGTTTGCTCCTTTCTGCCTCTAATGTTTTGGAGGTGTTGAAAGTGATGATCCTCTCTGTTCCCATCATTCCGGCACCTCATGTTTCACTATCTCGTGCACAGATGAGCAATACCACAATTTCACTAAATTCTGATCTCACCTGAATAGTACAGGCCCTCCAGCCTCCTGCCAGTCTCACTAATTATTTCTGATGGGGCCCACAGGATGTCTCTGGAAATCTCACAAATCACCATCACTGTCTTCCCCTCAAAGCCCCTCATATCGAGTCCTGGATGTCCCCAAGAAGACAGTGGCTTCAGTCCAATGCACTTGCTGGTGCCTATGCCCTCTGACAGTATGGTGCCTGAGGCAGGAATACCTCCAAGTCTCCCAAAAGAACACAGCCTTCCTGCAGCCCTCACCAAGCCACAGCCATGCTAATTCCTGTGCAGAGGCTCAAAGAAGAGTTCTGTCACTGCTCTGTGCATCCAGCCCCAAAGCAATACTGCTTGAACATCTGTATCTCAAGAAGTCTCTCTCAAAATAGCCCCACCATCTGCTTGCAGCCCTCCTCTATAAAATTCCCTTTCCTTTGTTCATCATACTTCTCACCATACTTCCTCCTGCCCTCCTCTTTGCAGACTGCTGCCGTCCCATACCCATCAACTGACCCAAATCACTGCCAATGGGTTGCCAGACTGACCCCGTTGTAAGAAACCCTGAAACAGGTGGAGGACGTGAATCCTGGATCACAGCAAACTGGCATGGGCTCCAACTTTACACAGTGTGTGCAATTTACATGCCTTTCACCTCCATTGTCACGCTTGGTCTTCACAGTAATCCTCTGAGGAAGTGATCTCATGCGTCTGTTAGAGAAGAAAAACCTGAGACTTGAAAAGGGAAGCAGCTTGTCTAGTGATCTAATAAATGGAGGAGCCAGTACTAAATCCTGGGCTTTAACTCCTATGTCCAGGGTTCGTTCTTCTCAAACACCCACACAGAGGATAGGGGTCCTAGTAAGGCAAGCATGCTAGAAAGCCTTGAGAACTGAACCTGCCCCTGGGCTTGAGCAGACCAGATCGTTGGAGACTTCAGAATCTTTTGAGACTGAAGCTGTAACTCAATGCTTCCCTCCTCCAAGAACAATAAGTGCTCCTTTCTCTCTAGGACAAGCAGGCATTCAAAGAGAGAGACAGAGGAGGCCTAGCCAAGGAAAACCTGCTGTGTATATCCAAGGAATATGAGCAGAGAGGCTTTTCCCTCTTTGTAGGAGACCAGCCTCAGGGGTCATCTATGTCGTCCAAAGTGAAAACCAGACAAGTCAGAAAAGGCCCGGCACCCAACTGAGTACAGAAACTTAAGGAAACACAGGAAAGAAAAAACAATAAATACTGAGAACTAGGGCTTTTGTAGGCTAAAAAAAAAAAAATTTTGATTCTCCATCCAGACTAAAAAGCTTGTTTTCCATGTTCACTAAAATAGAATATGGCAAAGACAATAAATATATAAAGAATAAAATGCTTTATCTAAAGTCTGCAAGCTTTCCCCAAATTAAAACTAAGCGTGGTGAGGTATAAAGAACCCTTTATATAAGCCCTTGTGATTTAAGCTTCTCCAAAAAAAAAATCATTTCCCAAGTCTGATTGATACTCTGCTCTTACAATCACACACAAGACTGAGGTCCTAGTAATGTCAAACAGAAAAGGGAAAAGAAAAGGGCTTCTTAGCCACTATTGGGAAAAAGAATCCAGGGCAACCCAGTCTCTTACAAACTCCCCGCTGGAAAGACCAAGGTGTGTGTGAACATCACACGCTGAACAAGTCACTATGTGACTGAATTTGATTTTCAGGCCAATATGTGCAGTTCACATCTGTGGGATTAACATGGGATGGATATATGTTCACACCAAAAACACCCCACACTATAATCCTTCTCTTGGCCCATTTGGCTGAGGGACTAGGGCTAGGTCAGATATTCTGTGAGAATTTTATTCACAAGCTTAGAAGAGCTTGTGGCAGATCATAGGTACTCAATAAATAAACAGTGGATGGCTGGATGAATAAAGATATCAGCAAACTTGCCTGATGCCACTTTGGCTCCCTACCCCCATTTCCCAATAATGGAAGCAGCAGTTATAGACAACTTAGGATCCTATACAGATAATGGTTAAAAGAAACTTCAAAAGGATGCTTTGATTCATGAACTGTGGCCTCCCTGAAATGCTTTGAGGTGACCAGTTTCACCTGGAAGAACAAAATTCTCAACCACTATGGAACCAAATTTCCTGGCCAGTAAGTAGCTCCATTGTTCTAAAGGTACTACATGATTTTCAATTCAGCAAAGCTGATAGAATCTGCTTCCATGAAAGTATTCCAAGTGCTGTTGGTTGTTGATACTCCTAGAGCAGCCCAGCAATTAAAGCAATGTTCCTTTAAAACAAAAACCAAAAATGTAGCTTCTTTGAATTCACCTACTTCTCTCCTTTATCATTCCTCCAGTCACTAGTGTTTAAAATCCCGATGCCCACATTAACATCCACTTACTCTTCTTAGGCCAAATGCAATCAGTATGGACTGGCTGGCCTTTCTTTGTATCACCTCAAATTTGTTCCTAGATGTTTATGACACTTGCCCAAGTGATCTGGCTGCTTTTCAGACTTACCCTTTCCACCCATCTAATGCTGTCTCTATGACACTGATACTGAAAAAAGAAAATCCGAGCCCTATTGACTCAAACTTATGTCCTCACTACTCACACAGAAAGCCTCGGTGAGGTCATATTTCCCATACATACCAGCTACATTTCTGCACATATCAAGTACATTTCTGCCTACACTACTCCTCCTGCCACAACTGTCCCCTCACTTGCTCTTTGCTTGCCATTAGCATAGTTAAGTGCCTACAATGGAGAAAGATTAGGACTTGAAGCCATACTTGTATGTTTGAGACTGCCTCTTTCTCACCAGTGCAATGGGAACCATTTTGCCAGAAACTGCATAGAAATGAGATCAGCAGAAGAAATAAAGAAATAACCGGCTTATTGCTCTACTCTCCCTCCAGTACATTCCAAATATGTGCAATAAACCATTTCTTCTTCCCTAGAGAAAGAAGGTGCAAGAGGTGATGAAGGTCCTGAGGCCAAAGAGCTGTCTCTTATTCCCAGGAGTATACCTCCTTGAGGGCTGCCCCTGGACCAAATGCTAAACGAGACCTTTAACAACCACCCTGGGACTCAAACATTCAGGGCAATAAGTATGCAATTGCACAGAGCCGTCATTTCAGCAGTCACACAGAGTTGAGCTATCTCCCTTGCACTATTTTTACGTCTGCCCAGCACAATATTTTGCTCAGTCCCGGGTCCACAAGCCAGCCAGGATTTTCTTGTCTGGGAGCTGTGGCCTCTCTCTCAAACACCCTGGATTTAAATAAAGCAACACCCGCCCTCCCCGCCACCTCTCATTTCTTCAAAACCAGCTTTCCCAGACACTGATGAGAACCAGTTGAGAGTCAGGATAGGAAACTCTAATGTCCACGTCTCCCCATCCCTCATCATCACCTCCTCCCACAGGGCAGAATGAACAGCAACCAATAGTTTTCAGATAACATAAGTTCCAATAGCAAAAATACACACATGTATACACTGTAAGTCAATTAAGTCACTCTCAGCATTTTCTCTTTTCTCAAATAAAATGGGTTAGAGAAGTCCTGCCAACCAATGTTTCTGTGTGAAAAGATTTTATCTACTGATGAGCTGGGACTAAGAAGCATAGAGGGAAAGCTCCAGAAGGCAAGACATCCAAGTCCTACTCCCATAAGTAAATATGGAGGGGCAAACCTGAGCAAGTCTCCGTTGCTGCTTCTTCTTCATCTTCATCATCTAGCTTCATTTGTTGAGTGCAAAGAGCAACATCTTCCTTGCCTGATAGAAGGAGGGCTAGGCCAGGTGATCTTTTTTTTTTTTTTTTAAGATTTTATTTATTTGACAGACAGAGATCACAAGTAGGCAGAGAGACAGGCAGAGAGAGAGAGGAGGAAGCAGCCTCCCTGCTGAGCAGAGAGCCCGATGTGGGGCTCGATCCCAGGACCCTGGGATCACGTCCTGAACCAAAGACAGAGGCTTTAACCCACTGAGCCACCCAGGTGCCCCAGCCAGGTGATCTCTTGATCTGCCTTCCAACTTTGGATTCTATGGATGGCTTGGGTGTAGCAGGAATAAAAGCAAGATATGGAAGCCTGGCAACAGTGGTTCCCAGCAGGCTAGGGGGAGGACTGGATTTTTGGTTGCCATACATGGGGGCTGGCTCATGGGGGAGCAGGATGCTACTGGTATCTAGTGGGTTGAGGGTGGACGCTTGTGAATAGCCTATAATGCACAAGATAGCACCCCCCCCCACGCTAAGAAATGCCTAAACTAAATGACAATAGTGCTGAGGGTGAGAAATCTAAATTAATCAAAATAGGACCTTTGGGAAAGGTGACGGAGTGAGTGAAGGAGTCCCAACATCCCCTATCCCAAAATGAGGTGAACTTTTCCCATCTTGTACTTCAAACCAGGGAAGGGCATTATTTATATACATGAAAGTAGAGGAGTTTCTGCTACCAGGTAGATGGATCCAGGCTGAAGGAAAACACTGACTTTTGAATCACAATTCTTCTCCCCTAGGAGGTGAAATAACATGTATACATATAACATGTAAACATGAAAAATCTGTCCCTCATGTGGAAGATTGAGAGCTGAAGACAAGGTAAGCTGAGGGGACAACCAGGAAGGCCTGCCTCCACTCAGCATCCATTTTGTCCCAGTTGATAGGGCAAATAAATAAAATAAGCCATCAGGTCCAAGAGCAAACACAGCTACACCAAACCAAAAGCCTACAAGTGGGAACAGGAGGGGTTCTCATGAGGATCCTTTTCAATCCAGTGGAACTTAGGATCTCCATTCTCCCTTCATGGGGACTTTCTTTGATACACTAGCTAGTTGTTCCAGGACAGAAGTGACACCCTTGGGTGTCAGCCTATGCCTTTAGGTGAAATCTGGTTGCTGAGAGCTTGCAACACCTGTAGCAACTTCCACAGCACAGAGATTAAGCTTCATAGAGATGAATTTCTTCACTATTAACTCCTCAAGAGGCCAGGTCCCTCCCAATATTTCCCCAGCCCACGAGGATCTCCATCTACAAGCATCATTAAAAAGTACCAGTCTCCCTGCAGTGGTGGTTCAACATCCACAAATCAGTCAATGTGATACACCACATTAATAAAAAAAAAAAAAAAGGATAAGAACCATATAATCCTATCAATAGATTCAGGAAAGGCATTTGATAATATAGCATCTTTTCTTAATAAAAACAAAAACCCTCCACCATGTAGGGTTAGATGGAACATACCTCAACATCATAAAAGCCTTATAGGAAAGACCCATAGTGAATATCATCCTCAATGGGGACAAACTGAGAGCTTTTCCCCAAGGTCAGGAATATGACAGGTATGTCCACTATCACCATTGTTGTTTAACACAGTATTGAAAGTCCTAGCCTCAGCAATCAGACCAAAAAAATAAATAAATAAAAGGCATCCAAATTGGCAAAGAAAAAGTCAGAATTTCCCTCTTCACAGACAAAGTGATACTCTATTTAGAAAACCCAAGACTCCACTCAAAAATTGCTTGAACTAAAAAAAAAAAAAAAAAAAAAAAAACTGCTTGAACTCATACAGGAAGTCAGCAAAGTCACAGGATATAAAATCAACACACAGAAGTCTGTTGCATTACTGTACACTAACAATGAAGCAGCAGAAAGAGCAATCTAGGAATCAGTCCTGTTTACAATCACACCAAAAACCATAAGACACCTAGGAATAAACCTAACCAAAGAGGTAAAAGCTCGTACTCTGGAAACTAAAGAACACTTATGAAAGAAATCAAGGAGGACACAAAGAGATGGAAAAACATCCCATGCTCATGGATTGGAAGAACAAATATTATTAAAATGCCTATACTACTTAGAACAATCTATACATTCAATGTAATCCCTATCAAAATACCATCAACTAGGGGCACCTGGGTAGCTCAGTCATTAAGCGTCTGCCTTTGGCTCAGGTTGTGATCCCAGGGTCCTGCAATCAAGCCCTGCATTGGGCTCCCTGCTCAGCAGGAAACCTGCTTCTCCCTCCCCCACTCCCCCTACTAGTGTTTCTCTCTCTCTCTCACTGTCTCTCTCTGTCAAATAAACAAATAAAATCTTTAAAAAAAAATTATCATCAACTTTTTTCACAGAGCTGGAACAAATAATCCTAAAATTTTCATGGAACCAGAAAAGACCCTGAACAGTCACAGCAATATTGAAAAAGAAAATGAAAGCTGGTGGCATCACAATTCTGGACTTCAAGGTGTATGACAAAGCTGTGATCATCAAGACAGTATGGTACTGGCACAGAAACAGTCACCTCAATCAACGGAACAGAATACAGAACCCAAAAATAGACCCTCAACCCTATGGTCAACTAATCTTCGACAAAGCGGGAAAGAATATCCGGTGGAAAAAAGTCTCTTCAACAAATGGTGTTGGAAAAATTGGACAGCCACATGCAGAAGAATGAAACTGGACCATTTCCTTACATCATACACAAATATAAATTCAAAATGCATTCAAGACCTAAATGTGAGACCGGAATCCTCTAGCAACCTCTTTGACCTTGATCACAAGAACTTCTTGCTAGACGTGCGTCCAAAGGCAAGGGAAACAAAGGCAAAAATAAACTCTTTGACTTCATCAGGATAAAAAGTGTTTGCACAGCCAAGGAAACAATCAACAAAACTAAAAGTCAACCTTTTATGAATCTACCAAGATATTCACAAATGTCTTATCAGATAAAGGGCTGATTTCCAAAATCTATAAAGAACTTATCTAACTCAACGCCCAAAAAATAAAATATCCAGTCAAGAAATGGGCAGAAGATATGAACAGACATTTTTCCAAAGAAGACATCCAAATAGCCAACAGACACATGAAAAAATTCTCCACATCACTTAGCATCAGGGAAATAAGTACAAAACAAAACCACAATGGGATTCCACCTCACACCAGTGAGAATGGTTAAAATTAAAAAGTCAGGAAACAAATGATGTTGGTGAGAATGTGGAGAAAGGGGAACGCTCTTACACTGTTGATGGGAATGCAAACTGGTACAGTCACTCTGGAAAACAGTATGGAGGGTCCTCAAAAGTTAAAAATACAACTACTCGTGACCTAACAATTGTATCCAAAGAAAACAAAAATAGTGATTTTAAGGGGCACATGCACCCCAGTGTTTATAACAGCAAAGTCCACAATAACCAAACTGGAAAGAGCCCAGGTATCCTTCAACACACAAATGAATAGAGAAGATGCGGTATATATAGACATTGGAATATTATTCAGCCATCAAAAAGAATGAAATATTGCCATCTGCAATGACCTGGATGGAACTAGAAAGTATTATGTTAAGCAAAATGACTCTTAACTATAGAAAACAAACAGAATTGCTGAAGGAGAGGTGGATGGGGAGATGGCATAATTGGGTGATGGACATTAAGGATGGCACATATTGTGGAGAGTATTGGGTGTTATACTCAACTGATGAATTTTTGAACTATACATCTCTAATAATGTACTATATGTTGGCTAATTGAACTTTTTAAAAAGTCAGAGAAAGACAAATACCATATGATCTCACTCATATGTATAATTTAAGAAACAAAACAGAAAAGGGGGTAGGGGAAGACAAAATAAAGTAAGATAAAAACAGAGAAGGAGGCAAACCATAAGAGACTCTTAACTCCAAGAAGCAAAGTGAGGACTGCTGAAGGTGAAGTGGGTGAGGGGATGGGGTGTTTAGTTGATGGGTATTAACGACTGCACTGATGGAATGAACACTGGGTGTTATATACAGCTAATGAATCATTAAATCCTACTCCTTAAACTAATAATACATTCTATGTTAACTAAATTGAATTTAAATAAAAAACTAAAAATAAAAGCAATAGTTTCGAGCTTAACATATGGTTAGGTGAATCTAACTGCAACCAGGTGAACTTGAGAAGACCCAAACAGACACAGCCGTGTTTTTTAGAATCACTACCATGCTGAAATAGTTCTCTTCTCATTCATGGATGAGTAACAAAAAAAAAAAAAAAATTAGGGACCCTTATGTTTATTATAGCACTATTCACAATAGCCAAGATGTGGAAGCAACCCAAGTATCTACCAATAAACAACTGAATAAGGAAGATACTGTATATATATACCATGGAATAATATGCAGGCATAAAAAAGAACAAGGGCATCCCATTTGTGACAACATGGATGGACCTGAGAGTATTATACTAAGCAAAATAAATCAGACAGAGGAAGACAAATACCATATGATTTCACTCATATATGAAATCTAAACAAAACAAATGAGCAAACAAATAAAAAACTGAATCAGTCCTTAAATACAAAGAACAAACTGATGATTATCAGAGGGAAGCAGGTAGAAGGATAGGCAAAATGGGAGAAGGGAGAGGGAGATACAGGCTTTCAGTTATACAATGAATAATTCATGGTAATAAAAGGCACATCATAGGGACATATAGTCAATAATATTGTAATAGCATTTTGTACAGTGGCAGAAGGTAGCTACACTTCTGGTGAGTACAGCGTAACATACAGAGAAGTTGAATCACTATGTTCTTGTATACCTAAAACTAATATAATATTGTGTGTCAACTACACTCAGAAAAAAGAATTAAAAAAAAAAAAAAAACCTTAGGGATCCTGGTGGTAGGTATTAAGGAGGACACATATTGCATGGAGCACTGGGGTGATGCATAAACAATGAATCTTGGAACACTGAAAAAATTAAATAAAAAATTTAAAAAAAACTTAGGGATCATGAAAGTATTCTGCAGAATTTAAGAAAGAGGTAGACATAGTACAAAAGAGACCAAAGAAAACAATTTGGAAGAAAGACCATTTTAAGAAAATTAGGCAGCAGCTGTTTTCCTTGTTAAAATTAATACAAAATCTTGATTTTGAGAAATAAAAGATGCAGCACCTGGGTGGCACAGTGGGTTAAGCATCAGACTCTTGGTTTTGGCTTATGTCATTATCTCATGATCATGAGACCAAGACTGTGTGGGGCTCTGCGCTCAGTGTGGAGTCTGCTTGAGACTCTCTCTCCCTCTCCCTCTGAGCCTCCCGTTCGTTCATACTCTCTCTCTCTCTAAAATAAATAAATAAATCTTTTTAAAAAAGAAATAAAAGATGAGAGGATTAGACATAAGAATAAGTAAAAAAAAAAAAAAAGCCTCCAAAGATAAAGAACAGATGCAGTAAAAATGCTATAGCAAAATTAAATTTTTTTGTTAAAGCAGTACTAAGAATGAAGAAAATTAAATCACATGTAAAGGATAAACTCAAAAATTTCACCCAGAAGCAAAGGAAAATTATAAAGGGAGGAAAAGATTGAAAGGGAAATTATTTTTTAAAAAGGGGGGAATATTTATGTGCATGACAAAAGCACCCAATACAGGGATGATTAGTGTTTTTTTTTTCAGAAGCGATCAAAACAAGTGAATCAGAAGTTATATTATAAAAAGAATGTCCAAGAAGAAAACTTCCAGGAATTTAATAAGGATTACCTTAACCAAAAGAGTATGGCAGCAAGTCACATCCAAGGGCAAGACATAACAATGCAATGTGTTTTCTGCCTTGTTCCACTGGGACTCTCTCCTTCTCTTGGAAGCCAGCCTCCATGCATGAGAAAGGCAAGCAGCCGCATGGGGAGGCCACGTGTAGATGCTCTGGCCAAGACTTCCAACTAATGTCCCAGCCACAGGCAGCATCAAATGCCAAACACGTGAGTGAGCCTTTGAATAATTCCAGTCCCCAGGCAGCAAGTTACTCTAGCTTTCAAATGCCCCCAAATACCCCCAAGAGGAGCTGTCCCTATAAGCCCTGAACAAAATGCAAGCTCATGAGCAAACTGAATGTCGCTTGCTGCTTTAAGCCACTCTGCTCAGGGGTTTTATTACACAACAATAAATAGTTTAAACCAACCAGAAGCTTCCCAGCCCAAAGAAGGCAAAACAGAATATTAAGCAGTGGCTCTTACATGGTGACTTGGTGTGGCTGCCTCAGAACTGAGATAAGAGTAACATGAGGGGAGCAGAGGATTAATTTGGGGATTCAGATTCATGTGCCCCCAACACACACACCATGAAGTGGCTGCCATGGAGCTGTTCTGGGCCCTGAGAAGACTAAATCTTCAGAGGCTTTCCAAAACACCCACCATGGTTATCTAAGAGACTCCTTGGCAATCGCCTACGGTTAGTATCTGTTGGACAAGTTCTCTACGCACATATACACCAAACACTGCAAAGTTATTTATGTGACTAACAAAGACATCTTTCAATATTTACAGCTCAACTTGGAGAGTTCTTTGCCAATGGATCCAGGAGCTACTTTGATGGGATAAACAAGGAGGATTATACTCCAGTATTTTTAAACCAGCTTTGAACTGTAGCAAACTACAACTCCCCAAGGTGTTGGGGGAAGAAAATGGCAATGCCTACCTAGCACCTGTGGATCTGAATTCTCTTTGTGACTGATGCCCCATTCCCAATGGTTCCTGAAGTCCTCCTTCACTATGTCCTGTGGAAATAGGACTCCCCACTTGCCTTGGGCCGCCACCACCAGTAGAACCTAGGAGCTTCCCAGGAGCTGTAAGAAACTGTTCTGGGCAGCTGACTCATCCTTAATGTACTCCCTCTGAGAGAGCCAGAACAGTTGTTTAAGACACATAATAAACCACATGACAGTGGGGGAGGGGCACGGGGAGAGAGTAGAAAGTACTGAACCTTTTAAAAGCAAAACAAAGGGTTTAATATGTAGTGGCCAAGCATATTAAATTTTTTCCTGCCCACTCAGAGGCCAAGTGGGGCCCATTGAAAACAGAGGTATCCCTTTTTACCTCAGAAATGAACTTCAGTGGAACTCAAAACAGAGATGGAAGAGAAACGAGGGTAGGCCCCAGTGTGGCTCAGTGAACAAAGCAGATGGCTGTAGAAGAGACCCTCACCAGCCTTTCTGATATCATGTCCCAGATTCCATCTCACCTGGCCCTTTGGGCCTGCTTCCTGTCACCAGCACTCTCCTTGCCCACCTCAGCACCTGACTGGAATGGTCCTCCCCACCTGTCCCTCTACTGACCATGTAGACAAGTGCAGAGGCCTATTTTCACATAACGGTTTTATAAGGAACTCTACAAAGAAATTTGACAAGGAGCCTCAAAAATAACCAAGACAGGGAAGTAACAAAGATCCAGAAATCTTACCAAGTTCTAACATCTTGGGGTGGAGCCGGACAGCAGCCAGGGGCTGCATGGGATCTGACTAATCAAGTCCTCACTGGAGGCTCACAGAGGAACAAGCCCTGAGAAGATGATCAGCCTATAACTGCCTTTCTTCTCTCCTGGTCACAACCGGGCTTTGGGTAGGCTTCCCCCGAAGACTTCATCATGGTCTTTATTGTCAGATTAGCTCTGCCTCTTTCAAAAGAAAAAAAAAAGTATAAGTTATATTTTTAACGAATGTTCCCACAGGAAACCATTGGTCCACAATCCCTTCCCTCTTTACTTGCAAAGTTGGCATAATTTGAAACCCCCAGGATCTTAAAGTCTAGACAAGCCATAATTCCTCAGGTTTGAGGATTTTCCTGTCCTTTCCTGAGTTCATTTCCTTCCCTTTTTTTCTCATCTCTTTTTTTTTCCCCTTCCACTCACTTTAGTCTAGAACATTATCTTTTTCTTCCCAAAGATACCAACCAAGTTTTTTGAGCTTCTATTCTATACCTAAATTTTAATCTTTTATGCCTTGGTATTCTCCACCCAGATTCCTATCATCCCCTCTTCCCATGTCATGCATAACAGACTTCACTTCCCACTATCAGAGATTCCTAGACTCCCAAGCCCCCAGTGGTGCCATTACATAGAGCCTCCTGTTCTACCCATGTAGTCTTAGGCTTAGTAACAGCTATGAATTAGCTAACAACTCCCACAGCCTGTAACACTAATAGAAATGTGGTAAACTATTCAAAGATCAGCTTTGGTCCTAACCAAATCTTTGTATCCAGTGAGTAAATCTGTCTATCTGCAGTAGAAAAACAAAATAAAACAAAAAAAAATTATAGCTAACATTTAATAGTGCTTTCTATATGCCAGAAATTATTCTAAGCATTTTATATACATTGTTTCATTTACTCCTGATATTACCTACTCTATAAGGTTATTGTTATCCCCATTTTACAGGGGAGGAAATTGGGGCCCAGAGAGGTTACACAAATTAAAGGTAAATCTTCCTGCAGGAGTAAGTGGCAGAACCAGGATTCAAATTTGAGCAATATGGCTCCTGAGTTTGGACACTTCACCATGATGCCCTATTGCCCATAAAATATGAAGAAAAAGCATTTGGGAAAACCCAAGATCACCCTTCATAGTGGAAAGAGCAATAAACAGAGTCCAAAATCAGCGGTGGCCCAAAATAGCCATATGATATGGAGCAAAATACTTAACTATCTCCACTTCGGTTTTTTTTTTATCTGTAAAATAGGAAGAACTATACTAATTCACAGTTTAAGTTATACTAATTCACAATTAAATAAGAATATACAGGTACAAGGGAAATGTGCTCTAGTAATTACACTCCTTTGCTTGACAAGAGAGGCCAGAAATAATACCTCAAAAAGAAAACTGAGGGGCGCCTCAATGAGTGGCTCAGTGGGTTAAGCCTCTGCCTTCGGCTCAGGTCATTATCTCAGGGTCCTGGGATCCAGCCCCGCATCGGGCTCTCTGTCCAGTGGGAGCCTGCTTCCCTCTCTCTCTGCCTGCCTCTCTGCCTACTTGTGATCTCTGCCAAATAAATAAATAAAATCTTTAAAAAAAAAAAAAAAAAGAAAGAAAAGAAAAGAAAAGAAAGAGGGCACCTGGGTGGCTCAGTGGGTTAAGCCACTGCCTTCGGCTCAGGTCATGATCTCAGGGTCCTGAGATCAAGTCCCGCATCGGGCTCTCTGCTCAGCAGGGAGTCTGCTTCCCTCTCTCTCTCTCTCTCTGCCTGCTTCTCTGCCTACTTGTGATCTCTCTGTGTCAAATAAATAAATAAAATCTTAAAAAAAAAAAGAAAACTGATTTAGATCACACATTTTTAAAAAAGCAAGAGATAGGCAGTCCTAGTTTGGTTTTATATCTCCACTGTGTCATTAGGGGTCCAGATGCTATGTTTCTCTACAATTTTTAGCACCACCTTCAAGATTATCTCATGTCCAAGATGGCTACTGCAACTCCAGCCATCATGTTTACTTTCCAGGGGAAGTAGGGTATTAAAGATTAGAAAGTGCCTGCACTGGTCTTGCTGATTCTCTCCAGGTTAGTGCACTTTCCCAGAATTCCCACCCAATAACTTCCTACATTTCATTGGGTTAGAACATAGTCACATGACCATATCTAGCAGCAAGGGATGCTGGGAAACAAGATCTCATTACTGAATGAAATCAGGATTCTCGTCCTAAATAAAAAGTGGATGGGAATATTGGTTAGGCAACTGGCAGTCCTGGCCACAAAACAATACTAAATTTTATTGAGCATCAACTTCCTGCCAGACACTTCACATAAATTTTCTCATTTCATTTTCATAATAACCCAGAGAGATTTGGAAGTTATCACTACATTTATGGATAAGGAGATGGGCTCAGAGAAAATAAGCAACACAGGTCCATTAGGGGAGAAGATACAAACCAGATCTAACTCCAAAATTTGAACTCTATCCACAGCATTCAGCCTCCAAAGTTTCCTCCACAGAAAAATACTTTGCAAAACTCAGGCACCATGTTCATCTTTAAGACTTCTGTTGTATTAATACTTTGAATTATTTCTCTGTTTCTTCCCTGGAGAATGTGAGGGAGTAACTTCAATTACTTTGTAAGAACTGCAGAAATAGAGCTGCATACCATTTCCATTTGTGGGGGAGAAACAGTCATTAAACATACACACATATGTGTCCCAGTTACTGATGTCCATACTTTGAAAGCATTTCCTAGCCTCTCTCTCCATAGTCAAAATAAACAGGCAGAAAAGGTCACTTGTGCCGAAAGCAGACTATCAATGTGATTAATACCTAGACCTCAAGTTCCAAGTCCCCCTTCCTGAAGCCACAGATTGTTTATATTAGGAAGAAAAGATAATCTTGATCAGTTCTGAAAGGGGGGATGGCAGAGAACACAGAAGCACCACAACAGAGTTCCGCCTTTGCGTGCTGGCTCCATTCCAGAAGTCAGAGTGTTGGAAGAGTGAGGAGGTGCAATGCAAGGAAGGAAACAGCAATGTCTGAATTGTTGCAAACAGGCTCTCCACCACTTTGTGCTCAGTCTCAGTAGAAGCTTCCATATAATTCACTTCCCTGCCTAAGTAGAAGACAATCCTGATTTGCACCCGCTGGGCATAAATTGTTGCCATTACTCACTCTCCCTACAGAGTGACCCTCAGGATATGTAGATGACTCACCTGAGAGCGAGACCTTGCTTTTCCGCTCCCTCCACACTGCAGGTAAGGAGGTTGATTTGCAGGCATCCAGGCCCTCGTGACTTCTACAGTCTTTTCGAGTGTCTGGAATACTACTACCCTGTCCACACAGCTATATTGCTTTTGGGATAAATCAGGTCTTTTATTCCACTTCAGAGATACCATACATATGACCTATTAGTATTCTTTCCCGATAGCTAATTTTGAGAAGAGAGAATGGGGACAACACAAATGTGGGTAAAAAGAGTCTGGTGAATTGAAAATGAGCTCCTTCACCTTCCAAGTTTTTCTTTTGGATTAATCTAGCTGAAAGTTTTTCTACTAACAAAGGTCTTGTGAAGCAAAAAGAGTTTTGATGGGCAGGAGGGAGGGAGGAAAGAAAGGAGGGAGGAGTTGGGGGAGGAAGGATGAAGGAGGGAAGGAGGAAAGGATGAGGGAGGGAAGGAGGGAAAGGGAAAAATAGGGAGCAGATATATTTTCAAAGTATAAAAAGCATGAGAAGAGTTGGGTAGGGGATGAAGGAGCCAAAAGAGGAAAGAAGGGGCATCTAAGAGTTGGAGAAAAAGAACTTCTGGGAGGCAAGAGAGAGAGAGAGAGAGCTAAAAAGAAGCCTGAGGCCTTCTCCACCTTTATACTACACAACATCTCCTGGAACTAGCATCAAAGTACAACAGAAAGGAGATTTTCTCAGACTGAATTTGTACCAGGACTCATATGGACTTCTAGCAGTGAAGCCGGAGGGCAAAACTTAAAACAAGGAACTAGAGGATGGGGCATTTCAGACCAGTAATACAGAAAAAAACAATTGGCTGAAAGTTTGGCACCTACACTGGAGGCTGGTAAGTGCTGTCTGTGTGCTCTCTCTGCCAGGTAAATGCTATCCCTGACGGATGATGCGAAGTCAGAGTGGAAAGAGCCTCTGAACCAAGTTTCAAGATCTCTTGCTGATTGTCCATGCTATTCTTAGATCCAAGTAAAGGGTGGTCCTGCCTTGGACATGCAACAGCAGCTCTGACTAGTTTCTATAAAGCAAGGAGTTCATATGGCCAAGGGGAGTTCACATCTCCCTTCTGGACCATTCTCTGAGTACTGAAGGTTCTGCTTGCCCAAACATCCCCAAGCCTGCTTGCTGGCACGGCACTAGGATTCTTCCGAGGTCTGCCCTACTGGTAATGGACGGCACAGCTAGTTTGTGCCAAGGCAACAGGTAGCTTTTTGAAGGAGGGAAGAGACAGAACTTGGATGTGGGCACACAAACCCCTTCTAGTCCTATTGGATTTGATGTTAAAAAGGAAAAAGAATGAGTGATGTCCAGGAACCAGTTCTCCCATGCTATACCACAGCAATAGAAACTGTGAAGAGTTTAGAAAGTCAAATTTTAAACCTGGCCTTCCAGATCATTGTCGAGATAGAGAGATAGAACATATATTATTCAACACCTTGTAGCTTGACTTAAAATGTTGACCATTTAGACGTGGGATATGTGGGCTTCTGTTTGTACTCTTGCCCTATGCTCTGCAAGTTTGGGGGTGAGCCCACTGGGTTTCACTAAAATCACTTCACTCAAGCATTAGACCCAAGGACAGGACATGATGGAAGGAAGGGGAGAGTGTCTAGGTTCTGTCACCAACTATCTGTGTGCCCTCTCAAAGCTATGAGACAAGAAGTTCCACTAAGTTTCAACGTTCAGCAACCAAGGAAATCTAGGGCTCGATCCACCAACAGGGAAATGAGGCAGACAGAGTTTTTCTAATGTTAAGCTACCATGAGGATTAATGCAAAAAGAGCTTCAATATCCTGCCTTTGCATTGTTCATTTTTCCACTGAGAGAACTATTTTTAACAGACCCCTGAATAGTAAGAAGAAAACTCTCCACAGACCTAGAGCTGTGGAAATTCTGGCCCTCCAGGACCCACATGATCACATTTTTGTGTGATTAGTACAAGGTTTTTCAGATAGGTATTTGTTTGCATTGTAGAAACAGTTCCAAAATCAATAAGAAATGTTATACCTTATCACTCCCCAGAAGGGAAAAACAATAAAGAATTTTGTAAACCACGTCTGGGAGGCTGAGAAGTGCACGCATTCATGTCTCACGCAGAGCAATCAAGAGCCCTGGAGACAGCATTTATCACACCTCACGTCAGGAGCCATTTCTCCCAACCCGAGGAATCAGCCAAGAGAAACCACAACACAAGAAGATAAGACTAACAGATGATTTCACTTTCCTTACCACCTGTGTTCAACTCAAACAGGAGAGGGAAGCAGGAAGCACAGACCCCATTAAAATTCATAGGAGCCTATGCTTTCTGTGAGAGAACAAACTGGTTTCTGTTTGAGTGATATGATAACTCGTTTCCTAAATGGATGAAGAAGCACATAGAGCAGTACATGGCAGGGAAGTGCCAGTTCAAAGCAGAGAGATAAATCATATCACATGAAAATGAAAGAGAGCTAGTCAGGGGCAACAACATGTATGAGGATACAGCTGTTCACAGAAACCAAGGAAAGACAGATCATTCATTGTGATGTGGCTGTCTACACCACGACAATGGGGTTGGGAACAAAAGAATGGGATGCAGGTGTGAGAGAAGAGTGCTGATGTTATATTTGGAGAAAGAAAAAGGAGGGGCCCAAAATAATACAAAAGATATCCTTGGGTGAAAAGAAAAATCATGCCACCAAGAGAAATGAAGAAGGATCTGGGACGAGTCAGACCTAAGGTTAAGGTGGTAGCTGGATATCTAGGTAGGGCTGTGCCATAGGTGTCTGGAGATATGAGGAAGAAGCCAAGGAAAAAATACATAGCTGGAGCTGTGTATTGGGAATCATTCAAAATTGGGATCAGAGATGAAACCTCCAAAGCTACTTTATGCTGAGAGGAAAAAGTGGACATTGCATTGAGGAGCATGGTTAGGTTAACTGTTAGGAAATGGAAGGAGAATATGGGGCCAGAGAGAAAAGAAAGGGAAGAGAACAGAAGCAGGGTATGGCGGGGAGGTAGGGAAGGATGGAAGAAAAAAAAGAAGGAGAAAAGAAAATAGTATCTGGAGAGCTAGAAAGAGAAGCAGAACATAAGAGTAAAGAAAAAGAGATTCAAAAAGCAGAGCGCAACCAAGTTTAAGTTAAGAAACCTGAGAAAACATACGAGCATGTTCAAATTGGAAGCGACATTTGGACAGTAACTTAGAGGGAATATCAGAGCTAATGCCAGGTGGACAGGTTGAGGATAAGGGCAGAGGAATTAGAAAATACAAGTGTGCTCTACTCCTTTGAGTGGTTAGGCACCAAAGGGATGATAGCCAAGACATCAGCAGCAGAGGACACAAGAGCATGACTTTAAGAAGGGAAAACCAGTCAAGAACCCAGCAGGAGAGACGTAGCAGGTTCCTGAGGCCTGTTCTTGTTCCAAGAATGCCAGAAATGAATAGGTTACCCCACAGCTACTGGGCAAGTGCCAAATAACCTCCATGTTACTCCAGTCCTGCTTCACGGCTATCAGAGCTGATTAGAACTAAGGGTCTGGAATGTGCCTGGATTTCCTCAGAGAAAGAAGCAAAAGAAACACAAGACATTGTGATAAGCAACACATGCACAAAAGTTGGCCAGAGCAGTTCCAAAGGTAAAAGTTGATCTTTATGGGAAATGACTGAAATGTCCCCATGGATCTACTGAAATAGGGCTTTTACAGACTTGAGTACAATAGGCTATCAACATGAATTTAGGGACACAGGAAACCTAATTATGGCCACAGAGCTACCATTCCCTTTGGGTCACCCAAGACAAGTTCCTCAATGTTTGAGATTCCCTTTTCTTATTTAAGAAAAATAATATCTCCCTGACCTATCACACAGGGTGCTGGGAAATGAAGATACATCTTAAACTACAGAGATCTCTACAAATATATATTTTGTAATTTTTTTTGTACCACTGAAACAGATAAAATTGAATTCTTAATGGTCTCAAGCACTTGAAACATCAATTTTAGCAATTCAGTAATGTGGCAGAATACAAAAATCAATGTGCAGAGATCAGTTACTTTCTTATACACTAACAATGAAAATATAGAAAGAGAAATTAGAGAATCAGTCCCATTTACTATAGCACCAAGAGTCATAAGATACATAGAAATAAACCCAGCAAAAGAGGTAAAGGACCTGTACTCAAGGAACTATAGAACACTCATGAAAGAAATTGAAGGGGACACAAAAAGATAGAAGAGCATTCCATGCTCATGGATCAGAAGAATAAACATTGTTAAAATGTTTATACTGGGGGCATCTGGGTGGCTCCGTGGGTTAAAGCCTCTGCCTTTGGCTCAGGCCATGATCCCAGGGTCCTGGGATCGAGCCCCACATCGGGTTCTCTGCTCAGCGGGGAGCCTGCTTCCTCCTCTCTCTCTGTCTGCCTCTCTGCCTACTTGTGATCTCTGTCAAATAAATAAATTTAAAAAAAAAATGTCTATACTGCCCAAAGCAATCTATACTTTCAATGCCATCCTGATCAAAATTCCACTGGCATTTTTCAAAGAGCTAGAACAAACAATCCTAAAATTTGTATGGAACCAGAAGAGACCCCAAATTGCTAAGGAAATTTTGAAAAAGAAAGACAAAACTAGCAGCATAATGTTGCCTGATTTCAAGCTTTACTACAAAGCTGTGATCACCAAGAGAGCATGGTACTGGCACAAAAACAGACACATAGACCAGTGCAACAGACTAGGGAGCCCAGATATGGACTCTCAACTCTATGGTCAAGTAATCTTCAACAAAGCAAGAAAAAATATCCAGTGGAAAAAATACAGTCTCTTCAATAAATGATGCTGGAGAAATTGGACAGCTATGTATGGAAGAATGAAACTCAACCATTCTCTTACACCATACACAAAGATAAACTCGAAACAGATAAAAGACCTCAACATGAGGCAGGAATCTATCAAAATCCTAGAGGAGAACATAGGCCCTCTTCGATATTGACCACAACAGCTTCTTTCAAGACATGTCTCCAAAGGCAAAGGAAACAAAAGCAAAAATGAACTTTGGGGACTTCATCAAGATCAAAAGCTTCTGCACAGCAAAGAAAACAGTCAACAGAACAAAGAGGCAACCCACAGAATGGGAGAAGATATTTGCAAATGACAGTACAGACAAAAGGTTGATATCCAGGATCTATAAAGAACTCCTCATACTCAACACATACAAAACAGATAATCACATCAAAAAATGGGCAGAAGATATGAACAGACACTTCTCCAACGAAGACATACAAATGGCTATCAGACACATGAAAAAATGTTCATCAGCACTAGCCATCAGGGAGATTCAAGTTAAAACCACAATGAAATACCACCTTACACCAGTTAGAATGGCCAAAATTAGCAAGACAGGAAACAACATGTGTTGGAGAGGATGTGGAGAAAGGGGAACCCTCTCACACTGTTGGTGGGAATGCAAGTTGGTACAGCCACTTGGGAGAACAGTGTGGAGATTCCTCAAGAAATTAAAAATAGAGCTTCCCTATGACCCTGCAATTGCACTACTGGGTATTTAACCCAAAGATACAGATGTAGTGAAAAGAAGGGCCATCTGTATCCCAATGTTCATAGCAGCAATGGCCACAGTCACCAAACTGTGGAAAGAGCCAATATGCCCTTCAGTGGATGAAAGGATAAAGAAGATATAGTCCATATATACAGTGGAGTATTATGCTTCCATCAGAAAGGATGAATACCCAACTTTTATATCAACATGGATGGGACTAGAAGAGATTATGCTGAGTGAAATAAGTCAAACAGAGAGAGTCAATTATCATATGGTTTCACTTACTTGTGGAGCATAAGGAATAACAAGGAGGACGTTGGTAGAAGGAGAGGAGAAGTGAATTGGGGGAAATCAGAGGGGGAGACAAACCATGAGAGACTGTGTCCTCTGAGAAACAAACTGGGGGAGGGGGGTGGGAAGATGGGTGAGCCTGGTGATGGGTATTAAGGAGAGCACGTATTGCATGGAGCACTGGGTGTGGTGTATAAACAATAAATTTTGGAACACTGAAAAAAATAAAAAAAATTTTTTAAAGAAATATCAATTTTAAACCTTGTATATCATGATAAGCGTGCATCAAAGTTGCACTTAAATCTGCTTCTGAAATATTCAAGAGGAAAGATCATGCACACGGAAGTAAGTTGGGAGCCTGCTTTTCCCTCTACTCTTAAGACTAATGATGCAAACAGTTTTTGATGAAATATGTTTATGTGTACTTCTCTCAAAGTCTCACTCTGAGTGGTATCAGCAGAGGAAAAAGGAAAAGTAAAAGAAGTCAGAATTCTTCCCACTGATCAGGGGACTTTAAAATTTTTTAAGTTTTGCCTCAAACTGACAAAAGGATTTTTCATTTTATATTTTATGTGGGTAGAGAACAGACTAGCAAGGGACTAATTCAATCAAGCTGTTATATTTTATGAGTTCATTTGAATTTCCTGACTGAATTATAGCTTCTTAATTCAGTTTTTTTCCATTTAAATTTTGGTGTTATAAAATACATTTCCATAGAAAAAAATCTGGTCTCTTTATCTGGGAGCTCTCTAAATCTGGGAGCACTTAGTAGCCAAAAATAGAAAAAACAATTTTTTTTTTAAGTTCAAAGAATCAGCAGCTTTTGTTCCTACAGAAATCAGAAAGGTAGAGAGATTAAGGATCAGGTGTGATTAAATACCAAGACACGAAGGTTGAAATAACTGACTCAAAAATTTAAACTGGAGCATAGTTAAGATTGAAAAGAAATAATTTTATTCAGATATACAAAGAGCCTTATTTTAAATGGAATACCAATGATATTTTGTTTCTATTAGGAAACAAATATATATCTCAGTGCTTTGCCAGTGTCAAGAACATATCAAGGTTTTCAATGAATATATGTCAAATGAGAAGTTTTCAAATGGACCTAAATTACACCATAAGGAGCTGAAGTTATATAGGATGAAATGAAGAATAATTCCAAGTGAAATAACATAGCTACCAGCCTTACTCAGACATATTATTGGTATTCAAGCCCCTCACTTGGAAGTTAAATAGAAGGCTGGATTCTTAACTCTTTGACGTGGTTTGCTTGCAGTTCTGCCTCAAGACAAAATATTTCTAGACAACCTACCAAATCCATTCCTTACAGGGATTTTATAAAATTCCAAATTTGAAAGTGAAGTAGACTAGGCAAAGTGAAGAAATTAGGTCCGAAGGATGTTTTTCTTCCCATAAACAATGCTGTGGTTTATAAACCTATCTCTGTTTCTAAGTTGGAATGCTTTGGACAAATAGTAAATATGGTGCCTTCAAAATTCAAAATTTAAGAACATCACCATGCTTAGTGTAAGGCCCCATTTGCTTCACTGGACAAAGACTATAAATCAACTGTATTTGACCTTCCTTATGATATCCCTCAGCTAGCTCTCAGACACATTTATTGAGTATCTATTATTCTCCTCAAAATAACCCTGCAGAATTCAGAAATAGAGATAATCTAGCTCAGAACACCTACGTAATAATTGGCAGGATCTGGGGACACCTGAATGGCTCAGTCTGGTAAATGTCTGCCTTTGGCTCAGGTCATGATCCCAGGGTCCTGGAATCGAGCCCCACATCTGACTCCTTGCTCCACGAAAATTCTTCTCCCTCTGCCTGCCACTCCCCCTGTTTGTGCTCTCCCCCTCTGTCTCTGTGTCAAATAAATAAACAAAAATCTTCAAAATTTAAAAAAAATTGGCAGGATCTGGATTTATATCCAAATATGCCTGATTCAAGTTTAATCTTTAGCACCTTTTTGTTCATGTGGTTATTTCCATCTGACAAAAAAAATCAGAGGATAGTTTACACTCACCACCTCCTGTTTCTTCCATGTAAGGAGAAATCTATACTCTAGTGATTCCCCAGGGTCCATGGCCCAAGGAGTCAACTCTTCCGTGAACTGGAATGTGATCTCAATGACCAATATTGCAAAGAACTGTACATTATGGGCATGAAGAATCATGGATGCCACCTCTCTCCACCAAAGTATGGCTCCCAGTGAAAATACAGGTCGAAGAAAAGAGGCCATCACCTCCTAACCTGGTCATTTTCCTCCCCAGAAAGTTTGCCAACTTCCGAGCCCCATGGAAAACCAATGTTTCCACTGAGTCCCTTAACAGAATGTCCTTCCAACTGTGTTTGCTCAGTCTGCTTGTATTTACTACCTAATATTTCAACTTTGTCCAATGCCCAGGGGTCTTGGCAATAGGAGGTTTCCAAAAGTCTAATAAACAATTAAATGCAATATTTACTGCAGTCTGTTCCTATTACAGCAGATCCCATTAAAATCAAAAGAAAAAAAAATGCTGATTCTTTTCCCAGAGCACTAGACCATATGCTGTAAAGTATCTCCTTGTTAGGCAAAATAGGCAAAAGGATTTGGGTTTTTTTTAAAGACCCTTTCCCTCAACTCAAATAGAGCCTTTCTGATGTAAAGACTCTTTGAAGGTTTCATTACCACTTGTTAGTTATGAGTACCTCTCTTGTTATGTATGATTTGAGCTAAGGCTAATGATGCTGAAATGCCAAAGGAAAACCTTTTTTAGTGGCATACATCATCTTTCCAACTGGAGTTGGAAAACTAATATTTTAACATTTGCCTTTGAGATTTTCCTGCCTAATTTAACAAAGCAAAACTACACATCTGCCCCTAGATCAGCTCCTGTCCCCAATGCAATTTCTATTCAATTCCAAACATATTTGCCACACTCCTCCTTTTCTCCATTTCCATGAGAGAAATTGATGAAGAAAATGTGGACAACAATTATTATCTAATAATATCTTCTGTGGTGTTGTCTGACTTTCACAGCATTTCCATAAACACCATTTAATTCAGCCTTGCAAAAACTACGTGAGGTAAATACAATTGTAGTGATTTTCCAGATAAGGAAATTATGGTTCAAAGAATTCTAGCCCAAGATTACACATGACTGTAAAAAGTCCACTCCAGGTATTAATAGAAACTCCCAGTTGTCCCCTAATATATTCTCTCTCTTCACTTTGTAATAGAACCCTCAATTTGGGGGTGGGCCATCGGGGGGTGGGGGATTTCCTTCTAACTAGATGGAACCATACCATTAAGTTCTATCTAATAGTATTTAAGAAAAAAAACAAAAAAAAACAAAAAAAAAGGCATATGCAGCTTCCAGAAAGGGTGTGAGTGGTACCATCCATGCAGTCTTTCACACCTTTCTTCTTCCTACTTGCTAGAATGTGGACACGATGGCAGGAATGGGAGCAGCCACCTTGGATCATCAGGTAACCTTGGCCATGGAGGTCCTACATGGCAGAGCCACAACCTAGAAGGAGCCTGGGTATCTGCCAACATTGTGAGGCAAAGCAGCCACATGATACTAAACAGCCTACATCCTGACATTAACATGAAAAAGAAATAAAGCAAGATGAAAAAGCCAACTCTCCCCGTATTTAAACTATAGTTATTTTGATTTTATAACTTACTCAGAGTTGAACCTAACTTTAACTGAGAACTAAGTCTAATTGATAAGCAGCTTGACTTCTCTACAGTATGATGGAGAGAAATAACAAGAAAAAAATGATTTGATGAGGCTCAATGGCTTCTTTACAAACAGCCCATTGAGATGGGGACTCATATGGCACTTAACACAGCTGTTTGACCAATTAATTTGCATTAAAATTCATTTTGCTATCTTAGTCCTCTTGGGTGGAAAAGCAACCATAATTGCATACTCCCTCTAAACCAAACTATCTAACTTCTCAAATGTTAATCTTCCCTAAGTAGCAGCTAGTGGAAAGGCAAATCATGGAGGTGGAAGTTACAATCACTGATGTGAAGTTTTAAAAGGTATTCTGCTAAATGTCTAGTTCTGATACCAAATCATTCCTTACACCCCCTGTCTGAGACACAAGACACTAACAACATGGTCTTTCCACCCTTAGGGCAGCCCCCTGAGGAGCTCCCATTGTCTTTTCATTCTAGGTCTGGGCTGGGGGACTGCCAGGCAAATCCTATCAAACTCTGATGGAAACCAGGCAGTCAAGAACACATCACAGGCCCAAGCTAGAGAATACACCTCAAAAAAGCCCATCCAAGGCATAGCTCATCTGGGACTAGGCCATAGCTGTCAGCAGCAGGCAACTGGGAGATTTTGGCAACAACTGAGAAGTCCAAACGGGAAGCATGGTAGGGAACAGGCACTCCCAGTACTTGCCAAGCCTGTAAATCATGGGGTGTAGCACTGTACAATGAGCCCCAGACTCTACCTATAAAACCAGAGCTTCTAAAGGCGCATGCTTGGCCAGAGCTGTAAAAGCCCTTATCACTAAGTAGGGTCTCTCATCGTTCGGATGAGGAGCTAAGGGCTTGGAGAGGATGAGGGACTTGCCTGCCGTCTTGCATGGTTTTAGAGGCAGTGCTGAGCCGGACACCCATGCTCACCACTCTAACCTCCTGCCCCTCCGCCCTACTGTCCAGCCTCAACCTGGTAAAGTTTTTAAGGATGTGGCCTAAGCTCACTCCCCAACTGCTGTACCCCACACCACTTGAATAAGGAAAAGGGGAATAGGGTAGTCATTCCCCTACATGCAGTAGCCAATCCCCCGTGCCCAGCAGGTCTTGCTTATCCAGGAGTTCAGTCACCATCTCTCCCAGGAAGCCACTCTGATTACTCAGAGTATGCTAAAAGGCCCTTCTCTGTGTCCCCAAATACTCTGCATGTGCCACAATCTTAAATTTTATGCTGTTAAAATAATCTTGTTTGCTCAGATGTCTTCCCCCACTGAAATTTAAACTCTGTGAGGGCAAAGACTCTTACTTATTTATCTCTGCCCCTAATGATCTGCACTGTTTTAGTATTTTATTTATAAAATTCGATTTAATTCTCACATCACCCTTACTGTACCCATTCTACCGATGAGGAGATGGGGGCACAGAGAAGCTCTGGAACTTGACTCAATTCCACAGAAAAACTATGTAAGGGACAGAGCTGGAATTTAAACTCCCAAGAACCCTGAATCACTCTGTTGTACTGTTTCATCTACATCAAATTAGGAGTTCCATCCTCATTTTTCAACGAATAGTCAAGATACTTGTTTTGCCCCATCATCTCCACACCTGGAATGCAAGGTGACTGTAGCAGACCATGGCTATGTCCTGCCTGTGCCCAGGGGATGTGACACCGTCCACAAGTGATGTCCAAATGCTAGTATCTGTGTCTCTTGCCTCTGGAACTTTTTTCCAGAAGTCTCTGCCCACATGGGCCATATCAGAATGCCAGAGAATTTAATTTCTCCAAGGAGCCTTCAACCAACGACTCTGGGGAGTTGCTGTTTAAATGCCCCAGCTCCCTGGGATCATTCTGAAGCATGTGTTTGCACCATTTCTCAGAGTTCCCCATAGGATTAAGCCTCAGGTGCCCACTGTGGTAGCCTGCATGGTACCACATGCTGTATTATTGCCTTCCCTTGTTGGTATTGGAGTCTGATTCCCCTGTGAAGTCCTCTGTACTTCCCAAGCACACTCTTAACACTTTCGTCTCAAAGTCTACTTCTGCAGGAGCCTAGCAGCTGTGTTACACAGCCATGAAAGGCTCTTTCTTCTTATACAGCTCAGTGGACAATTCCAGGTATCTCTAAAATGCTATCAGTTCAACTGACTTCCATTTGATAATGATTTATGGAGCACCTACCATGTGCCAGGAATTATATTAGGTTATGGGAATGCAAGAATGAACACGTGCAAAGGGAAATGGACAGCAAAGTACAGAACTGTCAGGGGTTTACTGGAGTAGATACAAGGGGTTCCTAACACAGATTAAGGGGGAGGGTGCCAACTAAGACCTCCTAGAAGAAGTTCTATTGAAGCTGATGAGTTGAGCTAATCAGGTTTACACTGTGTCAAGGAGGGGGCAGACAGAGGCAAAGGTGTGCAGGGGTAGTCTCTACTACAGTGAGCAGACTCCACATCAACTTTCATTTATCACAGCTGCACTGGACCAGTAAACTCCAAAACCTCCCACATGACTCATTTTCACAGGAGTCCCCTAATCACTATTTTCCTTTGGAGCCAGGTTCAATGTCTGTGAATAAAGGGTTAACAAAAACATGTTTCTTTCCACATGAGAATTTGACCCTCAGTTTACTTTCTCCCTCTGTCTCTTGGTTAAGCTGATAAAAATGGTGTCATCTCTGCCGCCAGGACACATTGCTCATAAAAAAAAATTGGTCCTGATCTGTAAACTACTTCTGGACAGGGTGGAACTATGAAGGGATCATAAGCACAGGAGGGGAGTTGTTATAAGAGGTCTGTGGGGCATGAGGTTTCTCCATCAGGGCTGTTTCTGTACCCACTGGACAGGTGCTTCCTTCCTTCCATATATGGGGTCCAAAGAGAGTCACTCCGGACCAGCTGCTGGGCAGTGGCAAAGACTGCTTGAATGCCTCCCACGGAAAGGAGCACCTGACACTGGCCCGCTGGTACTCTGGGCTTCCTGGTCCATGGCATCCTGAGTAGAGTGGGGCCAAGGGGGGCCAGGCCCATCACATGAGTCTAATTGATTTGTTTTTTAAGACTTTATTTGTTTATTTGTCAGAGAGAAAGCACACAAGCAGAGGGAGTGGCAGGCAGAGGGAGAAGCAGACTCCCCAGGAAGCGGGGAGCCCAATGCGGGACTGGATCGCAGGACCCTGAGATCATGATCTGAGCCAAAGGCAGACACTTAACCGACTGAACCACCCAGACGTCCCAAGTCTAAATGTTTAATTGAGTCTGAGAAGAAGGTGCTCTGGCAGGCATTGCAGTATCTATGCAGAAACTCATCACTTAACTCTCAAACACTTCTTATAAAAGCCATTGTTGAGGAAGGACAATGGAATAACCATATAATTTTTCCTGTATTTGTCCCTTCGTCACAGCCCCTATACTAAAAATCCCACTCATCATTATTAATTATGAATCAGTTTTACCTTGTACTAAGGCCCTTCCTCTCTCTGAAATCTCCCTCACTCTGTTGGCTTCCCACCCACACACCAAATATCATTAAGTCACAGCACTTTTCAAACACTATTTGTCCTTCCATATTTTTTTTTCCTTCCACATTTTAAATTCAACCTAGGCTCCTTCCTGAGCTCCCAGCTATTTAGATCCCCTCTTACTCATTTTCTTTCTGATTTATCTCAACACTTCTGTGGGTCCCAGCAGAATGCTTTCCTGGACTGCCAAGTGCATGTTACACTCTGAGAATCTTTTCTGAAGCAAAATTCACCTCTTTACTGAAGGCTTTCCATCACTGCACAAACCTTTCTGGTCACATCCACCTGACCCCCCCCCCCCCCACAAAGCATAAATATAAAGAAAATAAACCTATAAAGAAAGAAATTACAAAGTTGTCAAATGGCCAGTTTTCTCATAGGTTGGTTTTTAGCATTAAAAACACTTTTGTCAGTATCTTTTATTACCTGCTTTTATCTTAAAATAGTTTTTCTACAGAAAAAGAAAAAAATAGTAAACCAACAGTGGTGTTGGGAGACAATTTAGGTCCTTCCCACTGTGGTTAAAAAAAGAGACTTCATGTGGGGCTTTCACAGCTCCCTAAAGATGCAAGACTGTGACTTCAAGATCTTGAAATATCTACAGCAGAGGAAAAGCTGTATGCATACTGGAGAATTCACTGAGAATTCTGGGCAGGGAAGAGAATTCTGATTTCCTAAGAGGAACAAGCATCTGGGAACCCTCAGTTTTCTTTCTAAGAAAAAAACTGTTCTGCTATTTGAGTATGACAAAAAAATTAAAAAATAAAGCCATAAGTGAAATGCTCTGGGTACAATTAAGAATCAATTCAAATTAAAAATGTGTAACAGATATTCTGTAGAGTATTATATTTTTATAAACATATTTATATTTATTGATTTTCCTAAATCATATTATCCTAGAAGTCTAGGGGTTTTAGCTAATGAAGATACCTTTAAAATTCCTTGAAAATAAAAGGCTAGAATTCCTTTATGGGTAAATATTCCACCGCCATGGGCCTTGAAAGTTGGACCTTAGGAATCGTAACTCTCTACCACCCCTTAATGGCACCATCCATAATTGCAAGCGCAGCTACTGAAAGGAGAAATTTAACCCCTGAACCACTGAGGCTGCCATGAGCTCCAGGGCTTCAGAGCAGTATCTACTGTTGTCTATTTTGTTTGCTCTGTTTGACAACATTTAGACAGAATTTTAAAAGTTGAAAAGTAAATGAGAGAGGAGGACTAACAAAGGAGAGCAGAGAAAGACTTCAAAAAAAGAAAAAAACTGGGCACCTGGATGGCTTAGTCCATTAGTCCGCCTTTGGCTCAGATCATAATCCCAGGGTCCTGGGACTGAGCCCTGTGTCAGCTGCAGCAGGCTTTCCACTCAGCAGGGAGTCTGCTTCTCTCTTCCCCCCACCTGCCCACCTCTCCCCACCCCCAATACTCCTGTGTTCACACTCTATCTAACAAATAAATTAAGTCTTTTAAAAAATGGAAAGAAGATTCTCTACTTTCAAGTTCCATCTGTATATAAACTGAAGATATTCCCTAGTGTCTGTACGTTTGTGTCCTGACTTCTATGAAAATGTATTCGATTTTGTTTACTTGGCCAACACAAGACTTCATTAATCACCTAAGAGCAATAACATATTACTGAGCTCAATGGGGTCCCAACCATATTGTCATCATCACTGCACTTAGCAACAGTCTAGACCATGTAACCACTTATTATCAGAAACCAATAAAAGAAGCTCCTGGAAACAATGACTTCTTCATATGGCTCAGTCCCACCCCAATTCTCAACACTCTCACTCGCTCCTTTCCAATCTGTTTTATTTCAGTTTCTCAAGTACCCCACAATTTCTCCCACGTCCAGATCTTTGAATATGCTGTTGTTTCTGCCTGGAATATTCTCCTGATGCTCACTTGGTGCACTCCTCTCTCAGATCTCATATCAGCATCACTTCCTTCAGAAAGGCCCTCCCAGGTCCCTCTCACAGAGAAGTGTAGGAGCCTCATAGACCTGTGCAGGCCCCAGCACAGCACAAGTCCATTAGCAATTCATCATTTAAAGTACCTGTCCCCACTATACCCTGAGCTTCAGGGAAGAAGGGACCATCCTATTGTACCTACTACCATATCCCTGGAACACGGTGATATTCAATCAGCATTTACTGAATAAACAGATGAATCAATGAAACAGATACATAACTCAGGCATAATCTGAATTAATACCACATTAACACATAGCAATCCTCCACAGGTTGTTAGAGTCAAGACTCAGCTAGTGACAACAAGCACAAAAGCAGTCATGCATCCAAATGTGAGAAGACTCCTAAGTCCTGCACATCAAAAATCAAATGTCAATTCACAAAGTTATGCCTTTAAAGGAACTAAGAGATAGAAGTATTAAAAAAAAAAAAAAAAAGGCAAAAAGTGGTCAGCCAGAGGAGCAAGATGGCAGAGGAGTAGGAGATAGAAATATCATCAGGTACCAGGGGTTCAGCTAGATAGTTATCAAACAATTCTGAACACCTACAAACTCAAAAGGAGATTGAAGAGAAGAAGAGCGGCAATTCTAGAAACAGAAAATTGACCACTTTCTGGAAGGTAGGATGTGCAGAGAAGAAATCAGAGGCAACATTTGGGAAGATAGACAGCAGGGTGGTGGGGCCGGCTCCTGGCAAGCAGAGAGCAGCAGAACACAAAATCCAAACTTTTAGAAGTCTGCTCCACTGAGGGATGTCACTCCAGAGGCTAAGCGGGGGCTGGAGCTCTCACAGCGACAGTGTAGTCTCAGGACCAGTGGGGTCACAGAAAGACCGGGGATGTCTGAGGGTGGCAGAGCTGGTAATGGACTGGGGAAGCCAGCTACAGAAATGGAGCCGAATAGTGAGCTCTCAGCTTGGGGTTACCTTAAACCATAATCCAAGGCACTGTCAGGCCACTATTCTTCGAGCAGGGACCCCATGAGTGGCAGATCCAGAAAGACCCCTTCCTTTATCCTCCAGGACGTGTGGTGCAGTAGTGCACTACAGAAATCAGCTGGGTTTAAAGGCTCCAAACGGGGCCATGCACCAAAGATAGAAACACTCCATCACATGCCAGGTGAGCATGGGGTGCAGCTGGAGACCAGGGAGACGGAAAGGATTGACTGCTTTTCTCTGAGGATGCGCTAAGGAGCGGGGAGCAGAGCTCTCAGCTCCTATGGGGCCAGAGATTGGGAGGCCGCCATCTTCTTCCCATCCTCCCAAGCTGTACAGAAAGTGTTCAGGGAATGGGGCGCCTGGGTGGCTCAGCCGCTGCCTTCGGCTCAGGTCATGATCTCGGGGTCCTGGGATCGAGCCCCGTGTCGGGCTCTCTGCTCAGCAGGGAGCCTGCTTCCTCCTCTCTCTCTGCCTGCCTCTCTGCCTGCTTGTGATCTCTCTCTGTCAAATAAATAAATAAAATCTTAAAAAAAAAAAAGAAAGAAAGAAAGAAAGTGTTCAGGGGAAAAAAGCTCTGAGAGAGAACCTGAGCAGATTACTTAGCATGGCCCCTGGCAAGGGTGGTGCAATTCTGCCTCCAGCAAAAACATTTGGGAATCATAGCAACAGGCCCCTCCCAAGAAGATCCGCAAGAACATCTAGCCAAGACCAAGTTTACTGATCAATGAGAATTGCCGAACTTCAGAGCTATGGGAAAGCAACACATAGAATTCATGGCTTCTTTCCCATGACCCTTTAGTCTTTCAAAGTTAATTTTTTTAATTTTATTTTTTTCTTATTCTATTTTTTTAATTTTTCCACCTTCCTATTTTAATGGTTTTTAACTATTTTATCTTATCAATATCATTTTAAAAATCATTTTTAATTTTTATTGTTATAGTCATATTTTATCCCTTCATTGTATTTAACCTTATTTCTTGTATACATATAGGTTTTTTTTTTCTTTAAAGTTTTGGGATACAATTTCTTCCAATAGAGCAAAATATACCCTAAATCTAGCTCATGACTTTGTTCTAGTCTCCAGCCTGATCACATTATTTCCTCTATTTTTTTCTTTTTTCTTTTCAACCAACTTCCCATCTTATCAACCGCTGATCCTTTTTTAGAATCTTTTTAAAATTTTCATCTTTACAGTCATATTCCATCCCTTCATTGTGCTTTCCCTTATTTTTGTATATGTACAAAAATATATTTCTTTATTTAAAATTTTGGGAGGTAGTTTCTTCTAAGAGACCAAAATACACCCAAAATCAAGTGTGTGGCTCTGTTCTAATCACCAGTGTAATATATATTTTTTTCTACCCCCCCCAATATGTCTCCTCCAGTTTCAGGTCTCTTCTGATTTGGGTAGTGTATATTTTTCTGGGGGTTATTGCTACCCTTTTAGTATTTTGTTCTCTCATTCATTGATTCTTATCTGGATAAAATGGCAAGGCAGAAAACTCACCACAAAGAAAAGAATGAGAGGCAGTACCCATGGCTAGGGACCTAATCAATAGGGACATTAGTAATATGTCAGAACTAGAGTTCTGAATATAACGATTATCAAGGTGCTAGCTGGGCCCAAAAAAAGCATGGAAAATATTAGAGAATCCCTTTCTGGAGAAATAAAATCCCTTTCTAGAGAAATAAAAGAACTAAAATATAACCAAGTTGAAATAAAAAAACTATTAATGAGGTGCAATAAAAAATGAAGGCCCTTACTACTAGGATAAATGAGGCAGAAGAGAGAATTAGGGATACAGAAGACCAAATGATAGAGAATAAAGAAGCTGAGCAAAAGAGAAACAAAAAACTACTAGACAATGAGGGGAGAATTCAAGAGATAGTGAAACCATAAGACAAAACAATATTAGAATAACTGAGATCCTAGAAGAAAAAGAAAGAGAGAGAAGGGCAGAAGGTATATTGGAGCAAGTTATAGTGGGAATTCCCCTAACTGGGCAAAGAGAACAAGCATCAAAATTCAGGAGACACAGAGAACTCCCCTCAAAATCAATAAAAACAGGTCATACACCATCACCTAATAGTAAAATTTACAAGTCTCAGCTGCTAAGAGAAAATCCTGAAAGCAGCTCGGACAAGAGGTCTGTAACATACAATGGTAGAAATATTAGATGGGCAGCAAACCTATCCACAGAGACCAGTTAGGCCAGAAAGGACTGGTATGATATATTAAGAGCATTAAAAGAGAAAAATATGCAGCCAAGAATACTATATCCAGCTAAGCTGTCATTGAAAATAGAAGGAGAGATAAAAACCTTCCAGGCAAACAAAAACCAAAAGAATTTCCAAACACCAAAACAGCCCTACAGGAAATATTGAAAGGGGTCCTCTAGGCAAAGAGAGAGCCTAAAAGTAACATAGACCAGAAAGAAACAGAAACAATATACAGTAACAGTCACCTTATAGGTAATACAATGACACTAAATTCATATCTTTCAGTAGTTATCCTGAATGTAAACGGGCAAAATGTCCCAATCAAAAGACACAGGGTATCAGAATGGATTAAAAAAAAAAAAAAAAAAAAAAAAAAAAAAAAAAGGCAAGACCCACTGATATGCTGTCCGCAAGAAACTTCTTTTAGACCCAAAGACACGACCAGATTTAAAGTGAGGGGGTGAAAAACTATTTACCATGCTAACAGACATCAAAAGAAAGCTGGGGTGGCAATCTTTATATCAAATCAATTAGATTTTAAGACAAAGACTATAATAAGAGATGAGGAAGAACACTATACCATACTTAAAGGGTCTGTCCAACAAGAAGATCTAACAATTTTAAATATCTATGCCCCTAACATGGGAGCAGCCAATTAATAACAAAATCAAAGAAACACAGGACGCCTGGGTGGCTCAGTTGGTTAAGCAGCTGCCTTCGGCTCAGGTATTGATCCCGGCGTCCCGGGATCGAGTCCCACATCAGGCTCCTTGCTCGGCAGGAAGCCTGCTTCTCCCTCTGCCTCTGCCTGCCACTCTGTCTGCTTGTGCTCACTCTCTCTCCTCTCTCTCTGACAAATAAATAAAATCTTAAAAAAAGAAAGAAAGAAAGAAAACACATCAACAATAATACAGTCATAGTAGGGGATTTTAACACCCACCTCACTGAAATGGAGAGATCATCTAAGCAAAAGATCAACAAGGAAATAAAGGCCTTAAATGACACACTGGACCAGATGGACATCACAGATATATTTAGAACATATGATCCCAAAACAAGAGAATCCACATTCCTCTCTAGTGCACATGGAACATTCTCCAGAATAGATCACATTCTGGGTCATAAATCAGGTCTCAACCAGTACCAAAAGATTGGGATCATTCCGTCCGTATTTTGAGACCACAATGCTTTGAAACTGGAACTCAATCACAAGAGGAAAGTTGGAAAGAACTCAAATACATGGAGGCTAAAGAGCATCCTACTAAAGAATGAATGGGTAAACCAGGAAATTAAAAAAGAATTTTAAAAAGTCATGGAAACAAATGAAAATGAAAACACAACTGTTCAAAATCTTTGGGATGTAACAAAGGCAGTCCCAAGAGGAAAGTACATAACAATATAAACATTTTTCCAGAAACAAGAATGGTCTCAAGTACACAACCTAATCCCACACCTAAAGGAGCTGGAGAAAGAACAACAAAGAAAGCCTAGGGCACCTGGGTGGCTCGGTTGAGCGACTGCCTTCGGCTCAGGTCATGATCCCGGACTTCCAGGATCAAGTCCCACATCGGGCTCCCAGCTCCCTGGGGAGTCTGCTTCTCCCTCTGACCTTCTCCTCTCTCATGCTCTCTCTCACTCATTCTCCCTCAAATAAACCAAAAAAAAAAAAAAAAAAAAAAAAAAAGAAGAAGAAGAAGAAGAAAAGAAAAAAAGAAAGCCTAAACCTAATAGGAGAAAAGAAATCATAAAGATCAGAGCAGAAATCAATGAAATAGAAACCAAGAGGACAGTGGAACAGGTCAACAAAACTAGGAGTTTGTTCTTTGAAATAATAAGACTGTTAAACCCCTGGCTAGACTTATCCAAAAGAAAAGAGAAAGGACCCAAATTAATAAAATCATGAATGAAAGAGGAGAGATCAAACCAACACCAAAGAAATACAGTCACAAGAACATATTATGAGCAGCTCTACACCAGCCAATTTTACAATTTGGAAGAAATGGATGCATTCCTAGAGACATAAAAACTACCAAAACTGAACCAGGAAGAAATAGAAAACCTGAACAGACCCATAACTGGTAAAGAGATTGAAGCAGTCATCAAAAATCTTCCAACAACCCTCCTACACTGTTGGTGGGAATGCAAGCTGGTACAGCCACTCTGGAAAACAGCGTGGAAGTTCCTCAAAAAGTTGAAAATAGAGTTACCCTATGACCCAGCAATTACACTACAGGGTATTTACCCTAAAGATACAAATGTAGTGATCTGAAGGGGCACGTGCACCCGAATGTTTATAGCAGCAATGTCTACAATAGCCAAACTATGGAAAGAAACTAGATGTCCATCAACAGATGAATGAATAAAGAAGATGTGGCATATATATACAATGGAATACTATGCAGCCATCAAAAGAAATGAAATCTTGCCATTTGTGACGAAATGGATGGAACTAGAGGGTATTATGCTTAGCGAAATAAGTCATTCAGAGAAAGAGAACTATCATATGATCTCCCTGATATGAGGAAGTGGAGATGCAACATTGAGGTTTGGGGGGTAGGAAATGAATAAATGAAACAAGATGGGATCAGGAGGGAAACAAATCACAAGAGACTCTCAATTTCACAAAACAAACTGAGGGTTGTTGGGGAGAGGGGGGTCGGGAGAGGGTGGTGGGTTTATGGACATTGGGGAGGGTATGTGCTATGGTGAGTGCTGTGAAGTGTGTAAACCTGGCAGTTCACAGACCTGTACTCCTGGGGCTAATAATACATTATATGTTTATATAAAATTTTTAAAATTTTTAAAATTAAAAAAAAAAATCTTTCAACAAACAAGAGTCCAGGACCAGATGGCTTCCAGGGGAATTCTACTAAACATTTAAAGAATAATTAATGCCTATTCTCCTGAAACTGTTCCAAAAAATAGAAATGGAAGTAAAACTTCCACTCATTTTATGAGGCCAGCATTACCTTGATCCCAAAACCAGAGAGAGACCCCTTCAAAAAGGAGAATTACAGACCAATATCCTTGATGAACACAGATGCAAAAATTATCACCAAAATACTATCCAATAGGATCCAACAGTACATTGAAAGGATTATTCACCATAACCAAGTAGGATTTATTCCTGGGCTGCAAAGTTGGTTCAACATTCACAAATCATTCAATGTGATACAATACATTAATAAAAGGAAGAACAAGAACCATATGATACTCTCAGTAGATGCTCAAAAAACATTTGACAAAGTACAGCATCCTTTCTCGATCAAAACTTTTCAGTGTAAGGGCACCTGGGTGGCTCAATGGGTTAAAGCCTCTGCCTCCAGCTCAGGTCATGATCTCAGGGTCCTGGGATCAAGCCCCACATCAGGCACTCTGCTCAGCAGGGAGCTTGCTTCCCCTTCTTTCTCTGCCTGCCTCTCTGCCTACTCGTGATCTCTGTCTGTCAAATAAATAAATTAAAATCTTTTAAAAAAAAAAATGTTCAGTGTAGGCATAAAGGGTACGTACCTCAATATCATCAAAGCCATCTATGAAAACCCATAGTGAATATCATTCTCAATGAAGAAAAACCAAAAGCTTTTCCCCTAAAAACCAAAAGCGAATATCATTCTCAATGAAGAAAAACCAAAAGCTTTTCCCCTAAGGTCAGGGACACAGCAGGGATGACCACTATCACCACTGCTATTCAACATAGTACTAGAAGTCCTAGCCTCAGCAATCAGACAACAAAAAGAAATTAAAGGCATCCAAATCAGCAAAGAAGAATTCAAACTCTCACTATTTGCAGATGATATGATACTATATGTGGAGAACCCAAAGACTCCCCTCCAAAACTGCTAGAACTCATACAGGAATTCAGTGAAGTAGCAGGATATAAAATCAATGCACAGAAATCAGTTGCATTTCTCTACACCAACAGCAAGACAGAAGAAAGAGAAATTGAGGAGTCGATACCATTTACAATAGCACCCAAAACCATAAGATATCTAGGAATAAATCTAACCAAAGAGGCAAAGAATCTGTTCTCAGAAAACTATAAAGTACTCATGAAAGAAATTGACAGAGAAACAAATAAATGGAAAAAAGTTATATGCTCACAGATTGGAAGAACAATTATTGTGAAAATGTCTATGCTACCTAAAGCACTCTGCACATTTAATGCAATCCCTATCAAAATACCATCAATTTTTTTTAATAAAATGGAACAAAGTGGGCGCCTGGGTGGCTCAGTGGGTTAGGCCGCTGCCTTCGGCTCAGGTCGTGATCTCAGGGTCCTGGGATCGAGTCCCGCATCGGGCTCTCTGCTCAGCAGGGAGCCTGCTTCCCTTCCTCTCTCTCTGCCTGCCTCTCTGCCTACTTGTGATCTCTGTCTGTCAAATAAATAAATAAAATCTTAAAAAAAAAATGGAACAAAGAATCCTAAAATTTATACAGAACCAGAAAAGACCCCAAAATAGACTGAGGAATGTTGAAAAAGAAACCCAAAGTTGGCAGCATCACAATTCCAGACTTTAAGCTCTATTACAAAGCTGTCATCATCAAGACAGTATGGTACTGACACAAAAAAAGACACATAGATCAATGGAACAGAACAGAGAGCCCAGAAATGGACCCTCAACTCTATGGTCAACTAATCTTCAACAAAGCAGGAAAGAATGTCCAATGGGAAAAAGATAGTCTCTTCAACCAATGGTGTTGGGAATATTGGACAGCCTCATGCAGAAGAATGAAACTGGACCATTTCCATACACCACACACAAAAATAGACTCAAAATGGATGAAAGACCTCAGTGTGAGACAGGAATACATCCAAATCCTTGAGGAGAACACAGGCAGAAACCTCTTCGACCTCACCCACAGCAACTTCTTCCTAGAAATAATACCAAAAGCCAGGAAGGCAAGTGCAAAAGTGAACTATTGGGACTTCATCAAAATCAAAAGCTTTTGCACAGCAAAGGACACAGTCAACAAAACCAAAAGACAACCAAAAGAGTGGGAGAGGATATTTGCAAATGACATATCAGATAAAGGGCTAGTATCTAAAATTGATAAAGAACTTATCAAACTCAACACTCAAAGAACAAATAATCCTATCAAAAAATGGGCAGAAGACATGAACAGACATTTCTGCAATGAAGACATCCAAATGGCCAACAGAAACATGAAAAAGTGCTCAACATCACTTGGCATCAGGGAAATATAAATCAAAACCATAGTGAGATACGACCTCACACCAGTCAGAATGGCTAAAATTAACAAGTCAGGAAATGATAGATGGTGGCAAAGATGCAGAGAAAGGGGAACCCTCCTACACTGTTGGTGGGAATGCAAGCTGGTGCAAACATTACGGAGGTTCCTCAAAAGGTTAAAAATTGAGCTACCCTATGACCCAGCAATCGCACTACTGGTATTTACCCTAAAGATACAAATGTACTGACCCGAAGGGGCATGTGCACCCAAATGTTTATAGCAACAAAGTCCACAACAGCCAAACTATGGAAAAAACCTAGATGTCCATCTACAGATGAATGGATAAAGATGTGAGAGAGAGAGAGAGATAGATAGATAGATATAATGGAATACTCTGCAGCCATCAAAAGAAACTAAATCTTACCATTTGCAATGACGTGGAAGGAACTAGAGGGTATTATGCTAAGTAAAATAAGTCAATCAAAGAAAGACAATTATCATATGATCTCTCTAATATGAGGAATTTGAGAGGCAGGGTGGGGGTCCTGGGGGTAGGGAAGAAAAAAAATGAAATAAGATGGGATCAGGAGGGAGACAAACCATAAGAGACTCTTAATCTCAGGAAACAAACTGAGGGTTGTTGGGGGGTGGGGGGAGGGATAGGATGGCTGGGTTATGGACATTGGGGAGGGTATGCTATGGTGAGAGCTGTGAATTGCATAAGACTGGTGATTCACAGACCTATACCCCTGGGGCAAATAATACATTATATGTTAATATTTTAAAAATTCTTTAAATTAAAAAAAAAAGTGATCAGCCATAACTCAATTTAAGGAAAGCCCAAGAGTCTGTGTGTGAAACATTTGGGGTTGTTTTTCATTCATTTCCAAAATGTTGTGTGGGGCTTGGCATACTGAAATGGGGATGACAGACTGAAAACAGAAAATGTGCATAAGTCCCAAATCAGAAATAAAGGCAACAGAGTCAACCCTCTGGAAAAGCAGTTTGCAGGTGGAATTTCACAAGGTCTATATGCACTCAAATGTGACCCTGAGACAAGAGCCCATTTAAGTTTGAAATAATAGTGGCAGGGCACCTGGGTGGCTCAGTGGGTTAAAGCCTCTGCCTTCGGCTTAGGTCATGATCCCAGGGTCCCAGGATTGAGCCCCACATCGGGCTCTCTGCTCAGAGGCGAGCCTGCTTTCCCCCTCTCTCTCCGCCCGCCTCTCTGCCTACTTGTGATCTCTCTCTGTCAAATAAATAAATAAAATCTTAAAAAAAAAAAAAAAGAAAAAGAATAGTGGCAGCTGACCTCCTTGAGCCACCACTATACCCCTTGCAATGTGATAAGACCTCATTTAGTCCTTTAGACCTTATAATCCTTGGAAACATCTTATAAGGTAGGCACCTCTACATTCTCCTCATATAAATGAAGTAACCAAGAGCTTAAATGGTTAAATCATTTCACAAGGTTATTAGTTGATTAGTGTGAAACCCATATTCAAACTCAATTTTTGAGGAATCCAAATTTTTCAAGTTACTATACTATAAACCTCCCCAATCAAAATCCATGCCCTCCATTTCAGCTATATCTGCCTCAAACATCTGTCCCTTCAAAGACATTTCTGACCCCTCCACACCATTCTCCCAAGTGCTCGGTAAAAGTATCAGAATACTTATTTTTAAGTCTGTCTCTCCTGAGTAGCACAGACAATGTCATAAAGAAACACAGAGAAGGGCTCTCCTATAGAGGGGAACCGAGGTTGATGTGTTGCAGCGTCCAATCAAGGTGCAGAATGATGATATGATAGTAAAGCCCCATTTACATATGTGTTTTACTTCTACATACGTGTCATTTTGCATGTGTGTGCTTATTTATGCACATGTGCCCATATGTGAGCCTGAATGCTCAGGATAAGGTCTAAAAGCATTTACACCAAATTCTAACAGTGATGATTAATGGGGAGTGGAATTAGAAGAAGGGCTAAAGGGGAAACATTTCAGGCCTCATACTCTGTAATGCTTGTAGCACTTTCAAAAAGCCAGTTAGGTCATATAAGTCACTCAGCCCATCTTCTGCTTGGAAAGAGAATTGTCTTGTTACCACTAGGACAGAAAACTTTCTTCCCACCAATTTCAGAGGCCGTTCCAGACTCCTAATTCCTTCCCACCAGATACTGCCTTGCTTATTTCTGTTGGAACTAACTACATTTTCCACCTTTTTTCTTCTTTCAATATACTAATAGCTGTTTGATAATACCCACTATTTCTTAACAGCTCGCAGAACACTTTAGGGCACTCTGGTCCCTTTGCCCACAAACACTTAATTCACACTAGGCCCTGGGATGTTCTGCCTTCAGACAGATGGTCTGTACCAATTATCCCTAACATTTCCTGTCAATTCACCTGCAGGTGAAAACTGGAAATAACCTTTAACTAATCCACCTCTTAAATTTCCCAAATCACCAGGTTCTGTTTTTGCCCCTGTTGTTTCTCAAATACACAATTAACATATGAATGTGCTCTTTATAGAAGAGTAGAACTGCAAAGACATGTATCAGGTAAAAAGTGAGTCATCCTTGACTTTTCCTGTAATTGCAAAATTAATCACGAAAAATGCTTTGTGTGTATCCTTCCAAATATGTTCCAATGAATTCACAACCTAACCACACAATATTGTTACTTGCTTTTTTCATTCCTTCATTCCTAATATATTTCCTGTCTTTTCATGTCAGAATTTTGGGTCTGCCTTATTCCTTTTTTTTTTTTTTTTAAGATTTTATTTATTTATTTGTCAGAGAGAGAGAGGGAGAGAGAGAGCGAGTGAGCACAGGCAGACAGAGTGGCAGGCAGAGGCAGAGGGAGAAGCAGGCTCCCTGCCGAGCAAGGAGCCCAATGTGGGACTCGATCCCACGCCACTGGGATCATGACCTGAGCTGAAGGCAGCCGCCCAACCAACTGAGCCACCCAGGCATCCCTGCCTTATTCCTTTTAATGGCTCCATGGCATCCCAAGGTGTGACTAGCATAATTAATTTAGGATACTATTAAATTAACATAAGACCAAACAGTAGTAAAATAAACTAAATTAATAGAATACTACTATACTGATGAACATTCAGGGCATTTCTACTTTTAAACTATTACAAGCAATGCTGCAGTGAACACCCTAGCACGTGTCTCTTCATTCCCATAGAGTATTTCTATAGAATAGTTCTTAGAAAGAAAATCCCTGCTAATGTCAATTTTGGTAAATAATTAACAAATTGTCATCAAAAAGTTTGTCTCTAGCTTTATGGTATTTTCTTACATCTGGCAGAACAAGAGAGTTTCCCTATCTCTCACAGATTATTCTTATTCTTTGAAATTACTTTAATGCAATTCTCATTCAGGCCAACTATACAATCAGTTTTTTCAAGCTTCACTGATTTTTTGTGTGTGAGAGATAAGAACAAAGAAATGAAGAGGGTGGTTACTCAGTTTCTCCAAATGGCCAACAGACACATGAAAAAGTGCTCCATATCACTCGGGATCAGGGAAATACAAATCAAAACCACAATGAGATACCACCTCACACCAGTCAGAATGGCTAAAATTAACAAGTCAGGAAATGACAGATGCTGGCGAGGATGCGGAGAAAGGGGAACCCTCCTACACTGTTGGTGGGAATGCAAGCTGGTGCAACCACTCTGGAAAACAGCATGGAGGTTCCTCAAAATGTTGAAAATAGAACTACCCTATGACCCAGCAATTGCACTGCTGGGTATTTACCCTAAAGATACAAACGTAGTGATCCGAAGGGGCACGTGCACCCGAATGTTTATAGCAGCAATGTCTACAATAGCCAAACTATGGAAAGAACCTAGATGTCCATCAACAGACGAATGGATAAAGAAGATGTGGTATATATATACAATGGAATACTGTGCAGCCATCAAAAGAAATGAAATTTTGCCATTTGCGACAACGTGGATGGAACTAGAGGGTATCATGCTTAGCGAAATAAGTCAATCAGAGAAAGACAACTATCATATGATCTCCCTGATATGAGGGAGAGGAGATGCAACATGGGGGGTTAATGCGGTAGGAGAAGAGTAAATGAAACAAGTTGGGATTGGGAGGGAGACAAACCATAAGTGACTCTTAATCTCACAAAACAAACTGAGGGTTGCTGGGGGGAGGGGTTTGGGAGAGGGGGGGTGGGGTTATGGACATTGGGTAGGGTATGTGCTATGGTGAGTGCTGTGAAGTGTGTAAACCTGGAGATTCACAGACCTGTACCCCTGGGGGAAAAAAAAATATATGTTTATAAAAAATAAAATTAAAAAAATAATAATAATAAATAAAAAATAAATAAATAAAAAATAAAGTAAAATAAAAAATAAACAAAATTTCTATTTAAGACATAAAACTAATGAGAGTTCAGAACAGAGGTGTGGGAAGATACGGTGTTTTCCTATCTCTCAAATGGATTCAAGATTGTGGCTTCAGCCTCTCTTTCCTACCTCTATATGGTCAAGAAACACCTGACATCTGAAAAGATTAATTCAAGATCTTTGTCCTTTACCACACATAAATGTTTCTGGAGCACTTATATATTGTTGAGGACAGAGGGAAAAAGAGAAAGATTTTTAAATCCATTTCTTGTTGTATAATATTGACTTTAATGTGTACCTGGTTTCAGGAAAAACTCATGGTTAACTGTAGATGCTGTAGAATTAACATTTCTGGATTAAGGATTAACATTTCTGCTACTGACAACCATTCATCATGGCCCTGTACCATTTATGGGTATTTACCAAGTACCCGTTAGGCATACCCATGAAATACCAGATCAATTCTCACATAAATGAAACTGTGCACGTGTATGCTGAGTGGTCAATTACTCATATCATTGTCTGCTTATGATATTCAAAACATAAAGGAAATAATGAGTCCAACCTCACATATAATTTATGTAAAACTGAATTTATTCAGTAGGACTGAGGGTACTAAAAATAATATGGCATTCATAACTGGGGAATCTGCATACAGGTTGCTCAGATTGTTCACTTAGTAAAGAAACACCCATTAAAAGTTCCATTAGTACCTATCAAAATGAACAAATTCAGAAGAATTCGCCCATGAGAAATATTTTTAAAATAAAAGAAAATAAAGGGGAGCCTGGCTGGCTCAGTGGGTTAAGGCCTCTGCCTTTGGCTCAGGTTGTGATCTCAGGGTCATGGGATCGAGCCCCACATCGGGATCTTTGCTCAGTGGGGAGCCTGCTTCCCCCTCTCTCTGCCTGCCTCTCTGCCTACTTGTGATTTCTCTCTGTCAAATAAATAAATAAAATCTTAAAAAAAAAAGAAAGAAAGAAAGAACAGCTAAGAAAATGTGACCTGCGTTTAAAAAAAAAAAAAAAATCCAAAAAGCCCTGTTCGAGAGATATTTAATAATAGAATCTTTCTTATTCCTGTAGGCATTATTCAGTTGGAGCTGAAATTGCACCTTGAATGATTCATTGACAATTAGGAAGAATATGAATCTGGATTTACATAAAGATGAGTAAGACAAATAGAATATGATTAGATATTAAAAAAAAAAAAATACACACACATACATCCCCCAGAATGTGCAGAAAGGAGTCTGGGGGAGGCTGAAAGACACAAAGACAGCCCAGATCAATTTCCTTTGAATAACTACAGAGGAGGGGCTATGAAGTGAAAGGCCCCTGGTCAAAGGCCCCTGTCAGAGAGGCTCCATTTGGCCCCAGGGCCTCATTTCCCTCCACCAGCAAGCTGGATCAGTGTAGAACTAAGTGTCAGGCCCAGGAATGCTTTCTTGCTTTAAGGCTTCTGTTGCCATAGGAAGTCACTCTCTAGTTTCTGAAAGGTGGTTAATAATAAGCTTGGGAGAAAGCAAATTCTGTCTCAAACTTGAATTCAGCATACTCCTGTCTCTGATACCGTTCTCATGGGTGTCAGTACCAAAAATTCAGAATATCTTGGGAACTCACATCTGGGAAAAGATGCTAGAATCCAAATACTTAGAAAAGACTCCAAGAATCCATCCAGACTCCTCAGCATGGGTCTAGGAGGTATGACTACAAAATTATGATGCACATATGGTGTGAGCATGTATTTCAGCAAACAAACAAGGACATGCATAAAGAGATCCGTACCATGTCCTAAAAAGTAAAAGGGGATATATGATTAGTCCAACAATACCATCACTGTTTGAAACTCTTCAAGAACTCCTCTTTTGATAGTACCTTCCAAACTAGTTTAAAAGCCCCCCTGGGAAACCTATACTTGGACTTTACAGACATACCTTGTATAATAAACACATAATTTTATGTCAATGGCACATGCCACTACTATTCCAGAGCGAGAAAGAATGAACCACTCTTGCTTAACTCAGTAGCAGAAGCACCAAACTACCTTAAAATGAGTCCATCTCTCAGTGTCCCTTGCCTGCGCAGGCTGTCACCCCAACCACTGTCTGGTCCCTGTGCCAAGAGGCTATGGGTACTGACGTGGGTTGCATGGTGGGGAAGAAAAGAAAAAGGTTCTATCTGCACACATCAATTAGGATGACTATTATAAAAAAAATAAAAAATAAAAAAACAACTGTTGGTGAAACTGAGGAGAAAGTGGAACCCTCATGCTGGTAAAAATGTAAGATGATGCAACTGCTACAGAAGACAGGATGGTGTTTCCTCAAAAAATTAACCAGAATTATTACATGAATCAGCAATTCCACTCCTAGGGATATACTCAAAATTCTGAAAGCAGGGGCTTGAAAACATATTTGTACTCCAAAGTTCATAGCATTATTCGTAATAGCTAAAACATGGAAATAACCCAAGTGTTCAATGACAGATGAATTGATAAACAAAATGTGGCATAGCCATACAATGGAATATTATTCAGACTTAAAAAGGAATGGAATTCTGATGCAGGCTATAACATGGAAGAACCTTGAGGACATTAAGCTAAGTGAAATAAGCCAGACACAAAGGGACAAATACGGAATGATCCCACGTACCTGAGGTAGCTGAAACAGTCAAGCTCAGAAATGAAAGTCAAATGGCTCTTGCCAGGGACTGGCAGGGGGAGAGGGGAAGGGACAATTATTGTTTAATAAGCACTGGGCTTCAGATTGGGAAGATGGAAAACTTCTGGAGATGGACAGGGCTAATAGTTGCATGACAATGTGACTATACTTAATACCACTGAATTGTAGTTAAAAATGGGCAAATTGATAAATCTTATGTATAGTTTAAGACAGTAAAGACATATATATATGTGTGTGTGTGTACATATATATATATATATATGTACACACACACACATATATATACACACACACACATATATATATATAAAAGCAAAGTCAGAGGAACTTCCTGTGTCTTCAAACCTTCTAGCTCTTAGCTGATTTCCTACCCACACAGCCTGGGACACACAAAATTTCTCCAGGACCAACCCCAACGTTTGAAGTTAATTTGCCTGTCACTCTCGACTTGAATTAAGGAAGGAGAAAAGAAACTTCTCAATGATGAGATTTACTCCTAAAAAGGTTTGCCAAATTTGGCAAATAAAAACACAGGATCACCGAGTTAAATTTAAATTCCAAGTAAACGTCAAAATTTTTTAGAGTGTATGTATATCCGAAATGTTGCATGGAATGAATTTATATCAAAATATTTTTTTAAGATTTTATTTATTTATTTGATAGAGATCACAAATAGGCAGAGAGGCAGGCTTCCCGCCAAGCGGAGAGCCTGATGCGGGGCTCCATCCCAGGACCCTAAGATCATGATCTGAGCTGAAGGCAGAGGCTTAACCCACTGAGCCACCCAGGCATCCCCATACCAAAAATATTTTGTAGTCTGCCTGAAGTTCAAATTTAACTGGGCATCTTGTACTTTATCTGACAACCCTAGTCCTAAATGAAATTGCTTCTAGTTGATGATACTGTCTCTTGCCTATAAATGCTGGCTCTATTTAAAGGCTGCTACTGGCTGAGTCTGCTGCACTCAGGCATGAACCAAGCTGTTATCAATCCTTGGAGTGCAGAGAACAGAAAATGAAACACATATCTGGTCACAGTCACTTTCCCCCATTATGCAACTGTCCATTTATCTCCAAAATCCAACACTTCAGCCCTTGTCCTCAGCCTGAGGGTTAAGTACTATTCTTCTCTACCCATTAGCTTAGCTCTCCATGGGAGCTGGGGTTTAGAGGAGCCTGGTGGATTCTATCAGTCCTCCCTAATTGGCCATTAGATTTAGAAATATTACACCGAAAAGCTGTTTACAGCATATTTTTAGCTCTCCTTATCTAAATATGTCTGTAATGATTTCCAACAGGAAGGACATTTTAAAACTATCACTGCCAAGTTTTTCTGTAAATACATCCCCTGGGTTATTAAACATGTAGTACAACTCTCAAGTAAACTTCATGAAAAGGACAGTCTATTCTCCATCTCATACCTAAAGAGACAGAACAGGCACTGACTTTCTCAGCCAACTGTCCGCTCAACACCCATCACTTTCTTCTCTCCACATGCCTTGCCATTCCCCAGACTTGCTTCTTTCCTTAAAATCTGGTGCTGAGACCACATGTGTGTTTCCCATCCTGACGCCGCTTGCTCATTCCCTTTGGCCTGATTGTTCTGATTGCTGCAGCCCCAGAAAGAAATACTCAAAAGCACAAAAATAAAACTAATGTGAAAATGGTCATAAGGGCTGTTTGCCCTTCCTGGTGTCACTTCTAGATCTGCTACTCAAGGAGCTCAAAACTAAAAGAATACACCCAACCCCTTCCACTGAGCCCACTATGTTCTCACTTTCCTAGAACAGAAAAATGTAATTCAGTTCAGCCAATACCCCTAGGGTTTCCAGGATACAGAAGGCACCACCAACCGATGACAAGGGGCCACAGTATTAAGACATTGTCACTGCCTACAGAGCACTTAAAGCTCATAGAACCTGAAAGTAAACCAAATGCTTTATAATTGTTTCCTTAAAACGAGGCACTAACATGAAATGGCTTAATTCCTGCTTTCAACCACCCTTCCCGTTTTCCCTTCCTTTAATAAAATTTTGAATGCATTTTATATGTTTTGGTCACTCAAAACTATTAAAAGGTTCTTTTTTTAAGATTTTATTTATTTATTTGACAGACAGAGATCACAAGTAGGCAGAGAGGCAGGCAAAGAGAGAGGAAGGGAAGCAGGCTCCCTGCTGGGCAGAGAGCCTGATGTGGGGCTCGATCCCAGGACCCTGAGATCATGACCTGAGCAGAAGGCAGAGGCTTTAACCCACTGAGCCACCCAGGCACCCCTATTAAAAGTTTTTTAATTCTGTTTTTTGTGGGTTTTTTTTTAAGATTTTATTTATTTATTTATTTGACAGAGACTGAGAGCATAAGCAAAGGGAACAACAGGCAAAGGGAGAGGGAGAAACAGACTCCCCGCCTAGCAGGGTGCCTGCTACGGGGTGCGATCCCTGGACCCTGGGATCATGACCTGAGCTGAAGGCAGCCACTTAACTGACTCTTCCTTCACTCCCCGTCTCACCTGGCTCCCCAAATGGGAGATGGGAAAACCCTCTTGTCCCGAGGCATATCATTTCCTCACCTTTTTTCCTCCACCTTTTCCTTCCAGTGTATTCCCTTCACAGTTGGGGACTGGGAGATACAGGGAGGAAAAGTCTTAACTGACAGCCCATTGGTGGAGACGGGTACCATTTTGCTCAGCTTAATGTGGTCCCAACTGCTAATATGGTGGTATTCAAAATAATGGTGTGCATGTTTCTCTTGGGCATTGTTCAGCTTGACCCCTGCCCTTCCTAACATTGGCTGCAGACGGAGAATCACTTTACCTGGTCCAGGGCATATTCAGGCCACACAACGGCCTGACTCTAACACCAGTGCTCCTTCATATGGAGTTAGAGGACTCACACACATCCCCTTTGGTACTCTTTGAAGGGCCCTGAGCAGTGAGGAGCATGTCCACCCCTTCTCTCCTTTCCCCCAAGAAACTATTTCCCAGTTCCTTCTCACCCCACTATACAGACTCCTTCCACAGGACCATCAAATTCAGAAATCACCAGATGAGAAGCAGCTTGAATCTCATATTCAAGAACACTCCTTTCCTTCCTTTGGGGATATATTTCATGCTGTCCCCAAAACCCTCTCAGCACACTCTCCTCTGTGCCAGTGGCAGCTGCGAGCTGTTCCTTGGCAAGCATCCATTCAGGGAGGAGGATGCCAACTTCCCTTTCTGACAGACACACTCAGTCTGGGAGCAATTCCCTTGGATCTGTGAGGATGGCTCGAGCATTTCCAGCTCATCCACCACCCCAGAGAGGAGACAGAAAAGGCTCTCTCACCATAAACACTCTGCAGTGCCTTGGACTCTCCTCCCCCTCCAGTGCTCTCCTCACGTAGGCCTCTGGCTGGAGTGAAGGGTGTAGCAACAGAACTTTGTTTACAGCTTGGGGTTCTTATTGCCAATTCCAGGGCATCAGGAAAATTCCAACTCAACATCCCCACTGCTGTTCCTAATCTCCGAACGACACTCACCAACTGGTACCCTCAGCTCTCCTAGGCTTATACTTGCCTTAGTCCACTGATTTACTTCAGTCTTGTCATTTAACACTCAGCTTCCACAGGTGTGAGCCACCTCACGCCCTGCAGAAATGGTGAAATGATGATGAGTGTGGCAGAGGGAAGAAACAAACAAGTACCTGAAACGGAAGAGCTGGTTTGGAGGTCAGAGGGGTAAACAAGACACATCAGCGGGGTACTGTGCCACTCATTTTTCCTCAGAAGCACACACTTGTGTTTTCCAGAGCTTTCATGATGTTTAATATGGTAACGGATGGCATGCAGGAGCAGATATGAGAATCCATCTATCTTCTATTAACCCAGACATGAGAGGGATGTGCAAAATACGTACAAGAATACCATTTTGTCTCCCTTATTTTGTTTTGTAAAATATAGTTAGATTGTAGAAAATGTATTTTCCATTAACATAAAAAGAGTTTCTTTTATTCTTTTAAAATAATTATTTAAATTTTTTTTTCTCAGTTTTCATTTCTAATACAGTAAAAATCAACAGATAAAACTCACATAAACAAAACTCTCTGGGGTCTGTTCTGGACTGAATGTTTGTGTTCCCTCCAAATTCCTATGTTGAAGCCCTAACCCCCACATGATGGCATGGAGTGGGTAGCACCTGTGGGAGGTGCTTAGATTGCATTAGGTCATGAGGTTGGGGCCTCTGTGACAGGTTTACTGTCCTTAAGAAAAGGAAGAGAGAACAGAGCTTTCTCTCTCTCTCTCTCTCTCTGCCACTTGAAGATACAGAGAGAAGGCAGCTGTATGAGCTAGGAAGTGGGATCTCACCAGGATAAAAAGTGCCAGAAACTTGATCTTGGATTCCTGGCCTCCAGAACTATGAGAAATAAATGTCCGTAGTGTAAGCCACCCAGTCCATGGCATTTTGGTACGGCAGCCCAAGCTGACTAAGACAGGGTCCTTAATCATTTGGAGAGGCCAAGGGTTTTGACACTAAAAGATTTGAGAAACACTAGTCAGATCCAATGATCTGTATTCAGAATTTATGCTATATTTCTAGCCGTAGCTCTTGGCAATTTGTCCCTTCTGAAATGCTCTCCTTTGGAGCCCAGGATAATCTGAAGAAAGTCTTTAATGACCATACCTTTTAAGTCTCTTCCTACTAATTTCTATACATCCACCTACTTCTCTAAAACCAGGAATTCCTTAGAGATCCAGCCTTGCTCTTCCCTGCTTCTGTCCTATATTCTGGTCGATGGCTTCAACTCTTACCTCTTTGTATGTGTGTGTCAAATTCTCTTCCCCTACCCTATACTGAGACTTCCCAGTTTCCCACTGGACATGTGGCTGTTAAACAATGCCTCAAACTCAACATGTCTGAACCCCAACACCTAGTCTTCCTCCCGGGTCTTTGCTCCTGAATTGAAACTCCTCATTCCAAACACAAGAGTTACAATACCAACCAAGTCCGCCTCCCACAATGCCTCCCACATCTGCCCTTGCCCATCCATGAACCCCAGCTTGGCTCTTGCCCTTGTCATCTGCCACTCCTGCGTGTAGCTTTGTAACTATTCCTTTGACCTCCAGTATGTACCTTCTCAAATCCATGCTTCAGGCCACCACATGACTTATCCTACAACTGCTAGTCAAATTACTTTACCCCTCTATGCAAAACCCAGGTCTCGGGATGCCTGGGCAGCTCAGTGGGTTAAGCCTCTGCCTTCGGCTCAGGTCATGATCTCAGGGACCTGGGATCAAGCCCCACATTGGGATCTCTGCTCAGCAGGGAGCCTATTTCCCGCCCCCCCGCCCCGCCTGTTTCTCTGCCTACTTGTGATCTCTCTCTCTGTAAAATATAAATAAAATCTTAAAAAAAAAAAAAAAAAAAAAAACAGGTTTCCCCACTGCCTGAAGAAAAAAAATCCTCGAAGTAACATTCTGCAATCCATCCCCACCCTTATTTCTGGCCCTTTCTCCCACTTCATTTCCCAAACACCCTATACTTAGGCCACAGAAAACCTTGCAATTTCTCCAAAACTGCTCATGTAGCTCCACTTTTCTCTTTGGAGAGAGCATAGCTGCTTTAAGCAATGCATCTGAATTCAAGTGTATTTGTGTGATATCAAATTGTATCTACCTCAGAGTCCCGAGCTTTACAATAGGGATAACAATTACATGTGCCTCTTAGAGTTTTTCTGAGGCTTAAGAGATGATGCATTTCAAAGAGTTTAGTACTGGAGCGCCTGGGTGGCTCAGTGGGTTAAAGCTTCTGCCTTCAGCTCAGGTCATGATCCCAGGGTCCTGGGATCGAGCCCCACATTGGCCTCTCTGCTCAGCGAGGGAGCCTGCTTCCTTTTCTCTCTCTTTCTGCCTCTCTGCTTACTTGTGATCTCTGTCTGTCAAATAAATAAATAAAATCTTTAAAAAATAATAATAAATAAATAAAAGAGTTTAGTACAGGGGCACCTTGTGGCTCAACCAGTTAAGCCTCCAACTCTTGATTTCAGTTCAGGTCATGATCTCAGGGCTGTGAGATAGAGCCACACGTTGGGCTTCATGCTGGGCATGGAGTCTGCTTAAGATTCTCTCATTCCCTCTCCTTCTGCCCCTCCCCTACTCCCTCGCCCCTCCCCCCCCAAATAAAAATAAATAAAAGAGGCCTAACATATTCAAATCTTAGTTTCTGTTTTTGTTATTATTATTGTTATTCATGTTTATCAAAAACTGCTCATTCTTCAAGGTCCTCTACAAAATGGCACTTTCCCATGGAAATTCCCTTATTTGCCTTTGCCAAAACCACCATTAACTCTTCCCTCTGCCTCTCAGAAAAACTTCACTCAAGTTGAAATATTTACACTCTGCTTTGCATTCTAATTATTTCCTTGGATGTATGTACATCATCCCAAACCCTTCCACACACACACACACACACACACACACACACACACACAAAGTGGCAAACTCCTATTAATCTAGGGCCATTTGGGGCTCCAGATAAAAATTTCCATTTGATGCCTTTTGATCGAGTGTAACACCTATTTTCGAGACCTAAGCCCCCACTGACAACATTGCCCTCAATGGTACTTGAGGCCACAAAAAAGCTTTTCACTTTCTATTTTTGCTTCTGTTGCTATAGTAAATGGCTAGTTCTTCTTCATATCCCTGCTCTTCTAATTTGCCTCTAATTACACCAAACTCCTATTTAATGACTTTAAAATTTTTTTAAAACATTTACTTTCTAATTCTCTGGAAATCACGGCTTTCTCTTAAGCTTTTCCATAAAATCTGTGCGACCTATTTAACGGTGACAAAAAAAAAAAGATTTGAAAAGACCTGTAATAATATCAATAACCGTAAGATGACCAACTGCAAAGAGCTTTCAATATTTTTTAAAGATTTTATTTATATATTTGACAGAGAAAGAGACAGCAAGAGAGGGAATATAAGCAGGGGGAGTGGGAGAGAGAAAGCAGACTTCCTGCTGAGGAGGGACCCTGATGCAGGGCTGGCTCCCAGGACCCTGCGATAATGACCTGAGCCAAAGGCAGGCACTTAATGACTGAGCCACCCAGGTGCCCCAAGAGCTTTCAAATTTTTAAGGTGTCTCTCATGCAAAATACACAAATTTTCCAAAGAAATTCATGGTATAGATATAAAATATTTTGGATGTCAGAAATTATATATTTTGTTCATTTTCATTAAGATAAAATGGTTGCCAAATGAATAAAACTGACTTCAGCTCCACTCGAAAGATATTTTCACATTCTAATTAGAAATCAGAATGGAGCTAACCATACATCTGAAGGAGCTATAAAAATAAGAACAAAACCCCAAAGTAGCAAAAGGAAGGGAATTACAAACATTAGAGTAGAAATAAATGATACAGAAACAAACAAACAAACAAAAAGAACATATCAATGAAACCAGGAGCGGGTTCTTTGAAAAAGTCAGCAAAATTGATAAACCGCCAGCCAGACTCATCAAAAAAGAGGGAGGGAGGGACACCAGGGTGGCTCAGTAGGTTAAGCATCTTCGTTCAGCTCAAGTCATGATCCCAGGATCTTGGGATCAAGCCCCAAGTTGGCTCCCTGCTCAGCAGGGAGTCAGCTTCTCTCTGCTTCTGCCCTTTCCCACCGCACTTGTGCTCTTTCTTTCCCTTTCTCAAATAAAAAAACAAAATCTTTAAAAGAGAAAGAGAGAAAGGACTCAAATAAAGTAACAAATGAGAAATGAGATATAACATCCAACACCACAAAAATACAAACAATTGTAAGAGAATATTAAGAAAAATTACATGCCAATAAATTAGACAACCCAGAAGAAATGGATAAATTCCTAGAAACATACAACCTACCAAAACTGAAGAAAGAATATGTAATAGGAAAATGACAGTCTCTTCAACAAATGGTGTTGGGAAAACTGGAATGAAACTGGACCACTTTCTTACACCATACACAAAAATAAATTCAAAATTGATTAAAGACCTAAATGTGAGACCTGAAACCATAAAAATCATAGAAAAGAACACAGGCAGTAATTTCTCTGACTTCAGCCATAGCAACCCTTTTTTTGATGTGTCTCCTTAAAGCGAGGGAAGCAAAAGCAAAAATAAACTGTTGGGACTACATCACAATAAAAGCTTTCTGCACAGCAAAGGAAACAATCAACAAAACTAAAAGACAACCTATGGAATGGGAGAAGATATTTGCAAATGACATATCCGATAAAGGGTTAGTATCCAAATATATAAAGAAGAGATACAACTCAACACCCAAAAAACAAATAAATCAATTAAAAATTAGAAGACAGGGCGCCTGGGTGGCTCAGTGGGTTAAAGCCTCTGCCTTCAGCTTAGGTCATGTTCCCAGGGTCCTGGGATCAAGTCCCGCACTGGGCTCTCTGCTCAGCAGGGAGCCTTCTTCCTCCTCTCTCTCTGCCTGCCTCTCTGCCTACTTGGGATCTCTGTCTGTTAAATAAATAAAATCTTTAAAAAAATAAATAAATAAAAATTTTAAAAAATAATAAATAAAAATGAGAAGACATGAACAGACATTTTTCCAAAGAAAACATACAGATGGCCAATAGACACATAAAAAGATGTTCGACATCACTCATCTTCAGAAAAATGCAAATCAAAAACAATGAGGTATCACCTCACACCTGTCAGAATAGCTAAAATCAACAACATAAGAAACAATAAGCATTGCAGAGAATGTGGAGAAAGAGGAACACTTTTGTACTGCAGGTGGGAATACAAACTGGAGCAACCACTTTGGAAAACAGTACGAAGATTCCTTAGAAAGTTAAAAATAGAACTACCCTATGATCTGGCAACTACTACTGGGTATTTACCCAAAGAATACAAAAATAGGAAATCAAAGGGATACATACACCCTTATGTTTACAGCAGCATTATTTACAATAGCCAAATTATGGAAGCAGCCCAAGTGTCCATCAATAGTTGAATGGATAAAGAAGATGTGGTATATAAATAATAATGGAATATTATTCAGGCATAAAAAAGAATGAAATCTTGCCTTTACAACAACATGAATAAAGCTAAAGAGTATAATGGTAAGTGAACTCAGTCAGAGAAAGATAAATACCGTATGATTTCACCCATATGTAGAATTTAAGAAATAAAACAAACAAGCAAAGGGAAAAAATAGAGACAACCAAGAAATAGACTCTTTTTATTATTATTATGTTCAGTTAGCCAACATATAGCACAACATTAGTTTTTGATGTAGTGTTCAATGATTAATTAGTTGTATATAATACCCAGTACAAATCACAACACGTGCCCTAGACTTTTTTTTTTTAAGATTTTATTTATTTATTTATTTATTTATTTGTCAGAGAGAGAGGGAGAGAACAAGAGGGGGAACAGCAGGCAGAGGGAGAAGCAGGCTCCCCACTGAGCAGGGAGCCTGATGAGGGAGTCGATCCCAGGACCTCGGGATCATGACCTGAGCCAAAGGCAGATGCTTCACTGACTTGAGTCATCCAGGGGTCCCAAGAAACAGACTCTTAACTATAGAGAACCAACTGATGGTTACCCCAGGGAAGATAAGGGGGCAATGGGTGAAATAGGAGAGGGGATTAAGGAGGACATTTGTGACGATGAGCACTGGGTGTTGTATGGAAATGCTGAATCACTATATCGTATACCTAAAACTAATATAACACTGTATGTTGACTATACTGGAGAAAAAGAGAAATTCCTAACAAAATAATCCCATTCTCTTCTTAGATATCTGAGGTTTATTTTTGTTTAATATTTACATTCATGAACTACCAGGAAAATAATTTAATGTAAAAAATAAGTAGGGGTATTTTTTTTTCAGATGGCTAGCTTGTTGTCCCCAAACCATTGATTGAACAAATCATCATTCTCCAAAAAGAGAGAGAGAGAACAGAATGAAGCTAACAAAAATTTTGCCCAAGCAAAGACTCCATAGTTCCCTGTCCAGACCCTGCACTTCATGCTTTCATTTTTGCTACAGTAAATACTAAAGAAGGTACGTACAAACTGAACCTAATTTTGCCTATGTGCTTTTTTCCCTCCTCAAGCATTTTCAAATTGAAAATAAGCTTAGTTTACAGGAAGTTGGAAATCATTCTGTTTACTCCACATATTCAAGGGATGTACATACAAATATTTACTGGACATGAAAATTCAAGGTCGTAACACAAACCATCTGACTTCAGGACTTTGAATATGTACAGCAATGATTAACAACAGATGAAAATTTTACATTCTCAGAGTTCCACATTTTGAACTTGGGCATGCCTTTCAGGGTAGGTGCTCATTAGGGCACTGTGGGGCTTTTAAGAAGCATGTTTTCATTGCGAAAATTTGTTTCTATAGACCCATTCAAACAGAGAAAAACATTATTCTCTGAAATGAAGTGTGGTTAAAAATAGAAAGCAAATTAATACCCAATCTTTGGGATTTCCTCAGCTGAACTCTGATCCTGTCCAAAAAGAGATTATTGTGAAATCTTTCCTTTTAGCTAAAACACGTGAAGAGCTAAATGAAACACAGTAATAGAAACATCACAGCAGTGGAAGTTACAAAATTCTCTGCACTTGCTAGTAAGGAAAGACAGAGTTTGCACTTCACCTTGATATGGTGGTGTTTTCTCAGATTCCATATCTTTTTTTTTTTAAAGATTGATATTAATTAATTATTTGAGAGAGAGAGAGGGCATGCACAAGCTGGCAGAGGGGCAAAGGGAGAGAGAGTCTCTTAAGCAGACTCAATGCAGAGCACAGTGCCTCACATGGAGTTTGATCCCAGGATGCTGAACTCATAACCTGAGCCAAAATCAAAAAAGTCAGATGCTTAACTGACTGAGCCACCCAGGTGCCCCATATTCCAGATCTTAAGTCATCTAGGTTACCAGGTCTATAAATGATTCATATAATTACAAAATTGTGGAATCCAACCATTTCATTTACAGATAAAGAAAAGTAGTAACCTGTCCAAGGTAAAATTTCTATTTATAGTGTTGGAAGAAGACCCCAAATCGACTGACCTTCCACCTCAGTGTTCTTTTTATTCCAAAACTAAGTGTGCCACAGCCCCCTTGCCAGACTCATGATACTAAGAGTTGCAGGTCACTGTAAGAGGAACAAGAAGAAAGCCCAAGTATCTGGAGCAAATTGCTCACATCTCCCTGAAGGGCCAGCCCTGAAATCACTAGGAAAAATCCCACTCAAGAGGGGTGCCTGGGACAGCAATGGCCAGAGCCCACCATTAGGAAACCAGATGGCTATGAGCAGGCACTAGATGGCTATGAGTGGGCACTAGAGAGCTCTCTCTAGGGTCACGCTAGCAGAGGAAACCTCAGCTGCCAACACAAGAAGGAAGCATGTTCACTGTAGACTGGCGCTACATGCTGTTTTCTGCCGGGGACTCCCAGCCTCCTTGTGGAACAAAGACTCCCCTATTAGTCTGCTCTAGCTGCCATAACAGCGCCACAGGTCATGTGGCTTCAACAACAGAAATTAATTTTCTCACAGTTATGGAGGCTGGAAGTCAGATCAATGTGTCACCAGAGTTGGCTTCTTCTGAGGCCTCCCTTCCTCCTTGGCTTATAGATAATCATCTCCCTGTGCCTTCACATGGTCTTTTCCCCTGTACATATTTGTGTCCTAATGTCCTCTTCTTATAAGGACATCAATCATATTGGATTAGGGCCCACCCTAATAATCTCATTTTAAACTAATTTCTTCTTTAAAGACTGTATCTCCAAATACAGTCACATTCTGAGGTACTGGGGTTAAGACTGCAACATATGCACATGGAAAAAAGTCAGTCAGTCCATAACACCTCCTGACCATATCCAGCAACCAATGGTCCGTCTTCTTGGCTGAATCTCTTCCCCAACACATTCAACAACTTGAATGTGCACCAGATGCGCATTCAAGCTCGCGCCGACCATGCCTGCATGGCCTTCCTCTAAATGCAAGAAATTGCCCCATCAACCAAGCTGCTCCTCTTTCCACTGCTTTGCCATTGCTATTACCATGTTTCATTTAGCTCTTCATTTGTTTGGCTAAAAAGAAAGATTTCACAATAACCTCTCCAGGAAAAGCACAGGCATGCTAATCCTCCCTCTCCCTTTCTCCCTCCCTCTCCCTTCCTCTCTCTTTCTCTTTCTCTCTCTCTCTCTCTCTCTCTCTCACACACACACACACACACACACACATGCACACTCTCACACACATACACTCATTCTCACACACTCTCTCACACTCATTCTCACACACTCTCTCACACTCATTCTCATACACTACTCACACTCCCTCACACTCAGACACATTCTCACACACACACAGTCTCTCTCACACTGTCTCTCACCCACAGGAGTATTTTCCCCACTCTCTTGAAGATCTACCATAAGTTGGAGCATCCAATTCCATAAACAGAAATTTCCAAAGCTGTGAAGAGCCAGGAGAACTCCTAAAGAGCCCTCCAGAGATCCACTGGGGAAAAAGCTCCCTTTAACCCCTTGTAGTAGGCAGAGCTCTAAAAACTGCCCCCAAGATTTTCATCCCCTGACTATTCACTCATACACTAATCTAGATACTACTGTGAAGGGACTTTGCAGATGGAATTAAGGTTGCCAATGAGCTGACTTTCAAATAGGGAGATTATCCTGGATTATCCATGTGGGCCCAGTATAATCGCATAAGCCCTCAAAAACAGAAGACAGCAGGAGAGTCTCTCAGAGATGTGCTGGGGGAAGAAGAGAAGGTCAGGGGGACTCAAAGTGTGAGAAGTACTCCCCACCTCTATTTTTGGCTTTGAAGATGAAGGAAAGGAGCCATGAGCCAAGGAACACAGGCAGCCTCTAGAAGCTAAAAAGGACCTCCAGCTGAAATCCAACGAGAAAATGGGGACCTCGATCCTACAAATGTATGAAACCTAATTCTGACCAACAAAACTCTGAGATAATAAATTTGTATTGTTTTAAAACACTAAATTGGCGGTAATTGATCACAGTGGCAATAAAAACTAATATGCCCATCCTGTTATTAAATGTCATATCCCTACACTGGTCCCTTTTAGAAATGAATTTCTTCTCACATCACCTATATTCACATCAGTCTGTGTGGCCGGCATTACCCTTTACCACTAATTTAGCATCCACATTAAACTAAAATCCATGCCATGTTTACAAAAAAACTCTTAGAACCAGTAGCTTACATCCTAAACATGACACCACATGCACATATGTCCACAGTTGTATTCCCTGCCCTGGATACCTCCTAGGACAGTTAGGGGCTGACTGTACCCTCCAGAGGTCACAGATGCCTCGAGGAACCTCTGCCCTGCAGATAGATCCTGAAAATGACCCCAGAAGGAACTGTCCCAACCTGCCACATTGTTTTTGTAATGCTCACTCTTGTGACCTCACATAGTAGTTGGAAATAAGAATGGCATGGATTTGTTAAGCACCACTTTGAAAGAAATGAAGGTTTAGAAATGCCCACGCCATCTGATGGATAAAAATAGCTATAGGAAAAAAGAAACAACCCAAGCTCCAGGCAAGAATCTACTGAGAGAACAATTAAAGAACACAGCCCTGTTTTGGCACAAGAGTCTCGGGAGAGAAAAAGTTCCAACCCAATTCCCAGGCACCACCCACTCAGCGAGGTCTCTGCAGCACGGAGTCCATGTCTGTAACTAGAAGGAGCTAGGGTTTCTTTAGCTACAACAAAGAGATCTTAAGACCTGAAACAAATTCCTATGATTCTAACCCACCACCTCTCCCAAATGGTATCCCCAAGTTCCAGATCCTTGTCACTGGTCACCTGCTAGAAATTTCTTTCCAAGTTCCCATGGACACCTCAGACATGACTAGAACACAGACGAATCCATCACCTTCCTCTCCAACATTCTCCTGCCCTTTATTGGACGCCTGCCTCCTGCCTGGTACTCGGCTCCACATTTTACATACAATATTCACTTAAACTCACAAATCAATATTTACATAGAAAGTGCATTGCACACAAGTTACGTTGCTTCTTTACACTTTGTTCCGAATCATCCCTGTCACCTTTGTGAAGAAACAGCTTCCTTTCCCTCAGAGACACTAGATGGCTCCTGGCCATCTCGCCTGTCACATGCAGTGAGAAAGAAGGAAATGCGGAGAAACAGAGCAGAAGTACCAGGGAGGAGGGAGGTGGAAGGACAGAGGGAGGAACTGAAGGAGTGCACGTGGTCTGTCAACATCACTTGAAGGTTTAGATCAGGGGCCTGTAGCCACTTCTCAAATTCCTTTTCACCCTTAGTTTCTGTCACCTGCAACCGAGTGTCTTCACTAATATATACTCTTACAGAAATCGCTCGTTATTTTTATTTTCTTTTCCTCTTCATCGTGATATTCATGCAATTGTAATTCATGAGATAATATAAATACAATGTGTTTTGAGTTAATAATTCAAATCTATCCAACATAAAGAAATCCATTGCGTGGTAAGTCTAAGTTTCACAGGTTTCTTTGGTTGGCTGGTTATTGTCTTGTGTGTTAAGCTGCCCAAATTTTATAAGCTACTAAAAAATACTAACTAATCAACAAAAAAACAGGGTCCTTTAAAAAGAAAAAAAAAATGCTCCCCATTAGAATTTACTCCAACCTGTGGTATTTTCTAAATGTCTTTGTGTTATATTTCCCTTCAAGAATTTTAATTCTGTAATATAATCATATTTAAATTTTAAAATTGGATTTACAGAGATTTTAATAAAAATTAAATATTTTAAATTGTTTACTATTTTTCAAGTCATTTTGTTAAAAAAAGGAGTGTTGCTTAAAAAAAAAAAAGACTATAATGCCAAAGTGATACATATATAAATGGCCACTTAGAAATGAACCTGACAGAGCACATGGGTGGCTTAGTCAGTTAATCGTCTGCCTTTGGCTCAAGTCATGATCCCCGAGCCCTGGGATCAAACCCCACATGGAGCTCCTTGCTCAGCGGGGAGCCAGCTTCTCCCTCAGCCTGCCAGTACCCCTGCTGGTGCTTTCTCTTCTGACAAGTAAGATCTTTAAAAAAACAGGAAAAAAAAAGAAACAAACTTGACCTACAGGGGTAGAGGGACTCATATCTAAAGTAAAGATTTTGAATTTGTTTTTAGAAAAAATTAAAACACATTTTTATAAATTTATGAAAAAATATTCATTCAGTTAGAAATATTCCTCCCAAGTGAAAATCAGTAGGGCCTTTTTGCAAGGTCACTTTGGCAGTACCTACAAAAAGGTCACATGCACACGCACAGCCATCCCACCTCTAGGAATCTGTTCTTCAGATGAGAATGTTTACTGCACAAAAGAGAAAAACTGGCCACCCCTAAATGTCCTTCTGTAAAATTAAAAAAGACATTTACATACATAATAAAATATTGTGCAGCTATTAAAAGGAAGGTACTAACCTGGAAAGATATTTACTATATATTAGTTTAACAAGAGTAATTTCCAGAGCCATCTATCGGAATATTGGAATATATATACAAACATCACAAAGCAACAGTAACAGCCTTTAAACTCTGGCCTCTTCTTGTCCCTCCTGAACAGCATGACCTTTTCAAAGTATGTGTCTTGTCAGGTGCATCTTCTCTCCCTCCACCACACCCCCGGTCCCATTTCTTCCCACTGCTCTAAGGATATAGACCAGAATACAACTCAAGGTCTAAAGCCCGCTCACCACTGATCATCCTGCTCCAGGATTCTGCCACGATCCTGCTTCAACAGCAGGCCTTTGTGCATGTTTTCCCTCTGCCTGCCTATACCTCATGTCCCAATGCCCTAGTCTACCTCTTTCCCTAAAAACTGATAAAGTCCTACTCATCTCTGTAGATATTTCTTATTTCCTCTCCAGATCTCTTCTGCACCATTCTTCTCTCTGCTGTCTGCCCTAAGATGCTGGTCTACTCAGGCCTACCTCCCTTGCCCACTGGCATCTGCTCAGCTATAGCCAACAAGGGGCCCCACCAGGAGGTTCGAGGGAAAGAGGCGAGGAGGGCTGCTGCAGCATTTCTTTCCTCAGTTCCTTCCCTTCAGGGTCCCTTCAGAGTGAATAAATGTTCCTTTGACCAAAAGTCCCATGAGGGTCTCTCCTTGTGGGTTCTGAATCTGTTCCCTTATCCTTTCAGCCCTAGGGAGGTGATAGTCCCAGTATTGCTATCCTTGAGATGCTGCAGTCTCCGTTATGGCTTTCCTGTACTCCTTTGTAAAGAGTGCTTACGTTAGATTCTCTTCAAATACTGTCACTGCATGGGCCAAGAACCTGACTGACAGATCATCCTTCATCTTGGCTTAAATGTCACTTCCTCAGAGAAACAGACCCATAGACAGTGCTGCCCTGTATAACAGTCACCCTAACTATTAATTTATAGAACTTACCCTGGTTTGTATTTATTTTGATTTCCAGATTTTATTTCTTTCACTCTCTACCTGGCTCTCTTTCTTCTTCTCCGCACTCCTCATTATACTGTGAGACCCTTGTGGCAGGGGCAGGGCTGGCGGATGTCTTCTCATTCTTCGTTGTAACCAAAACAAGTAGCTCAGTGTTTCCCACACTTAGCACTTGCTACTGAACACAGCATTTAACTCTGTATTGTCATATTATTGGTTATATCCTTACTGTGGCCTTTTCCTTCAGAAAGAAAGCACTGACTGTATGTCTTCTATCTGTATCACCACCCTACAGGCAGAGGCAATTAACAAATGTTTCTTGCACTAAACTAAAGGCCTGCGGGGAGCCATACACTGATTCAGGAGGATAGTCTTTGACAACATTCACTTTGGCTCAGGCTTTGGAAAAACACCAAAGATCAAACACATACTAAAAATACTGAGTGAACAGTCTGAGGAGGAACAAATGCACTATTCTTAGAGTTACGTTTATTTTCCCTCATGAAGTGAAATTCTTTTATCTTTTGTCAATACACATGGACTGGATTAAGTTGAAAAGATTATATTCCCTTACTATGTGGTCCCATAATGTCTTTCCCCAAAACTTATATACCTCGGTTGTTCTAAATGTCATTTTGTTAAAAATTTCTTGTCCTAAAATGAGTAAAGAAAATGGAAGGTGAAATTAGATGGGTATATAATTATACCTTGAAAGAAATTGCAGCAAATGATGTGCAAAGAAAGATATAAGAGGTAGGGAGTGCAATGAATGACAGGTGAACTTTTTCAAACCCTATGAGCTTTTTTACTGTTCTGCTCACTATGAATGTCTTTAAAAAGTATAGCAGAGTTGATCATTAGAAAGGAATTCAGCATAAGATAGATCATGTCAAAGCCCCTATTGGGAAAACAGCTTGTCCCCATTGGAACATTACAATTTAAGACTGGGTTCACTAGCAGACTTGGTACACATGTTATCTAATTAATAACATAAACGATCCCAAAGTACTAATAGGTATGCAGATTATAGAAAAAACAACTTGTAGGATCATCATTTTGGCCCAAACTAATCATTTAGCTAAGAAGTTATGGCAATGAAATATTTATAGACAATCATTTTCCTTACCTTTTTCTTTATAATTAAGAATTCATCATGCATAATTTGTATAGTGCATGTAGCTTAAAAAATTTTCCAGAGATGTTTACACAAATGCCCATTTCATGTGTGCGTGTGTGCATGCGTGCATGTGTGTAGGCAGAGAGATTAAATTTTATCCATTGACATTACAACTGTATTAAAAGGGGTGACTGTCCTTTTCAAAATAATCATTGGAAATTATAAATATTTGTATTCACATTAAGAATTTCAGTTGTAGGGGCGCCTGGGTGGCTCAGTGGGTTAGGCCGCTGCCTTCGGCTCAGGTCATGATCTCAGGGTCCTGGGATCGAGTCCTACGTCGGGCTCTCTGCTCAGCAGGGAGCCTGCTTCCTCCTCTCTCTCTGTCTGCCTCTCTGCCTGCTTGCAATCTCTGTCAAATAAATAAATAAAATCTTTAAAAAAAAAAAAAGAATTTCAGTTGTAGAGGTGCCTTGGCAGTTCAATCAATTAAGCGTCTGTCTTCTGTTCAAGTCATGGTCCCGGGGAACTGGGATCAAACCTCAAAAGGGAGGGGGGGTTCCCTGTTCAGCAGGGAGTCTCCTTCTGCCTCTCCCTTTGCCCATTGCTCCCTCTGCTTGTCCTCTCTCACTCTCTCTCAAATAAATAAATAAAATCTTTAAAAAAAGAATTTCAGTTGTAAGAGGAGATTCATGGAACTAGTAGTCAGTAGTATTTATTTTATTTCTATAATATGGAGGAATCTCAGGAGTAAAATGAAAACAAGAATGTACAGCAAGTGGGTTAAGTGCCCAAAGGATTGAAAGTAGACCTAAGAAAAAAGATTTGAGTGACAATTCCATGGTAAAATGATGCAGTCAAGTTTCTCCTGCCTCATCCAATTTGGATGGCAGGCCTAACAGCAACACTGAGGTTGGGAATCTAACACCTAGCCATACAGCCTCCTGCATTCTTAGTAAATGAGTTTCATCACATTTTTATCACATCACATTGCTATAACATTTGCATAATATTTAGTAGCTAGCTTCTCCCTCACCTCCAGCCCCAAAAATAAAAGTCAGAGGCAGTAGGGAACACTGATGTGTGTGTGTGTTTTAAAAGAAAATGTCATCATAATGGAGGTTATTTCCAAAAGATTTTCTACAGCTAAAAGTTCTCAGAACATTTGACAGTTCTGCAGATTAACACCTAAGAATTATGTCCTCTTGTGTCATCAATTTTCCAGAAAATTCTCTGATTAGGGACCAGAGATGGGCTTCAGAAATAGAGTTATTAGGGGCACCTGGGTGGTTCAGTCAGTTGAGTGTCCAACTCTTGATTTTAGCTCAGGTCATGATCTCAGGGTCATGAGATTGAGCCCAACGTGAGGACATGCTCAGCATGGAGTCTGCTGGAGATTCTCTCTCTCTCTCTGTCTCCCTCTATCCCTGCCCCTGATCGCACACATGCACACACGTTTTCTCCCTCTCTCTCTCTCTCAATAAATAAATATCTTTAATTTAAAAAAAAATAGTGGGACACCTGGATGGCTCAGTCAGTTAAGCAGCTGCCTTCAGTCGGGTTGTGATCCCAGGGTCCTGGGATGGAGCGCCAGATCGGGCTCCTTTCTTTCCTTCTCAGTGGGGAGCCTGCTTCTCTCTCTGTCTCTGCCTGCCACTCTGCCTGCTTGTGCTCATTTTCTCTCTGACAAATAAATAAATAAATCTTTAAAAAAAAAAAAAATGGAGTCAAGACAGTTGAGATGACGATACTGAGGCCACAGAGGGCCCAGGGTCTGCGACCTGGTGTCTCGCCTCCTCATCTCCAACTCCCTTTCAATTTCTTCCAGACTACTGGACTAAATACCAGGTCATGACAGTAAATTTCGAGGTGAGAAAGTAAGACTTGGGTACTAGAAAAGGACAAAGGATATGAGCTGTCTTTTAAAAGAGCAAATTGACTAATGGCTTAATAAATAGGCTTCCTCTATTGGATGAGGCAAAAATAAGTTGAATGACAATCCCAAGTTTAAAAAGAGATGGTAATAGAACTATCTCCTGACCCTTAATTACAACAGGTTAGATCAGGAGACGGCTCTAATGAGCAGGAGATTACAGGAATTAATGACTCCCTCAAATGGCTTCTGGTTTAACCTTTTCCCAGTGTGCTCAAAACCATCTAAATTATAAACCAAGGGCTTGTGTCCCTAGGCAAAACATACAATTTCTCTGAGTCTCTATTCATCTCCTGTAAAATAAAATGAAATTCAGAGCACATAAGAACAACTTAGGGAGTTTTTTAAAACATAAATTATCATGTCTCACTCCAAGAGATTTTGATTCCATAGATGTTACTCAGGAATCTTATTTTTATAGACATATAGTTCCCAAATTTCATTCTACAACATATTATGTGCACATGGTTTTGCTTTTAATTTGTAAAACTGTACCTCTCTAATTCTTCTTTATTTTTTTTAATATTATGGAACATGAAATGTATATTTTCTGTTGACAAAGTATAAAATGATGCCAATTTGGGTGATACACATAGAGAAAAAATTAACATCCTTTAATTCAAAAATTTTATTTTTTTTAAGATTTTATTTATTTTTTTTAGAAAGGAAATATGAGAGGGAGATAGATCATGAACAGGGGGCAGAGGGGAGGGAGAAGCAGATCCCACACTGGTCAGGGAGCCCAATGCAGGACTCAATCCCAGGACCCTGGGATCATGACCTGAGCAGAAGGCAGACGCTTAACTGACTGAACTGCCATGTGCCCTAATTCAGTAATTTTAATTCTAAGAATCTATTCTAAGAAAATAATCCCAAGAGTAAAAAAAAAAAAAAAAAACTTTGGCACAAAGATGCTCATTAACACATTATTTTAGCAGGCAATTTAGTAGGGAAAAACCTCAAAATGTCAGAAACAGAAGAGTAGTTGAGTAAATAAAGGTCCAACCATAAAATAATATATCATAAAGTATTTAAAATTATTAACATGAATAAGTTCTAATGATGAATTCTTATGACCTATTTAGGTCCTAATGCTATGTGAAATGATAGTACAAAATATGTGTGTGTGTATGTATATATACACACACCATAAATCTGATATAGGTAAAGAAAAAAAAATAATGCATAGAAAAGGATAAGGAAAAAATACATTAATGGAGCACCTGATAGTTATTGCAAAATAAAAGTGTAAAATAAAAACATAACCATCATAATAATCAATAAAATTTTAAAGAGAAAATATTTTATTTTTAAAAATTTTTAACATTTCCCACATCATTTTTATCCTATTAAGTAACTTAAGGAAAAGAAGTCCCTGCCAAAAAGTATATGAAACGCTCAAGGAGTCTTTCAGAAGCTGCTGAAGTCATTCTCCTGGAAGATATGAAAAGTGGCTGTACTTTCTGTCTTTGGGTATGACTAAGGTATTATGACCCTGGCTGGGGTAGAGAACAGGAATCTTTTCAACTCTCAGGATATCCTCAGGATATCCTTCTCCTTACAATGATCATTTCAGTGGAAACTAAGAACACTTTTAAAGAGAACAGAAAGAACTTGGTTAGTACTAGGGTGTGAAGGGGATTTTTTCCCCTACTTTAATCGATACACACATTGAGTACTGAACAAATTGAAAAATAATACAAAAAAAAAAGTGAGAAGAATTCAAATATCAAGTTCATTAATGCTAAGGCTGCTGTTGGAAGACATGGCTCATATTGCTATCAGGTGGGCTTACTAATGTTGGCCCACCACCCGCCTCCCTGACAGAACAGTGCTCTCTGCCCAGCCTCTTCCCAAGAGACAAAAAGAGGGGAAAGGCTTGAGTACACCTGCTCAGGTGATCCTATCAAAGTCACTCTTCCTTCCAAGTGACTAAGGAGCCAGGTATGTTACTAGGGGAACTCATGCCACATGACAGGAAATATGAGTAAAGAAAACTGCCCTACCACCCCACCAAGTGTCCTAGCACTGCCATAACAAATTAACACAAACCCGGTAGCTTAAAACAACACAGAACTTTTCTCTCACACGTCTGGAGGCTAGACATCCAAATCAAGGTGTCAGCAGAGCCATGCTCCTCTAAAAGTGCTAAGAAAGAACCCTTCTCGGTCTGTTCATAGCTTCTGGTAGCTGCCAGCAATCCTTGGTGTTCTTTGGCTTGTCATCATAGGACTCCAATTTCTGCTTCCATTGTCACACAACATCTTCCCTCTATGTGAGTCTATGTGTTCACATGGCTTTCTTATAAGGACAGCAGTCATTGGATGTAATCCAATAGGACCTTAAGTCTACTAATTACATTGTTATAACCCTAATTCCAAATAAAGTCACATTCTCTGGTTCTAGAAGGACATTAGTTTGGAGGGACACTATTCAACTTAGTACAACCACCACAAACAAGAACCAGTGCATTAGTGGTCTTTAGAAACATGGTTCTTTCTAAAGCGTATAGCACACTGAAAGCCTTTGTCATAATTATTTTCTCCCTTAAAGCATCTTTATAGAGGAAGCATGGTTAAAAAGAACATGACTAATAAAACTAAGATCATAAATACTTAAGCAGTCACATAACTGTTGCAGAGGGGAGAACACTGTTGCCAAGAGCCAAGCCTAGACCCATCTGTGTTGCCCTGGTTGGTGTGGTTATGCAGGAGGTGATTCGGTAGAAGATGCAGGTGTCTGGTGCAGTATTACTCATTGTTTGTTGGAATACTGCTACCAAGAGAGAGCTCAAGTAAGGACTTTATCAATACTTTGTTCTGTATGTTCCAGGTAGGACTGGTAGAGCCAGGTAGATTTCCTTTCCTGTGCATCATAGAAGTATAGCATGTTTCACATCCAAAGAGAAATGAAAGCAGAAATCCATACAAGGGGCAGACCACTGGGTTTTTCCCAGTAGGGTCACCAGACTCTTAATTCTGATTTAATTGTATAAGGTCCATCCAGTCCAGGGACCTACTTGTCAACCCAGTTACACAGGCATCTATCTACCCATCTGTCTTCAGATACCCAAAATATCGGCAAATTTAACTTTAACTCAGGACTTCGTGTAGATGTCTAAAGGAATTCTAATATGACATTTTAATTCTTCTTAAAGTACTGTTGATAACTCTTAAATCCCATGGCTAACAAAGCATTTCTCATCCTGTCTAGGCCTTTTCCATTTGTCCTGCTTCCCGTGTTCTGCATCTTCTGCACAGCAATGTCTCCTTTTTATGTCAGGCCCCTTGCTACTGAGGAATCACATTTACTTTATGATTCTTATATGAACTGGTCCAAGAACAGTCTCTCAGGGCCAAATCCTCCATAGATGGATGTTTAAAGAAGGCCTTGTTTGTTCTCAATATGTAAATTGCTGGCTTCCAGTTTTTATTTCTTAATAAAAACACTTTGGTTAGACTAAGTTCTGCCTCTCTCACCGGTCCTCTCTGGGTCTGTATCCCTTCCTTCCAGTACCTGTGGGCACCTGCCTGTCAATAGTACCTTGGAGAATTACTCTGTGGCAGCAAGGATGTAAACTGGAGGCCCATTAGCCAGGGACGCCATCAGCCATGCTTGGTTTGGCCACATATCATTTTAGAAAGGTGATCTTCAGGACATAGCTGGTTCAGTCAGTGGAACATGCAACTCTTGATCTTGGGGTCATGAGTTTGAGCCCCACATTGGATGTAGAGATTACTTAAAAATAAAATCTTAAGATAGATAGATAGACAGATAGATAGTTGGGCTTCACTGACAACCTTTAAAATTAGAATTCATATGAAAATCAGTATTTTCTTCAGGTCCCCCCAGAAAACTCTGGCAAAACTGGTTTGGAGGATAGTATTAACTGCTCCCCTTAAATAAGTCATCCATTTCATATGTTTCTTATATTAGTTTCAGGTATACAACAGAGTGACTTGACAACTTTATTCATTATGCTGTGCTCACTGCAAGTGTACCTACCACAGGCTGCTATACATTGCTATTACGGTATCAGGCTCTATTCTCTATGCTGTGCTTTTTATTCCCGTGACTTATTTATTCCATAACTGAAAGCCTGTACCTCCCATTCCCCTTCACCCATTTTGCCCAACTCCACGCCCAGGCATGTGTTTCTATCATTTCCATAAACTACCTGGTCACTGGAGGCATTTGGGTCCAATCCCTGGCCAACAACATCATTCTTAGTGTTACGTAGGTTCACACGTACATAAAATAATATGTAACAACACTAATCCTATAGTCGGTGTATAAGACTGGCAGGTAGCCCTTCTCTCATGCCACCATGTTCCAGATCTGGTACATTTCATCACTAAATGTGAGAGTTCTGCTGTCCTGCTGCCAAAGTATCTCCCCTGACACTTGTGTTCAGCCCTGGGACCCAAGAGCTCTCTGCTCTCTGTTGCCCTGGCTGCCCAGGCTCACTGTCAACTGTCAACAGCGCCTCCTTCTGAAGCCCACAGGATGGTGGAAAGGTGACTTGAGGATCGGGATCTTCCTTATTTCCTTTACTATCCCATCTTCTCCTCTGTTTCCCCTGATGCTTATCCCACGCCCCCATCCCATTTTGCCAATTAGAGAGTCATTTCCAGGCTCCCTTGGAAGTCTTCACTTGCCAACCAAGTTAAGCCCCACTACACTAACACAGGCCACTTACACATATTTAGCATCACATTTGTGATGTGTATGTGTTGTTATTAGAGAACGGCACCTCAAAATTCTGGTAAGATGGAAGACAGCACTATTTGGCTAGATCACCTTCTTCTCTTCTCCAACACTGTCACCGGTTCCCTGCACTGGAGCAATCTCACATTTTGCAGAGCTTGAGAAAATGGCCATCAGTGAAACCAAGCCAAAGGATTTAGCTGCAAATATCAGCAAAACAGAAGCCAAGTGTATGCATTTGGGTGCCATGGACACAGTGGCAGAGCACTAGGGAGAGCAGATCACTGACCCCTTACTCTTTATCTTGGTGTTCCAGCCTCCCTTCCACCCCCTGCTACACACCCACACACCCACACGCAGCCCCCACATACACACACAGGCTCGTGGATGGTGGACAAGGCACCAAGAAGCACATGATCAGCTCCTGGATCTAGAAATCAGTGGGAGAAGGGTGACTTCTCACTCTCCAGGTGACCCATGTGCAAAAACTCCCAGGAGGGCCTCTTCCAGCTCTGCCCTCTGATGGATGTGGCCACTTCCTGCCCCAAAGTCCCAGAGCCCCTTCTCCATCTTCAGCCAAGGGCTTCATGTCTGTAACCCACACCCACTTCTCTTGGCCAGAAGAGTGTGTTGCTTTGCACAGTAGCTTGTTAACACAGTGACGCCTACTGCATGCTGTGAGGGGGGACCCATTTTTCTATTGTAACACGGAAGTTTACATGTAAGCCATCAGAAGTTTGAACCCATGCAGCTAGTAGAAACAACTGCTGTTTTCAGAACCAGAAACATCATCCACAGCCAAAAGACAAACAAGAATCCCTGGGTCCATGTGCAGCGTTCAGGCTACCCATGCACTCCAGCTAAGCATGCAGTCCTTAAAGAGTCACATCCTTTCCTGTCACACTCTCCCCGGGATGCAGTTCTGCAATCCTGCATTCACAGAAATCACAAGAAATCCAGAGACCTCAGCCCAAGCTGCACGCTGGCCCTTTAAAATGAAAATAATGAACATTAACATCATTTCACTTTGGCTGCATCTGTGCCTGCCGTGTAGGTGGGTAGTGAATCATCATGCAGAAATTCTTTTGGTACAAAAGTTCAACATAAAGACTCCACCAAATAAACAGTTTTTATAAAAAGGCTTCATGCGACGACAGTCTCTTCCCAGGCATCAATTCCCGGAAATGATGAAACATGAATCATTAGCATAGAACAGCTCATATTCCAAATGGAGTGTAATTACTCCCGGGTAACCGTACTTCTCTTAGCCAAGAGGCCAGCTTGGGTGATGACACAGCATGCTTTGCCATGTTGTCCTTATCTGATCAGCTGGTGCTTCAACACTGAGCTGGACCCTTTCTGCTCTGTAGAGGTAGTGGTTCAGCTCTATTTGCACTGCTTTTATGAAAGCCTCACCGAATCCTTTCACTCAAACCAACCTCCTTTGCAGGAGGTCAAAGCACTTGTCTGCCTTGTTTATTGCCCACTATTCTGCACTGTCTTCACAGTTAAAGTCCTAAACAGCTCTCTTTCCCTATAATTGAGCCTCCTTTCTTCTAAATTCTAATGTAACAGGATTCATCACCAGGAAAATTTCTTTTCTGGTTTATGTGAATTATGAAAAATGAAAATGACTAGTTTCAGTGAAAATTAGCAAAAGGGGAAGAAAATAAGGGATAATAGCAGAAGTGAAGCAGATGGGAGAGGAGGAGTGGAAGTCGAACGAAGACAATAATCCTTAACATTAATTTAGTGCTTACTATGTACCACATACTGTCCTAAGCCGATCACATACATTGTCACTTAATCACCCTAATCCCCATGAGGTATGTACTTCCCAAGAAACCCATTACACAGAGGAGAATATGGAGCTCCAAGAACTGTTATAGAACTACCAACCAATCTCCTCTACTTCTGGGGTCACAACAAACCAAGCTCTTATAATCGGTTTGATTATTGGCCCTTTTTTTTTTTACCTCTCCCTATGTCCATACCCTCTGCCAAGTGACTGGAATTCTTTCCACTAGGGATGGGGTCCACTTCCCTGCCCCTTGACTTTGGGCTTAGCCATGTGACTTCTGTGGGCCATTATAAAGCAGATATGATGCCCTTGCCTGGTTGCTCTTCTCTGCCTGTAGTGGGTGGAATAGTGTTCCCCCAAAACTCCTATCTACCTAGAACCTCAGAATATGATCTTATTTGGAAAGAGGGGCTTTGCAGATGTAACTGTCGTAAAGCTTTAGATGAGATCATACAGAAGTAGGATGGACACTAAATTCAACAAGAGACAGAAAAAAACACAGCCCTACAAAGAAAAATGCCATAGAAGTTGGAAACAGTGGTTGGAGTTATGTTGCCACAAGTCAAAGAACACCTGGAGTGACCAGAAACTAGGGAAAGCAAGGAAAAATTCTTCCCTAGAGCCTTCAGAGGAAGGATGGCCCTACTGATATCTTGATTTTTGGACTTCCAGCCTCCAGACTGTGAGTGAATCAATTTCTGTTATTTCGAGCTGCCCGGCATGTGGGATTTTGTCATGGCAGCCCTAGAATACAAGAATACACCTCATGGGATTTTGCCATGGCAGCCCTAGAATACAACTCCTATGCTCCTGCCACCACTTTGGGAAAAGCTTCCTTCAGGTGGCCGCTGCCCCATGAGCCTGGACCCCAGGATAAACACATGGGGAGTGGACCTGAGCCCAAGCTACCCAGCCAAGCCCAGTCAAGATCACCCAGGCTGCACCCAATCTTCAGATTCACAAGTGTGATCATAAATTTTTACTGTCTTTACAAAGTGAGTCCAAGTGCTGAGACAGCTCCAAGTTCTGGCCCTGAAAAGCCCCACACATCATTCTTCATGCTCCTTTCTCTTCCACAAGAGACCACAGTCTGAGCAGGTGCCTGTCTTCCTTCTCTGCTCAGGAGCATTGTTGCTATTGTTATCATTGTTCTACTCTACTAAAAATAAGCTTCTACTGGACCAAGCCTGTGCTTTGAAAGTTTATTGGTTACAGCAACTAGCATTGCTTTAATTAGTAAAGGGAAGATGACTAACTTGTCCAAGGTCAAATAGTGATTAAATAATAAAAGTACAATTTAAAAGCTGCATCCGTCTAACTCCAGTGTCCAGATAATTGCCAATCGAAACCATGTGCCTCCTACATTAACAGCAAAACCTTGGGAAAGGTAAAGCAGATGCCTTAGAACTGGGCCCTTGTGACATTTGACAACAGAACTGAAGTTACTGAAACCAGTTACTGAAACCAGTGTAAGAGCTGATGGAGGAGGTAGGTTGCAGAAGTGGAGGGTAGGTTAGCAGAAGCAGGCCCTAAAAGAAAAATCTGAGGAGGCAGAAATTAACAACTCCCAAGTAATCCAATAATGATAACTACTATATATAGCATATACTTTGTGGCAGACACCATTCACAGGGTTTAGCTGATACCACATATAATTTGTTCCGCCACCCTATAAGAGGGTGCTGTTACTATCTTTGCTGTGATGAGGAAACTGAGGCACACAGTGAAGTTGAGTGACTTGCCCAAGAACACACAGCTAGTAACTGACAGAGCTGGATAGAAATCAAGCCCAGGCAGTCTGGCTCCAAGAGATAGAACGGAAATTCATAATACAGTACCCACTATTTTTTTATTTTATTATTTGACAGACAGAGATCACAAGTAGGCAGAGAGTCAGGCAGAGAGAGAGGGGGAAGCAGGCTCCCTGCAGAGCAGAGAGCCCAATGCGGGCCTCGATCCCAGGACCCTGGGATCATGACCTGAGCTGAAGGCAGAGGCTTTAACGCTCAGGTGCCCCATACCCATTATTTTAAATTATTCATTTAAATATGGAAAATAGCACCGATCTTATCTTTATTTGGTATCAAGCCATTGTTGTTCTGTTTTAGAGCATAAAACCATGTACAGAAAGGCTTTGCAGAGGCTCTTCTATTGGGCTGTAGCCTGGCAGGGCAGGAGTGGCCTGGTGATTGGAGCTCTGCTGGCTGACTGATGGTAACTCCAATCCAGACTCTGCCATGTAAAGCTAAGTGACCTAAGCCAGTAATTAACTTCTTAAAAATGCCATTTCCTCATCAGCTATGTGGAGATAATAAAAGTCCCTACCATGAAGGGTTGCTGTGAAAATTCAATGAGAAAACCCACTTAGCACAGTGTATATCACATAAAGAGAGCTCAATAACCAATTCCTATTATTTTTAAATATTATAATGGAAGTGTATTGTCTAATTAGTTGCCAAATAACATGTATTCTACCACTATAAGATCCCTAAACCTGAAACTTTCTGCTCCACTTTAAACATTCTTCACCTCTGAGAGCCATTTTAATTAGTTCCTGAATGGATCTCTCCACCTACCATAGCTGCCTCCTCTTCTCTATTTTTGTGAGTTGCAGGTAGTTCCCAGTGCTCAGCTCCTCGCTCATCACTCACCCATGTGACAACCTTCACTGGCACCTCACTGATTCCAAGCATTCCATTCTCCTGCTATTCCCCTCTCCATACTACCTTATACTTCATTTAAACTGGACATCTCATTCTTCCTTAAACAGGCCTCATGATTCCTTGCTTCTGTCTTTACTCCCCCAGTACCTCCATCTCTCTTAATGCAATTCATCTTCTGTCCCCCAGCTCAAATTTGCTTTCTCTTTTTTTTAATTTTATTTATTTATTTGACAGAGAGAGAATGAGATCACAAACTGGCAGAGGCAGGCAGAGAGAGAGGGGAAAGCAGGCTCCCCGCTGAGCAGAAAGCCTGATTCGGGGCTTGATCCCAGGACCCTGAGATCATAACCCGAGCCGAAGGCAGAGGCTTAACCCACTGAGCTACCCGGGTGACCCTCAAATTTACTTTCGTCAAGATTTTTACTTTCCCCTTCCCCTCAGTCCCACTCAATTAAATGTATGACCTTCCCTCTCATTCCCAAGGCATTGTCTTTGTGGCTCCTTCATGTTTTGTATTTTAATATGCCTTTTTTTAATATGCCTTTATTAAGAATTATTTTGGAATATGACTAATCCAGTCATATAAGACAAGCTTATTGAAGACAGATAGAGACTATGTCTTCTCAACTTTTTAATACAGAAAAGATGTGTCCCATGGGCAGTAGGTTATAAATGAATGCTCACTGATTATTTAGGTTTAGCGTGCAAATGTTTTATCTCTCATATTAAAAACTTGATGATGGAAACCATATGTAACTTATTGCTACATCCTCTATTTAACCAGTGCTCTGCACAGTAATAAGTATTCAATAAATACTTGTGAAATGAGTAAGGTGAGAGACTGGATATATGGATGGATGGATGGATGGATGGATGGATGGATGGATGGATGGAATTCATACATTTCTCCAAAGTTCTTTGGCTATTAGTTCTTCTAGTCATGGGCCCAACTGCCAATTCACTTTGAAAGAAGTGATACTCAGCTGTACACCCATTGATTAAAAACAGGGCATTCCTGACCCACTTTTGACAAACTGGGCACACAAAGAAACCCAACCCTCCTTCCTTAAAAACCAACAAGCTATTTTGTAAGGGATGTCCTCTCAGCAATATGAACGCAGATCTGCACCTGACTGAGAGGTAGCAGCTGGGGCCACCTGCTCAGCCACTGTTTGGAGCAAGCTCTAATACTCCACTGTGAACAATTCCACTAGGTTTGCTTTTAGAGGGTAAATGCAGGACTGACTGTAGAGAGAGTCAAAGGAATAGTCACCTTGGCCAGGCAGGCCTTAAACAAGATCATGGAGGAGGTAAATATGTTTGCAGTGACCTCTACTTACCCTTTCTGCCTAGTCACCCACCCTTCTAAACCTCATTTCAATCCACAGGGATCCAAGGTGTTTACGCAGCCTTGTTCCCATTGTGGAAGAAATCTAATAAAGCAGATAAAAACTAATTCACAATAACATGCTGGTGCCCTCTCAAGGGGAATTATATTTTAAAACAGAATCATTGAGAAAGGACAGTGTAAATCCAAAGAACTGACTCCCTAATTCTTGAAAGTTTATGTCTCAAACAGAAAGTTTCTGTCTCAACAGAACAATGGAGTTTAAAGCAGACTATGAATCCAGGCATGTGTTTTAGATACTCTAAGTCCACACAGACAGCCAATGAAAGAACTGTCCCTGTAAGGACAAGGTAGCCCATAGACTGGCCTAGAGTACACTGTTCCAGTGCTGGTCCAGTAAGTCCCAAAACCTGGACCTCAGAGACCTATTGCTAAGAGGGCAAATTGTTTTATTATATGCCCAAATAAAATATTTATGGATGCCAGGTATAAAAGGCAGTTGATTCTGTGCTCTTCGAGCTGGCAGACTTTCAGCTTACCCGGGTTGGCCAATGCCAACAAACTCCAAGGGCATCTCCATAAGAAGCAATGGGACCCACAACCACTCAGGTTATTAGTTATGTTAGATATTATGTGTATCCATATACCATTAATAATCCACCATAGGAGAAAATCAAGTAAAAGCAACCTTGAACTAAATCCCAGGCATCTTTCTCACCCATCCTATGGTCTAGCCTAACTCAGCAGTTACTGGAATCTACTAAGGAAATTGCAATGGATGTTAGGTTTTAGTTATGGGTTATCATTAGGGCATCTGTGAAGATCATAGGAAGGACAGGGTCTATTTAAAACACTGTAGAGTGGGGTGCCTGGGTGGTGCAGTTAGGTAAGCCTCCAACTCTTGGTTTTGGCTCAGGTCCTGATCAAGACCCATGTCAGGCTCACCACTCTGTACCAAGTCTGCATAAAAGATCCTCTCTTCTTTTTCCTCTGCCCCTCCCACCCGTGCTCACTCAGGTGCTCTTTTTCTCCCTCTCTTTCTCAAATAAATGAATAAATCTCTTTTTAAATAAAGAAATAAATAAACACTGAGTGCTATGAATTGTGTATGACTGATGATTCACAGACCTGTAACCCTGAGGCAAATAATACATTATGTTAATAAAATAAGAAAAAGTAATAATTATATTTAAAAATTTAAAAAGAATCCTGCCTTTTAAAAAAAAATGTCCTTTTTTGTTCCTCCCAGGGTTAACTGATTATGCTAGTCTCCCACATCTTGTAAGATCATAGGTGTGGCAATTAGGAATTACAAGACATGTCAAAAACCTAACATGGACTCTGAGAAACAGACTGAGAGTTTTGGAGGGGGTTGGGTGAGGCTGGTGGTGGGTAGCAAGGAGGGCATGTATTGCATAGAGCACTGGGTATGGTGCATAAACAATGAATTCTGGAACACTGAAAAAAGTCAAATTAAATTTAAAGAAATACCAACATGCCTTCAGAATAATCCAAAAATATTAAATGTTCAGTGGAATTTTACTACTAATGTATTTTTTGTCCAATTTTTTGGAAATTGCTACCCAATATATATACATCATAAGTAACACTTCTCCAGAGCCAAAATATTTATTAATTAGGAAGTTAAGAAATATTTATAAAAATATTTTTCAATCAATAAAATTGTTTTTAGATATGTTTCATTGCAAATCCTCTAAACAACCATACAAGTAGATTAATTTTTTTTTTAATTTTTACTTATTTATTTATTTATTTGTAAGTATGCTTCACACTAGGTGTAGAGGGCTTGAACAGAGAGGGGAGAGGGCCTGAGCTCATGACCCTGAGATCAAGACCTGAGCTGAGATCAAAAGTCCGAAGCTCAACTGACTGAGCCACCCAGGTGCCTGCCCCTGGAGATTATTATTTTTATTATTATTAACATCCTTATTATTTTATAGGTTTGTAAACTATGCTCATCAACATCCCTGAAGTCATAGCAACTAATAAATGATGGTTTCTAGGACTCAAATCCAGGTCCTATCTTGTAACTCAATATTCCATGTTCTTCTCATTGCACTATGATTCTTCAGCAAAACCTTCCAGCATTTTCCCATTCTCTGCTAGGGGAGGGTCCCGTGGACTAATGTAGGAAGCTCTCTGGTAGTGACTGTTACCCTCGGTAGCCCAAAAACAACCAAGAACATACTGATTAGCACACTCCCCTTAGCTCTGGGGCCCCCAAGAAAGACTTGTAACACCAACAAATATTCTCTGAAAAAGTGAATTCATCAGAATCTAGACCCTAACTGTTCACTTATGAGGCCTTGATCACTTTCTGGGAATAAGGAACGCTTTAGAGTATGTGGACATACATACACACACACTGCATATCCATGTGTGTAGGAGCACACACATATGAGTGTATGCCATACACTCTATCAATTACTACCAAACCTTGCCAGGAGCTAATCAGGACCTAATTTGTGTGAGGCATCAAACAATAATTTAGGAATCTCTGGTGTTCATATACCCCACAATTATGGTCAATGATAAATCTAGTAAGGTGCTGACAGCCACATAAAATCTCTCATTCCATCAGTTTCTCTAAAGTACAGTAGGAACTGCGTTGGCAACTGAATTCCTTAATCTATGTCGCTGCTTTTTGAAAAGCACTAATAAATGTCAATAGAGTGAAGGGACAAGATTATACACTTCTTTCTTCTCAGAGAAAAAACTCACTATGCACCAACTGGAAACCAGCAAGGTGTCATTAGTTGGGAGTGTTAAGCCATAGCACTGGTGATCACTGTAAACAGAGGTGTCCGTATGGACCAGCAGCTGAGCCCATGCATGCTCTTTGAAAGCCCTCCAGTCTCTTGGCCACAGTTCATACACAAATAGCAGGATAATACCTTGAAATTGAGATCTGCGTACAGGAACCCTTCTGTAAACAAGTCTACCAAACTGACCTGTTGACTCTGGAAGAGCTACTTCCCACTACAGCCCTGGATAAGGGCAGGACTGTGTGAAAATGCAGTTGTGTTTGTCAGAATTCTGTGAGATTCCCATCTCAGAAATACAATTCAAATTGGCATGGGCAAGGAGGGGATGGGACGGGAATACAGCTCACCTCAAAGATAGCTACTAGATATCACTATCTCTCTTATTTCTGCCTCCACATGCCAGCTGTCTCCACAAACTAGAACTACAACTTCTAGAAGCATCTGAACTCATTCCATCTAGCATCATGCCCAGAACAGAGAGAATCCGTCTCCATCGATTTTGATGTGAAAAGTCCCAGAGAAACATTCTGATTGGCCCAGACTGGGTAGTAAGTCCCCTCATGTGGCTCAGAGGGCAGGGGACTGTAGTATACACTATGTACCGAAGTGTTCTATCTTGAAGTTCAGAACTTTATGGCTGAAGGAGAGAGGAAGCTTGCTTTCTATTTTTTTTTTTTAAGATTTATTTATTTATTTATTTAAGAGAGAGAGAGAGAAAGCAAGAGAGAAAGCACAAGCCAGGGGGAGAGGCAGAGGGAAAAGCAGACTCCTGACTGAGCAGGAAGCATGACACAAGGCTCAATCCAAGAACCCTGGGATCATGACTTGAGCTAAAGGCAGATGCTTAGATGGACTGAGCCACACAGGTGTCCCGGCAGGTTGCTTTCTAAAAGAAGGAGTGATGCATGCACACCAGGACAAGCACACTGTGTGACTGTGTCACAGAAATCAGGAAGAAGGATCTCCCTAGAAGACTGGCTCCCACTCAAACAGCCATTCCCAGACACCAATCAGAAAGTGCCACCAACCATGAAAACCCCACTTGTCCTGTTTTCCAAGACGTAGCTGGAAAAAGATGGGATTTGTGTATAAGTTCCTAAGCTCAGAATTCAGCCTTCTTTTCAACACAGGGGTGATTTGCAATGGAAATGGAAATACACCATAAAGGTATTTAAAACTTTATCAGGGCAGTTTGGATTATCACAGTGACATGGAGTACAACTGGCATTTTTTTTTTCAGTTTTTTTTAATTAACATATAATGTATTGTTTGTTTCAGGGGCACAGGTCTGTGATTCATCAGTCTTATACAATTGACAGCACTCACCATACACATACCCTTCCTAATGTCCATCCCCAGCCACCCCATCCCTCCTACCTCCCTCCCCTCCAGGAACCCTTTGTTTCCTGTGATTAAGAGTCTCTTAAATTGATTTTATTTTCAGTGTTCCAAAATTCATTGTTTATGCACCACACCCAGTGCTCCATGTAATTAATACATGCCCCCCATAATACCCACCACCAGGCTTACCCCACCCCCACCCCCCCAAAATAAAATAAAATAAAATAGTCTCATATGGTTTGTCTCCCTTTCTGGTTTTGTCCCATTTCACTTATTCCTCTCTTCCCCCATGCCTCTGCCTCGTTTCTCAAAGTCCATATCTCAGCCACATCATATGATAATTGTTTTTCCCTGATAGATTTATTTCACTTAGAATAATACCCTCTGGTTCCATCCATACCATTGCAAATGGTAAGATTATCATTTTTTGATGGCTGCATCTTCTTTATCCATTCGTCTGTGGGTGCACATCTGGGCTCTTTCCATAGTTTGGCTATTGCGGACACCGCTGCTATAAACACTGGGGTGTACATGTCCCTTTGGATCACTACATTTGTATCTTTAGGGTAAATATCCAGTAGTGCAATTGCTGGATTGTAGGGTAACTCTATTTTCAACTTTTTGAGGAAACTCCATGCTGTTTTCCAGAGTGGTTGCACCAGCTTGCATTCCCACCAACAGTGTAGGAGGGTTCTCCTTTCTCTGCATCCTTGCTGACACCTGTCGTTTCCTGACTGGTTATTTTAGCCATTCTCACTGGTGTGAGGTGGTATCTCACTGTGGTTTTGATTTGTATTTCCCTGATGCCAAGTGATATGGAGCACTATTTCATGTGTCTGTTGGCCATTTGGAGGTCTTCACAGAAATGTCTGCTCATGTCTTCTGCGCATTTCTTGATTGGATTATTTGTTCTTTGGGTGTTGAGTTTGATAAGTTCTTTATAGATTTTGGATACTAACCCTTTATCTGATATGTCATTTGCAAATATCTTCTCCCATTCTGTCAGTTGTCTTTTGGTTTTGTTGACTGTTTCCTTTGCTGTGCAAAAGATTTTAATCTTGATGAAGTCCCAATACTTCATTTTTGCCCTTGCTTCCCTTGCCTTTGGCAATGTTTCTAGGAAGAATTTGCTGCAGGTAAGGTCGAAGAGGTTTCTGCCTGTGTTGTCCTCAATAATTTTGAAGGATTCCTGTCTCATATTGAGGTCTTTCAACCATTTTGAGTTTATTTTTTGTGTGTGGTGTAAGGAAATGGTCCAGTTTCATTCTTCTGTATGTGGCTGTTCAATTTTCCCAACACCATTTGTTGAACAGACTGTCTTTTTTCCATTGGACATTCTTTCCTGCCTTCCTGAAGATTACTTGACCATAGAGTTGAGGCTCCATTTCTGGCTCTCTGTTCTGTTCCATTGATCTATGTGTCTGTTTTGTACCAGTACCATACTGTCTTGATGAGTATAGCTTTTTATAAAGAGCTTGAAGTCTGGAATTGTGATGCGAACAGCTATGGTTTTCTTCTTCAACATTCCTCTGGCTATTCAGGTCTTTTCTGGTTCCATACAAATTTTAGAATTATTTGTTCCATTTCCTTGAAAAAGTTGATGGCATTTTGATAGGAATGGCATTAAATGTGTGGATCGCTCTGGGTAGCATAGACATTTTCACAATATTTGTTCTTCCAATCCATGAGCATGGAATGTTTTTCCATTTCTCTGTGTCTTCCTCAATTTCTTTCATGAGTATTTTATAGTTTTCTGAGTACAGATTCTTTGTCTCTTTGGTTAGGTCTATTGCTAGGTATCTGATGGTTTTGGGCGCAGGTGTAAATGGGATCAACTCCTTAATTTCTGTTTCTTCTGTCTTGCTGTTGGTATATAGAAATGCAACTGATTTCTGTGCATTGATTTTATATACTGACACTTTACTGAATTCTTGTATGAGTTCTAGCAGTTTTGGAGTGGAGTATTTTGGGTTTTCCATAAAGTATCATGTCATCTGCGAAGAGAGTTTGACTTCTTTACCAATTCGGATGCCTTTTATTTCTTTTTGTTGTCTGATTGCCGAAGCTAGGACTTCTAGTACTATGCTGAATAGCAGTCATGACAGTGGACATCACTCCTGTGCTCCTGTCCTTAGGGGGAAAGCTCTAAGTTTTTCCCCATTGAGAATAATATTCACTGTGGGTTTTTCATAGATGGCTTTAATGATATTGAGGTATGTACCCTCTATCCCTACACTGTGAAGACTTTTAATCAAGAAAGGATGCTGTACTTCGTCAAATGCTTTTTCTGCATCTATTGAGAGAATCATACTGTTCTTGTCCTTTCATTTATTAATATAGTGTATCACATTGATTGACTTGCGGACTTTGCAGCCTAGGAATAAATCCAACTTGGTCCTGGAGAATAATCCTTTTAATGTACTGATGGATCCTATTAGCTAGTATTTTGGTGAGAATTTTTGCATCCATGTTCAACAGGGATATTGGTCTGTAATTCTCCTTTTTGATGGGACCTTTGGTTTGGGGATCAAGGTAATGCTGGCCCCATAAAATGAGTTTGGAAATTTTCCCTTCCATTTCTATTTCTTTGAACAATTTCAGGAGAATAGGTATTAATTCTTCTTAAAATGTTTGGTAGAAAAATCCCTTGGGAAGCCTTCTGGCTCTGGGCTGTTGTTTATTGGGACACTTTTGATTACTGCTTCAGTTTCCTTGCTGGTTATGGCTCTGTTCAGATTTTCTATTTCCTCCTTGTTCAGTTTTGGTAGTTTATATGTCTCTAGGAACGCATCCATTTCTTCCAGATTGTCTAATTTGGTGGCATATAGTTGCTCATAGTATGTTCTTATAATTTTTTGTATTTCTTTGGTGTTGATTTGGTCTCTCCTCTTTCATTCATGATTTTATTTATTTGGTTCCTTTGTCTTTTCTTTTGGATAAGTCTGGTCAGGGGTTTATCAATCTTATTCTTTCAAGGAGCCAGCTCCTAATTTTGTTGCTCTGTTCTACTATTCTTTTGGTTTCTATTTCATTGATTTCTGCTTGATCTTTATTATTTCTCTTCTCTTGCTGGGTTTAGGCTTTGTTTGCTGTTCTTTCTCCAGCTCCTTTGAGTGTAGGGTTAGGTTGTGTATTTCTTGTTTCTTAGAAAGGTTTGTATTGCTATATACTTCCCCACTCCTCAGTGCACCCTCAGAGAAAAGCATTCGATCCCTCCCATCTCCCTGGTCTCTGGCCACGCTCCGAGCTCACCTGGCCTGTGACTCATTGTTTCTATCTCTGGAGCTTGGCCCTGTTTGGAGTCTCCAAACCCAGCAGATTCCTGCAGCACGCTTCCATGCTGCTCCTCCCAGGGGAGGAAGGGGAATCTCCCCAGATATGCCGCTTGTTGGGTCCCTTCTCAAAGAACAGTAGCCCGACTGTGCCACTGACCATGGTTTGTGGCAACCCCAAGCTGAGAGCCCCCTCCTTGACTCCGTCTTTGCAGCTGGCCTCCCCACTCAGATGGAGCTCTGCTGCACTTAGGTACCCCAGGCCCCCCAAGGGTCCAGGGACCACTGCCCCAGTGAGGGTTCCACCCCCCCACAACTTAGCCACTGGAAAAACGTCCCTCTACAGAGCAGATGTCTAAAAGCTCCTATTTTTGTGCTCCACTGCTCTGCTGCTTACTGGTACCAGCTGACGGAGGCTCCCTCCCCCATCCCCATGGTCTGTCTTCCCATGTATTACCTCAGATTCACTTCTCCGTATGTGCTACCTTCTGGAAAGTGCTCACTTTTCTGTTCATAGAGCTGCTGCTATTCTTTTCTTTATCGCCTGTGGAGTTCATCGGTATTCATATGGTTTGATAACTATCTAGCTGAATTCCTGGGACCAGACAAAATTTAGTTCTCCTACTCCTCCACCATCTTGGAGCCTCACAACTGGCATTTAATGGGAAGGAGCCAGAGATGCCTTGAAAAGAAGACACTGCATTTCTCTAACTCTTATTGCACACTGTCAAATATTCTTAGTGTCAACAATATCCAGATGAATGATGTCTGTTTCCTTTAAAACCAAGCACATTCATCACCAGTGGGTACAAGTATATGTGTCTTGCAATAAGACTTCTAGTATGGTTATGCCTGAATTTGCATGTGTGCATCATTTTATTTTAAACTGATTTCTTTTTATTCTTTATATTACAGTTAGAACATATTGATTTTTTAAATTATGTGTTTTGAACTTCTATGATCTATAAATTTAATTTCTAGAAATAAAGGGGGGTATGTTACAAAAATGTGTATTTAAAAGGCAGACATAGAAGGGGTTGAGAATCTCTGAACTATACCAACAGCAGGGGGAGGACCCTAGAGAGACAGATAGAGATGGAAATAGCAAATGAGAGAATAAGCAATCAGGGATGCAGAGAACTTGAATGTAGGCAGAAAGAGAAAATCAAAAAGAGAAAGGACAAGGATGAAAAATGAAGCCCTCTTCCCCAGCACTCCCTCCCCCAACTCCCAACACTCCGCATCATCCCCACCATACTCACCACCACCACCACTGCCATCCTGTCTTGGCACCTCTCCTGCATGCTGAGAGCACCTCTCTCTTATACTCTACAATCCTGTTTCGCTTGTTTCATGATCTTCCCCAGCCTGGCATGCCCACTGACAGCGTATCTCTGGCAAGATCAACCACAAGCATTACTTTCAAGATCCTAAACCCAAACTTCCCATGGACTCTGCCCCTGCGATGTGAGATGACAACCATCAGAGAGAAAAACAGGTCACTGGCCAGATGCAGGAATGGAAAGGAAATGTCTACTGGAATGCTACAGTGCAACTTTGAAAATCAAGTACAGAGACTAAGTAGAAATATCCACATATGTCAAGTGCATCTTAAGTCAAAGGCAGTATATTTCATTTTATGTTCCCTATATTGTAACAATGTTTTTTAAAATGCATGATTATAGACAGCAACTCAACATGGCAATAGTGGGATATCTCAAAAACTAAAAATTAGTTGCTGTGATAATGGTATTGAATTTAACAATTTTTTCTTTAATAGTTACCATTACAATTAAATATCCCCCCCAAAAAAATCTGTTCATTTCACTTTTCCTCTACTTCCCTACTCAAAGCGTCTCTTCTTCCCATTGATTTATTCCTGGACTTTTCCTTTTTTTTTTTTTTTTAAAGATTATTTATTTATTTATTTATTTGACAGACAGAGATCACAAGTAGGCAGAGAGGCAGTCAGAGAGAGAGAGAGAGAGAGAGAGAAGCAGGCTCCCCGCCGAGCAGAGAGCCCGATGCAGGGCTCGATCCCAGGACCCTGGGATCATGACCCGAGCCGAAGGCAGAGGCCTTAACCCACTGAGCCACCCAGGTGCCCCATATTCCTGGACTTTTCCTAACTGGGAAATCAACTGAGTCATTTCTTCCATTAATAATCCTCCTTCAACTTTCCTACCAAAATAAAAAAAAATTTAAAAAAAAGTATAAGCTTTACTGGGAGGTTAGCAATTAGTATCAGGTGCATTGATTTTTCAACTTAAAAACTGTTTTCCATAGGGATGCCTGGGTGGCTCTGTGGGTTAAAGCCTCTCCTTCAGCTAAGGTCATGATCCCAGGGTCCTGGGATCGAGCCCCACATTGGATTGAGCCCCGCATTGGGCTCTCTGCTCAGCAGGGAGCCTGCTTCCCCCAACCCTCTGCCTGCCTCTCTGCCTACTTGTGATCTCTGTCTGTCAAATAAACAAATAAAATCTTTTTAAAAAATCTATTTTCCATAAATTTCTCTCAGAATGTTAACATGAGCACTGAGTATTATACGCAACTAATGAATCATTGAACATTACATCAAAAACTAATGCTGTACTTACTATACAGTGGCTAACTGAACATAATAAAAGAAAAAAAAAAGAACATTAACATCAATCATACCCTTCTGCTTAATGCTGAAATAAGCCACTTAATTTGATAACAGACTATTGTAACTCTTTAACATAACAACAGCCTACGGAACACATGTACCAGACATGTGCATCTTGAAGGAGGGTAGATTGAAGCAGAATTTTTTTTTAAAGCCAGATTTAAATTTTACAATACAGATAATGGTGGGATTTTTTTTTTTACCATTTTTTAACATTTGTAAGAATCATAGCAAAGTTTATTTTAAGCTTGTGCAGAACAGCTGGCAGTGGATGGCTCATATTATCTACATCACCTTAATTCAAGAATAAACTAATATGTAATTATACTTTATTGACCATAGAAAATCAGAAATGTAGAACTTCATTCTTTATGACTTCTCTGCTTCTGTCAACACTGTTGACCATTCTCTCCTTAAAAATCTTTCTTTTGATTTTCACAAAACTCCACTACCTCAGTTTGCTTCAGTCCTCTTCCTATAAGTACAGACAATTTCTCCACTCTGGAGGAGGAAGCAGTGAGAGGGACTGCTCCTCTCAGCAGAACTGTGCCCAACAAGAAATTCAAAGTAGAACCTCGGGCTGGTTGTCCTAACAGTCAAAGAAGGCATTGTTGGACAGGGGTGGACAGTTAGCTCAGACCAAAAGAAATTACACTTCAAGGAATTCAGAGAAAAGATAGCTTGTTATCTGATCAGAAAGACTTTCTAAAGGGGTTCTAAAAACTCACTTCAGGTGGAACTTCCATCTCGGTCATTATACCCACAAGAGCACCCCCAAAAGATGCCACACATCCCCCCATACACTCCCCTCACATCTTCCAGCCTGGAAATCACCTGCCCACATCTTTCCTGAGTTCTTATGTTTCCTCAAATCTCCTTGTGGTCTCTCTCCATGAAGTTTTCCCTGACTGCCTCAGTTCAAGCAACAGTTCCCTCCTTTGAACTTCGTGTCGTGGTTTCTTTATTTGGCACTTAGCATAAGCTAGTGTCATCTACTTCTTGTTTTTGCACATGAGCCAAATCTCCCAAACTAAACTGTAAGCTCCTCTAGGACAGAAACTACCTCCCCTCTTTCTATAACCCCCATAGTTCAAAATAATGGCCAATGAATGTCATAAAGATAACAATGATGCTTACTGTCACTTCCTGACATCCATTCTCCACCATGGTTCTTTTGAGTGAGAAGACTTGGAACCTGGGCTCTGTTCTTATCCATTCCCCAACTCCCTGTTGAGTCACAGGATCAAATCTACTAAAATTCAGTTTCTTACTCTTCAAATGAGCCATAGATTCTACACAGGCATGGCTCATAGCTCAGTGAGCAAGTATTCACAAATACTTAGAGCTGCTCTGATGACAGATGTCACTTATTGATGTTATTCGTCAGTGGATGTTGTCTTGCTCCTGGCATGTTTTGTGGAAAAACAAACAGACTGCCTTGATTCTCTGTATAACTCCCTGACCCTTCTTGAGTTCACACTAGACTCCTTGTCCTTGACCAGCTATGCAAATAGGACTTAAACTCATCCCTAGATATGACTACATCACCCTCTACCTCTTCCTGCAGGAGAGGGTTCTCAGGAAGGAGCAGGGAGAGCTAACCCAAAAGGGAGGGTGGACCTATGTAAAAGGACCATTAAGTTACACCTAAAAATTTCACATAAAGGCAACTGCTCATTGTAAAGAGCATTCTTGTTCTTTATAATTCACAGCCTACAGTATCTTACTCACTGAAAGTACCAGATGTGGATCCTCTAAGATGCTCCAAATGTTGTAGTTTCTGAGGACTGTGCCCACTAGAGCACACTGGAAATTTTGAAACAATATAAAGAGGTAATATAAAATTTGGAACTGTGATTTGCCCCCCTTAAAATTTTCTTGGTTGTTTTCTTAACCACCCTGAGTTTCATTTTTTGGTTTTAAAAAATGAGGAGTCCAATCTCATGAAAATGATGGATAAAAATGGTTTTAAAATGCCTTCTCTTAGGCGCCTGGGTGGCTCAGTTGGTTAAGCGACTGCCTTCGGCTCAGGTCATGATACTGGAGTCCCAGGATCGAGTCCTACATCAGGCTCCCTGCTTAGCAGAGAGTCTGTTTCTCCCTCTGACCTTCCCCCTCTCATGTTCTCTCTCTCTCTCTCATTATCTCTCTCTCTCTCTCTCTCTCTCTCTCTCAAATAAATAAATAAATAAATAAAGTCTTTAAAAATAAATAAAATTTAAAAAATAAATAAACAGGGACGCCTGCGTGGCTCAGTTGGTTAAGCAGCTGCCTTCGGCTCAGGTCATGATCCCAGCGTCCTGGGATCAAGTCCCACATCGGGCTCCTTGCTTGGCGGGGAGCCTGCTTCTCCTTCTGCCTCTGCCTGCCATTCTGTCTGCCTGTGCTCGCTCTCTCTCCCTCTCTCTCTCTCTGACAAATAAATAAATAAAATAAATAAATAAACAAAAAAATAAAATGCCTTCTCTTGTTAAGAGCTTAAACAATTTTTCCTCTCATTTACAGCTATAGCCATTGATTACTAATTATGAAAGCAGTTCATCAGACATGAGAATGATTTTCCCCAGATATATTTAATGGATTTTCAACTAAACTAGCAATGCAAATTTTTTAACTTTCAGTCTTTCAAAAAATCCAGACAGATATTTTCACTAAAGGTATGCATTCTGAGTTCTAATTGGTTATTTTCATTGTTTGTTTTAGTTTTCCAAGTGTCCTTTCCATGTATATTTTTTTAAAGATTTTATTTATTTATTTGACAGAGAGAGATCACAAGTAGGCAGAGAGGCAGGTGCGGCGGTGGGGGGGGGGGGCAGGCTCCCTGCTGAGCAGAGAGCCTGATGCGGGACTTGATCCCAGGACCCTGAGATCATAACCTGAGCCAAAGGCAGAGGCTTTTAACCCACTGAGCCACCCAGGCGCCCATCGTGTCCATGTCGTATTTTGGCTCTCCATTCACGGTGATACAAGGCCACTGTTTCTCACATTGCTCTCTAGTTCAAGTGTTTAAGAGAGTTAACACCTGGGGTTCCAGGGTGGCTCAATCATTTAAGCATCTGCCTTCAGCTCAAGTCATGGTTCCAGAGTCCTGGGATCAAGTTGGGCATCAGGCTCCCTGCTCAGTGGGCAGTCTGCTTTCTTGATTTTGGCACAAGCCCCACGAGGGACTCTCCAATCAGTGGAGAGTGTGCTTCTCTTCTTCTCCTTCTCCATCTCCCCCTTCCCATGCTCATGTGCACATACTGTCTCTCTCCCAAATAAATAAATAAATCTAGGGGCGCCTGAGTGGTACAGTTGGTTGGGCCGCTGACAATCAATGTCTTCTCAGATCACAGTCAAAGTCATGAGATCAAGCCCCACTATGGGCTCTATACTTGGCGTTGAGTAGGCTTGATATTCTCTTTCTCTCCCTCTCCCTCTGCCCTTCCCCCTACTTGTTTTCTCTCTCTTTCTCTGATAAATAAATAAATAAATCTGTGAAAAATAAAATAAAAACAAAATAAATCTTAAAAGAAGAAGAAAAAGAAGCTGCTGTGACTTTGAGTAAACAAAATCCAGTGACGGTTCCTGGGTCTAACATTGTTTGTCCATTATCACAAAACACTTGTATTGACAACTACTGAAACCAATATTAATTACTGCAGAAAGTTTGACTGATTATTCGACCCATTTCCAAGGCATTAAAAGGGGAATATGAGATTTTAGAGGCTCCATCAACAACAGACCAAATGATATTCTTGATTTTTGTTTTGTTTTATTTTGTTTACTAGATTCAGTCAGCCATCTGTGGAAAATTATTCTGGGAACACCGCCATTATTTTATTCAGCTTTTTGTTCACTGGCTTTAATAAATTAATGAGGTGTTAACCAAATTCACATGTGATAGACTATAACAAATGCACAGGTCTGAGGATCTGGATCAGCCCTGCCTATCATTGTAATCTCTCCAGGTTCATCTTTCCTCCCTCTCCTGGAATGTATTGATGTGCAAAACTAGGGGAAGTCTATCAGATCTATACTAATGCTAAAAGAAAAATGTCTCTATGTCTTAGAGAGTAAGAGTACTTCCTTAGGGACATTAATAATTTTATCACCTGCACATGATAAACATACCATCTTTACCACAAGTTTCTAAGGGAGAATGATTTTTAAAGGAGAGAGAGAGGGGGAATAGCAGAACATCAAGAATTCCAAATGAGGATCTTCCAGAAGAGGAAAAATGAGGTGTTTTTTTTTTTCATTATTCCATCAAGATTCAGAAAACAATGAACTTTCCTAATTATCCATGGAGATTACTTGCATGTACAAAACAACACAGAACAAATACAGGTTCTTTCTTGGCTAAAGTAATGTGATCTGTCTGAATGGAGAACAAAGCCCTCAAATTATGCCAGTCAGTTTCTAATTGGTTCTAACACCCTCATATAAAGACTATTTCCCTCCCTGCCCCCACAGCCCTCCCAAGGGACAGACTTTCTTCCTCACATTTGAAATTAACTCTCTTATCAAATGCTTCTTCAATGATACACCAATAATTTTTTTTCTGTTTGTGCATTTATTTTAACCCATACTTACTACCATCAAAACATGATGTCTCTTGGACCATACAATGTGAACTTTATAGATCAATTTGCATGGCAGAATTGTTAACATCAACAAATCATTTTGAACTCTGTAAAAGTTTCAAAAAGATATGATGGGGAAGCAAGAAAACTCTGGTCAAGGATTCAAAAGTAAGCTTTCATCCATATCACAACTGCTCCTTATAAAGTCAGGGTCACAAAACAGACATCCACCCAAAGAATTAGCCACAAAAGATGTGCTAACACATGTACATAGGAATCCTATAAATATTATGCAGGAAACATGCAGATAATCTATAGATGTCTTTCTGAGTCTCATGGTATGGCACCAGCAGCTGGGGATCTGGAAGGAGGAAAATCCATTTCCTATTTGATCCTAAGCAGCACAGCCTGAGAGCAGAAACATTGAACTTCAGAACAGAGAATGCAAGAGTGAATCCTTAGCTCTGCCATTGCCTAACTTGAAGCAACTTACTTGACTACTGTGAGGCCATTTCCCCATCTGAAAAATGGAGGAAATAACCCTAACTATATCACAGGATTATTGAGGATTAAATGAAATAAGATATGTAGAGTCCTGGTAGAAGGCAGATGTTCAAAATGGTGATTATCATCTCTGGGGTTTGTTTTGCTCATCCATCCATCCCTCCAACCTCCCACGTCATTTTCAAATTGCCCCAGACTCCTTCACCACAGTCATGAGGATTCTTTCAGTTAACAACAGATACCCAATGCAAACTAACTTAAGGAAAAAGAGAATATCTAGGCTTTGAGAAACTGAATATAGAAACAGACAATTGCCAGATCATATGTAAAAAGAGAATTCTAACCCACAATGTCTGTAGCAATCACCCCAGGAAGTCAAACAACAACCTCCATGGCAATTGGCCCAAAACCTTCAAGACTTGGTCAGTAACTTCCTACTTCCCTGATTTTTTTACCTGCTTCCAACTTAAGACCAACTAGACAAAAGGAAGTATGTTCCCCTACCAATCACACAGGATGTCCCATGCCAACAACCTCCAATTAGGGAATACCTGAAGTCTTTCCATTTTTCTAATATAAGGCCCTCGCACTCCTCTGACTCTACCCTTGACTCTCTGCCAAAGAAAAGTGATGATGGCTGACTCGTTTGTCATATGAAGCTCTGAATAAATAGTTTTTCTTGTTCTCATTTGGGTTTTGTTTATTTTTGCAGCTTGAAAACCATGGGAGGACAAATGGATGGCATAGTTGGATGCAGCAGTGCACATGATCAATCTCTCTCGATCTCTCTCTCTCTCTCTCACCTACCTTAGCCTTCCTTGGGTTATCTTCAGCCCTGCTGGAGTCAGCCTTCTTCTTCTACACAGGTAGACAAAGTACCAAGTTTACATGGTACCACTTAGGAACCAGAGCAGAAAAAGAACTTTTCCTCTCTCAACTTTTCTCACTGGTAATATCCTCAGCCACCACTGTCATTGCTGCTACCTGCCCCTCCTCCAGTCTGAATCCTGTTCTCAGCAGGATAAGAGAAGCAGCACAGAGCTCCTGCTCCTCACCAGCCAGTTCCATCCCTAGCCTCAGCACTACCTGGCTTACCCCTACAAAATGCCTGGTCAAGGCTCTGGTTAAGGTCAACAATGCCCTCAACTTTTCCAACACTAATGGTTAATTTCTTTACATTCCTCACATTATCCAAACTGACTGTTTACCTTACCTTAAGAAACCACCACAATTAATCCCAAGCTAATAAAATTGCTCCTTACTTCACTAAGAAACTAAAACCAATCAATGGAAAACTCCCTCATTTCCCTATCAGTAACTTTACCAACATAGCCTCATCTATCTCACAGGCACTCCCTCAACTAAATGACAAAAGGTGAACTTTCCCTGACCCTAAGTCCAAACCCTCTACTTGATACTATTCCCTCTGCCTCTTACCTTCTAAAGGTCTTTCCGATTACAATTTTTCCCTCTCTGTCTTACCGTTTCAATTTTCCCTTTGCTATAGGATCATCCCACAAGCATATATGCATGCTATAATATTTCCCTATTAAAAAGCAAAACAGGGGTGCCGGGTGGCTCAGTGGGTTAAAGCTTCTGCCTTCAGTTCAGGTTATGGTCCCAGGGTCCTGGGATAGAGCCCCACATCTGGCTCTCTGCTCAGCAGGGAGCCTGCTTCCTCCTCTCTCTCTGCCTGCTTCTCTGCCTACTTGTGATCTCTGTCTGTCAAATAAACAAATAAATTCTTTAAAAAAAAAAAAAAGCAAAACAATAAAAAGGACAACAAAACAAAAACCCTCCCCTAATCCCCCATCCAGCCTCCAAATACTACTCCTTTTCTCTGCTCCCCTCAAAAGATTACTTATGCTTCATCTCCTCTTTTTCAATCCACTCTATGTGTCTTTCAACCAACTCTAATGTGACTTTTAATCTCTACCTCTCCGATGGAACCACTCTTGTCAAAGCTTATGACCTTCACCTTGACAGAGCCAATGTCAATGCAACCCTCAGTTTATATGACTTCAAGCACTGTTTGCACAGCAAATCCCTCCCACTTTGTTAACATGCCTTTCATCAGATCTGTGCTTTCCAGGTTTCTTCCTAGCTTGGACCTTTTTCTCTTCCCCCACCCCATCTGGAAGACCTGAATGATGCCCCAGGATTCCTTGTTTGGCCCTCTCTCCAGTTTATGGAGACCCATCACCTATATGATCTCATCCAGTTCCAGGTCATGACATGTCATCTACTCAGATGGCATCTACCCTCTCTCCTAAGCTCTGAACTTATACAACCAATTGCTAACTTATAAATCCAGTTCTCTACTTAACATCTCCTTTTGGATGTGTAATAGACATGCTTAAAATTAAAATGACTCAAACTGACCTTCTGGTTGTATTCACTTACACTTAACACCAGGCTTCCCTCATTTCAGTTAATGACTCAGTCTGGGTCACATGCCAAATTTCAAGTGAAGGAGGGCATTAATACCAGAAAGGAGGTGGAAAAGCCTGCAGGCCAAGCCAAATTAGTTATTTCCACAGCCCACCACCTACCGCAGCCCTCAACTACACTTGATACTCAGCAGGACTTTGTCTCCTACTTTACTGGGAAAATTAAAGTATGTACCGATCCTTTCTCCTTTCTTCTAGTTCAAAGGGAGCTCTCCACCTGTGCCCTTGGTCCTGTTCCCTCACTTTTCCTCATTGGTGGTGCTCCATTGATAACCCTCTTTCCCTGCACTTCAGCCTTTTTCTCCCAACCAGCGTCTTCCCATTAGCCTAGAAACATGTCAAGTCTGTACCATCCTAAAAAAAGTTGTAGCTCCTGTCTATATTTCTCCTTCTCTTTTTAGTCAAGCTTCTTAGAGAGGTACAATTCACTCTTTGTACTTACTTCTCACTATCCCCTCAATATCTCAGCAACCTGGCTTCCATCCCCCACTGCCCATTCCCTCCCAGGGACTGCCTAAAAGTTTAGCAGGAATAGCTGAGAAAGAATGGTCCAATTATCTCAAGAATTAGCTTTAAAAAAGTAAATAGAGACCCTTAATAATTTTAATTTTATAGTAAATATTACTGGTAGAAATAATCAACTCAAAATAATGACAAAATAAAAAATACATGGAAAACTTCTAACAGATTTTTTTTTAATTTTTTTCGTTGAGTTAGAAGACACACAATGTTATATTAGTTTTAGAAGTAGGATGTGAGAATTCAACTTCTCTATAGGTTATGCTATGCCCTGACCACAAGTGTAGTTACCATCTGTCACCTTATGCTATTGCAAATATTACTGACCATATTCCCTATGTTGTACCTTTTACTCCTGTGGCTTATTCATTCAATAACTGGAAGCCTGAACAGATTTTTTTTTAGATCTGCTTGAATAATTATACTTTGTTATAAACTAAAAATTATCCTATGAGAAATAATCAAAAGCATATGAAACTAGCCACAACTAAAATTTCACGTGCTAAAAATTAAATCTGACAGACAAATCAACCATTCTTGACTAAATTTGAATCTGTAACATTTGACTGGGTAAATTAGGTTTGGTTGACACAATTACCACAAAATACAATTCAATAACTATAAGCTGGCAAACTGTCCTTGTGAATTTTTCATGAAAAAAAAATTGCTCTGAAGGAAAATAATTTTGGTAAATAATGAAAATAGAAAATAATGGATTACTTTAACTACCCTGAATATAAAATTGATTAAGGCATTGAGTTGGCTTTATGGAATTAGCTCCATAAAATATGCTGCCACGAAATTTTATCAAGCAGGGATAACACTATTTTAAATGTTACATTCACAAATACGGAGAGGAACACCCACTGAGTCAAGCTAGCAGGGTAAAAACATCTATTTGGTTGGAAATGCAGGACTGAAATATCCTTCCCATCCAGAGAGAGCTTCTTCATTTCCCAGACCAGACTGCTGCTTTGCTAACATTTTTTGTAAGCAACTTTGTACTGAAATTATTGCCAGAATATAAGCACCTCAAGGGAAAAGTTGTTGTTCCACCCATCTTTTCATCTACAGTGCCGGATTATAGTGTCTCAGTAAGTGCTTAATGAGTGTCCAGGAAAATCAATTTGGTAAGTCAATACCTGAGGATAAGGTTTCTCAAATTTAATGTCCATCGAGCTTCTAGATATTAGAATTAGTATCCCTGATGAGATTCTCTTAGTTTCCCACTTGTTTGTTACCTCGTGGGTGATGGATGCCTGCCGCAGTGATGAAATTACATTCATGATCCAACCAAGAGTAAGAGGGGTGGGCCGCGACATGTGCAACTGTCCCTTTTATAGAGAAAGCAAAAGTGTCTCAAGAAATTGTGCCACAAGCTTTCACTAATGTCTCCAGCCTTGAGCTGTGTGGATGGCCCATCCCTTGCCACAAGGGCAACTGCAAGAGCAAATGTTTGTTCTTCTTGCTTCTCTGGTGAAATGGGCACGAGAAGAAGGATTGAGAATGATGATTGATTAGACCAAACAAGAATGTCTGCCATACTGCAATCACAATTCCTCCTCCACCCAGTTCCCCCAAAAATAAAAACAACAATAATAGCAGCTCACCCACCTAGAGCACCTACTATGTGCCAAGGGCCAGTCTAAAGCTTTGCACCTATTTATTTAATCCTCACAATAACTCTGAGATTTTATTATCCCTATTTTATAGATGAAGAAACTGAGGCACAGAAAGGGTAAGCAGCTTACCCAAAGTCACTCATCTGGTTAAGTGACAGAGTCAAACTCATACCATTTAGGCTTTGGAATTTATGCTCTTAACTCCTACGCTTCATAGATTCAAAAATAAACTAATGGTAAGTGGGCCCCTAAGTAGCTACTGTCCAACACAGCTGTCATTAGCTTTTATTGTACCATAAGAGTGTCACCCAGTCAAACACACCTCCAAAAATCGACCTTTATCTTTCAATCTCTCTTTGAAATGCGGCCCCAGGATGGGGTGAACACTATTAACATGCATTAAAATTCAAAACTTGTCCTATTGCCAGGTTTATTTTGGGTCTGGTTATTTTTCATTGTACACCTTGGCACACGAACACTGTCCAAACTGCAGGTCTGATAGGAAAGTTTTGCAAATGAGGTCCCAAGACAACAGTAGGCATGTCCTTATTATAGGCCTGTCTTCCAAAATGGAGGATATATTCAAATTCTCAACAACACTGAGGCCCCAAGTTTCCTCTAACTAGGATGTGTTCCATTTATTCTAACTAGGATGTGTTCAGGAAGTTCAAACGTTCAAGGTAACATTTCCTTGGAGCTATGCATGTGGCATAAAATAAACAAGGGAAAATGATTAAAAAAAAATTTACCTCTTTCAGAAGTAATATTAATATTAAATATTAATGTTATATTTATATATTTAATATTAAGATTAAAAACCAGGAATGCATGCCATTGTTTTCAAGTTTTAAAGATGAAGGGTTATATACATTTCCAAATTTAAAATAACTTTTTTGGGGCACCTGGGTGGGTTGAGCCTCTGCCTTTAGCTCAGGTCATGATCTCGGGGTCCTGGAATCAGGTCTCACATCGGGCTCTCTGCTCAGCAGGGAGACTGCTTCCCCCCGCTTTCTCTGCCTGCCTCTCTGCCTACTTGTGATCTCTCTCTATCAAATAAATAAATAAAATCTTTAAAAAATAAAAATAACTTTTTTCTTTTTCTTATAACAAAAGTGATATATATTCACTGTAGAAAATTTAACCGCAAAAAATAAGAGAAAAGAGAATTTTAAAAACCCACAATCACACCATTCATAAGTAATCACTGTCACTATCTTGGTATATGCTATATTCCCATACATATACAGGATATGATAAACCCCAGATGGTTTCTTATTAGGCTCTAGATTGACAACTAACATAATTAGACCATATCAGAATTAGTTCTTTGTTTCCAGGCAGTGGCACTGGATACTCAGCCTGAAGAAGTAAAGGAGGTACTGAACTGGGGCAGAGAGTTAGCAGGAAAATAATAGGAACAAAAAAGGAATAAAGGTAATGAATTTCAGGCAAGGATCCATAATTAGAGACCAGACTCAAAAGAGGCAGGGCCAATCCCATTTGTACATGGAAAACCAGTGACAACTGACCTAGGGCAGGGCAAGAGTATGGCTTTGGAAGTACATTACAGACACAGTAGTAATATCAGATAGAAACATGGATCATTTCAGGAATTCCACATAACAAGCAGAAATGACTAACAGAATGAAATCTAGCCCTTGGACACAGTGGCACCAAGGCATGAGATGATCTGTGGGCAAACTTCTAAAGCACAAAGCAGGGGGACCTACCCCATGAAACCGGGAATGGAGTGGACTGAGAGTTGCTCAGAGAAACACTAATAACAGATGCAGACAAAAGAGAAACATGTGGGTCAATTACATCGAGGGGAAGTGTGAAGTACCTGGCCCTTCCAATTCCAGGCATGGGACAATCAGAGCTATTTTTAGTCCTGCTCATTTGCCCTTTATTGGTTCTGAGAGAAGAGCAGGGCAAATATAGATGGTGTTCATCCTGAGCAACAGGAAAAAGTTAAGACCATCTGATGTGGGTTACTGGATCAGAGTATCCAGACCACCTTCATGACTGAGCTGAATGTGATGGTGGTACTGTTGTTATGTGGCTTATTTGATCATGGAAGTAGTGTGATCATAGTGTGATACTACTTTTGATTAGTAGTGTGATACTATTAGTAAACATTATTAGTATCCATCAGCTAGCATCAGAGTGGAAGATAGATGAGCTGAACATTCTGGAACCAGCAAAAAAAGCCCCCTTCCTCCTGCAGTGTCCCTCCAGTACCTTCAATCAACATCATTGTTCTTGCTGCACAGAAGAAATGCTTAAAGGGTCCAGGGCCATTATCTCAGAGCAAGCAATGAAGGATGGAGATGGAACTGAGAGGCAACAAATTAATAACTGACAAAGATGTCCCACAGTTTGTAGAATTCAAGTCTCATTTGTTTTATCTTTGTGTTGTTGCTGCTACTTCTATTGTCTTAATGAAAACCACTCTATGCCTACAAAGATTTTTGCTTGCCAAATATTTTTTTGAGGTACATTTCATAACCCCCAAAACAATAGCATCATCTCTAGCCCTTGAAATGTCACTGTGTTTCATGCTGAGGAATTTGGATTCCAATCAGTTCCTAACACTTGCCCCACTACCACCCTGGTCCAAGCCATCATCAGCTCTCCCCTGACTCCTAACTGATTTCCCTGCTTCTACCCTTGTGCATTTGTCCCTATAAATTATCCTCGACACAATAGTCAGTAGGATCCCTTTAAAATCTAAACCTGTGTAAGTGACTCATCTGCTCAAAACCCTTTCATGACTCCCAAAACTTCTCAGAGTAAAATCCAAAATCTCACAATGATCTACTATGGCCTTACAAAGATCTTCCATTAACCGACTAGAACCTGATCTCTGAGAGGTAGGGATTTTTGTCAGTTTTATTTAGTGTGATATTCCTGACTCCTCAAACAATGTCTGCTCCTAGAAGATATATTTGTTGAATAAACAAGTGCCCCATACCTAGGAGTGCCTCAGCTCTGAACTTGCTTTTTGTGAGACAATATATTTCTTCATTGACGGAACTCAGCCTGAATAAAGATATCATGTTATTTGTAGACAACCAACTCCTAATAGTAAAATATGCTATTCTATCTAATCCCAGAAAATCAGCCCAGTATAATTCACTAGATATCACTGTTCTTTAGAAGAAAGGAAGGAAGGAAGACTGGGAAGGAGGGAGAGGGGGGAAGAAAAGAGAAAACAAAAGAAAAGGAAAGGGAAAGAGAAAGAAAAAGAAAAGAAAAGCATTAAATTGACCCAAAGATCTATCAAAAATTTGGCCAACAGATATTTTATTTTCCAGTAAGTAGTATATTCTGTAGCCTGGGGCTATTATTGATGAGTTCACAGTCCCAAGGCAAGGTGAGGAAGGAAGAGCTAATAGAATAGAGTTTTAAGGGCGCCTGGGTGGCTCAGTGGGTTAAGCCGCTGCCTTCGGCTCAGGTCATGATCTCAGGGTCCTGGGATCGAGTCCCGCATCGGGCTCTTTGCTCAGCGGGGAGCCTGCTTCCCTCTCTCTCTCTCTGCCTGCCTCTCTGTCTACTTGTGATCTCTGTCTGTCAAATAAATAAATAAAATCTTTAAAAAAAAAAGATAAAAAAAAAGAATAGAGTTTTAAGTATTCAGACAATGAGTTTCTTTCTTTCCTTTTCTTTTCATTCAAACATGCACTTCTACTTCATCTGAAACATTTTTTATTAAATTTATATGATGCTTCCACCACAAATAAAGGACACTGGGTAATAATTCTGTTGTCTTTCATCTCCAGAAATAAATTATGTTCACAGTTCTGCTCATACATTCATCCCACTCACCATTGTACAATATGCACAAACCAACCCCAAATTCATCACATTTAACAAATACTAACACTAATGAATGAATGCCTACAAGTCATAATTTTTCTTTTTGCAACTACTAGTTTAAGTCAATTATCAAGAGTCTTGGAATGGCGAGTGGAGTGGAGACTTATCTTCTAGAGAAGGAGTAGGAAAAGAATATTAGCCTTCTTAAGTCACTTGTTCATTCAATTAATAATTATTGAATAATTATAATGGGCTCTGATGACTAAGACAAATATGGTCCCTGTCCTCGTGAGGTTTATGGTCTAGAGAAGGGTTGCCAAAACTTCTCTGTCAAGAGCCAGATAGTAAATATTTTAGGTTTGCATTCAACGAGGTCACATACTCTGCCATTCTAGCATGAAAGCAACCACAGACAATTCATAAATGAACAACTGTGGCAATATGTGCTGTTGGACAAAACATGTTGGGGGCCCAAATATGATCTGTGGCCATAGCTTGTGGATCTTTGGTCTACAAGAATAGAGATATTAATCGAAAAATCCCTTTAACAGGTATAGAATTATATACTGTGACAAATGCTACAAAGAAAATTGCAGGGTTAAGAGCATAACAAGAAAACCTATCCTAGCCTGGGGATGCTAGTATAAGATATCCCTACAGAGCGAAGATATGACTGAGGAGAAATTGAGAGCTGGGTGAAGAAAGAGGCTTCAGGCAGTGAGCAGCATATGCAAAGGCCCTGAAGCAGATAGTATCAAGAAAGGTAAAATTGGCTTTTCTCCGATGCTCAAGACTAAGAGGAGGAATGGGAGCTAAAACCAGAGAGATTGTAGGGGCCAGAGTACACAGGACCTGGTGGGCCTTGCTGTGGATCTGCTCCATATCCTGAGAGCAATGAGAAGGCCTTGACAGGGAGTGACATTCACTGAACGAAATTCGAATGCCTCCCATGAGACAGGCACTCATCTACAGTAAACACAAAGTTCCTGTCTTCATGGAGCTTACATTCCAGAGAGTAGCCAGAAATCCAACAAAAAATGTGCAATATAATGTCAAGTAATATACTTGTCAAGAATGTCAAGTAAAGGCGTGCCTGAGTGGCTCAGTGGTTTAAGGCCTCTGCCTTCGGCTCGGGTCATGATCCCAGGGTCCTGGGATCGAGCCCCGCATCGGGCTCTCTGCTCGGCAGGGAGCCTGCTTCCTCCTCTCTCTCTGCCTGCCTCTCTGCCTACTAGTGATCTCTGTCTGTCAAATAAATAAAAAAATAAAATTTAAAAAAAAAAAAAAGAATGTCAAGTAAAATAAATGTCAAGAAGAATACACCAGAATAAATGGAGAGGAGTGGATGGTGCTCTAACAAAATTTGTTTTTTAACTATTCTGTTTGACATGGAGAAACTATATTGGTGAAGGCATGTGTGGGATCAGAAAACCAGTTAGGGGGACTACTGAAATGGCCCAAGTTATTAAAAAATAATAATAATAATATAGCCTGAATTAGGGTGGTGGCAATAAAGATGAGAAAAATAGATGGGTTGGAAAAATTTATAAAGCTAAGTTTCCTGGCCTTAGTGACAGATTCATTATGAGAGCTAAAGTGTAGGGTGGTGTTAGGATGAAGGATGACCTTCAGGTTTCTTATTTCATGCAACTGGAAAGATCATGGTAACTTTTGCTAAGAAAGAAAACATGGAAGTGGTCAACTTGGTAGGGAAGATGGAAGCTCACCTTCAGACACGTCAGTGTGTAGGTCCTGTGGGAGATTCAGACAAAGATGGAGAGTAGGCAGTTGGATAGTGGTGGATTTGTGTGCCCATGGACAGAGAGCTCTGACGAAGTGAGGCAATGCCTAAGGAGCAAGAACTGCCCTGCTCTGGGACTGGGCAGAGGAACCACCACCTAGACTAGGGCTTAAGGCCAAGGATATGGCCCTTGAGTCTGGTAATGTTAATGATAAATGCTGTGGTTCTGTATTTAGTGTTAAAATCATGACAGCTAAGGGGTTCCTGGATGGCTCAGTGGGTTAAGCCTCTGCCTTTGGCTCAGGTCATGATCTCAAAGTCCTGGGATTGAGCCCCGCATCAGGCTCTCTGTTCAACGGGGACCCTGTTTCTCCCTCTCCCTCTCCCTCTCCCTCTGCCTGGCTCTCTGCCTACCAGTGATCTCTCTCTCTCTGTGTGTGTCAAATATGTAAATAAATAAATAAAAGTCATGACAGCTAAAATTTACTGAGTACTAATATGTGTTGGGCACCTGGATTGTCTCATTTAATCCTGACACAATCCTATGAGGTATGAACCATTATTCTCTCCATTTCAGAAATGAGAAACCAGAGTCTGAGAATTTAACCAGCACAAGGTCACAGACTGTAAGCAACAAAGTCAGAACCCAACCCTAGTCAGTCCGACCTCCAGGGCTGAGCTTTTACAGACTGACAGCAACCTGCTAGTGATAGACTCAAAAGAAAATGCTGGTAGTCTGGGCTACATGTAAAGCACAGCCCATCATAGCTGTACCAACAGGCAGGTAAAAGTCAGAGCTGGGAGCCTAGCAACAGTGACAGCCTCAGGGGGACGTCTGGGACATTTGGAAAGATCAGGGTTTTCCACTGCTACTAGTGTTATTTTGACACAAATTCCTTCCTTTTAGCATCCTTGGGATAATGGAGTCTAGAGAAACACCTGGAGATATGTAGGTGAAGCCTAAGGATTATGTCGAAATGACTGTCACCCCTAAAGCAGTGGTTATTAAACTTTTATAGGCTTAAGACTCTATGGGGAGGTTGTTAAAAATTCAAATGCTATAATCTCACCTCTAGAGAGTCTGAGTCAATATCTCTGGTATCTGTCTTTTTACAAGCACTGGGTGAGCTGGTCCGGATGGTACTCAGTTCATAGCTTGAGAACCCTCCCTGAAGAGTTTTCTCTTCTTAGCCTCTCATCAAAGCAGCTCCAGTTAATTCTCCTGAGGTTTCAACTTAGAATTATCTACTGGTGAGTGGGAAGGTGTACAACAATGTGCAGCAACACTCACGGGAGTAGGCAGTTGGCTCTCAGAATCTTTTGCATCGTCTAAGTGATCCAGGCCTACAATAAAGTAACACAGAGATTTTCTTCGCTCCAGAGCAAAAAGGTCTATGGCATCCGCTGATGGGTTAATAACGCCCTGAAATGACTGATAGCATTTGGGGAATTTTTTTCATTGACTTAAGAGAAAGAAACTTCAATTGAGGATTTCAGCTTTTCAAAGAAATAACCAGTTTTCCTCAAACCAGATTTCACAATGTCAATTAAATGACAGGTTCACTTCTGGATGGGTGGCAACCAGGCAACTTGGGGTGGCTGACAAGGACACAGCAGGCTGAGCCTTCCAGAGCTCTCAGGTGAATGGATGATGGGGTGTCTCTCTTCAGGATGCTGACTCCAGCTTTCTCTTCTGATATTTGTCTGTTTGTTTCTCCCCTGCTGGCACATATTGATTTTTTTCCCCTGGCATAGCTTCATAAGGGTGAAAACTGTGTGCTCGGTTAACGCTGATTTTTTTTTATTTCATTTTCGGAACAGATACTCAGAAGTTCAAATACAAGTTACACCCACCAGCCAACCCCCTTTCCCATAAAAAAGAAAAGGTAAAAAGTGGGACCACACTAAGGAGGGTATCATCTCATCAAAAGCTATAAATAAGGGGCACCTGGGTGGCACAGCCAGTTAAGAGTCTGATTCTCAGTTTTGACTCATGTCGTGATCTCAGGATCAGGGGATCCAGTCCCACATATGTCTCTGTAGTCTACAAAGAGTCAACTTGGGATGCTCTCCCTCTCCCTCACCCCCCCTTTCTCTCTCTCATAAATAAATAAATCTTTTTTTAAAAGCTGTAAATAAACAAGCAAATGAAAGCACTGGCTTTATTTCTTCCAGGGAAGCAGCTAGGTGCTAGCACTCATCCACTTGATTCATCAGTTCACAGCACCCTGTACAAAGACCTACTCAAAGTGCGGTGCTCACGTTACTACTAGTTCCTAAACTGTTGATTTGCAAAGAGAACGAGCACCTAGAAACTTCTTGCAGCAGTCTGACGATGACACAACATCCATAGATTCATCTCATTGAACAAGGTGCAGACCAGCTCAGGCATGGGACTAGTCTGGTGAGTTTCACACAGAGTGAACTGGGTATTAGCTTTGGTGTGCAACAGACTGGGAGAAATCGACCTGGTCCTTCACCTCAGAGTTTGAGAACAATATTGCAAACAATAGACTCTATCAGGAGAGCTGATATATTGTGCCATTGTGGAATAGTGAAGCTTTGTTACAGGAGCTAAAGCTATGATTCGGTATAGAAGGACCCAAAGTCATTACATTAGGTGGCTTTCTCCAACGGCCATTTCTCAAGTCCCACCTAGATGACTTCAAGTTCTAGAAAACATTGTCAAACACTTACAAGAAAGCTCTTATCATCCTGGTTTAGAGATTATGGAGGAAGATAGGAAATTACCTTATGAACCAGAAAGCAAATTCCTGATCCTTAAGCATAACCTTTAGGCTGGAGAAGGGAAAGACTTCAGATAGAAAGCAAAAGCAGACCAAGACTAAGTGACAATTTTAACACCATAAGTAACCCAGGAGTGAAAAGGGTAAGTTCTCCAAATATTCCTGCTTCCTAAATGGACTATTTCCCAGGAGATCTTCAACTTGCAAGAATTCTTTTCTTCACAATGATAAAAGGGTTAAGAATGTGAGCCTTGGGGGGCACCTGGGTGGCTCAGTCGTTGGGCATCTGCCTTCGACTCGGGTCACGATCCCAGAGTCCTGGGATCAAGTCCCACCTTAGGCTCCCTGCTCGGTGGGGAGTCCGCTTCTCCCTCTCCCACCACCCTGCTCGTGCTTTTCACTTGCTCCTTCTCTCTCAAATAAATAAATAAATAAAATCTTTGTCGGGGGAGGGGGGGGAATGTGAGCCTTAGGGTCAGGCTTTGAATCCCAGTTCCAACATTTCTTATACGTGTGCCCTTGGGCAAATTAACTTAACCCTTCTGAGACCCCCATTTTCTCAGTTGTAAAAATAGATAATATAGTGCCCTTATCATAATATTGTTGTGAGAATTAGAGGAAATATTACACAAGAAGTACTTAGAATAGCAACTGGTGTTTAGTAAATTTCTTAATAACTACTACTTCTATTTTTATTATTATTATTTATTACCATTATTTGAGAAAAAACTTTCATATTAAGAACATCTCTAAAATAGGTCTCAATCACTTTCAAGATCTATAGTGCAAAGCTATTGTCTGTTATTTTCATAAAGCTAAAAGGTACTATTTAAACCCCCCCAAAAGGTAAGCTACAAAGATCAGCTGGATTTCTCATAAACCCCAGGTGAGATCATTTCCTAACTTTACTAGACAAATTTCTCTAGGGTGTTCCTTGCTGCTTATTTTTTAAGTCCCTGGGGAAAGGGGAAAGATACACATTTATACTTATAAATGCACAGGCTATCACCAAAGGAACACACAAGAAACAGGGAATAATGATTGCATCCAGAAAGGGTCAATACATTGCTGAGGGAGTGGGAAAGGGGGAAGAAGGCTTCCTTTTCATCCCATATCTACTACACCTTCTTGAATTTTAAATCATGGACACATATTACATAAGCATTAAAGATTCATTTAAATATTTTAAGAAGTGAACGCTCAAGATGATTCACTATAATATAAAAAAAGTACTAGACCAGGACCTAGGAGATGTGGACTCTATCACTTACATGCTATGAGATCATGGCGAGACACTTAATATCTTCTTGGATTCCACAGCTGTAAAATAAAGAAAATAATGCCTTCCAAACCACCTCACTGGGTTTATAAGAGGGTCAAATAAGATTATACAGGCAAAGCTGCTTTCCAGAGTACAAAGCTTTATACAAATGTAAGATATCTTTATTGTTACTGGAACCTGTCCTCCTTGGTTGTTTTGGCTCTCGGAATCTCAGAAGCTAGAAATGTTTGTCTTCAAGAATCAGGAGTCATGTATTAGCAGAGTAGATGGTGGCCCTTTCCAAGTCAAACCCTTCTCTATAACATCCTTCCCTTTCTACTCCCAGTCCCATCACCACAGAAAACAATGTTCGAGACGTGACCAGAATTGCTGAGAGCAGCAAGCCAGCAAACAAGGGTCCCTCACAGAGGTGACCATCCATGCAGACCTCATGTAATGGTTTTACCTTTGATTTTTTTTGGACCTCACACACATTGTGTTTGAGAGCATCTATCCACTGGGGATACCCAAACATCTTGGCAAGAAGGGCCACACTTTGGTCTAAAAATCACCTCCCCAGCATCCCCCATGAATAGATGACATGAATTCCAAATCAAGAAAAGGGTGAAAGAACACAGCTCTAACTATGAAACTTCTCCAGTCACAAAAGGAGGCTGTGCACACATTTGAAAGTAAAGAGAGACACTTCTTCACCAGATGGTCCTGTCAATAGATAGGAAAACTTAAGATATCAGAGAGAAAAAAAGCACAAGCCAGGAACGGTTTTTGTTCGATCCAAGGACTTCAGACTTGCACCGCGGGAGCCAGATTCTCTCTGCAGCCAGCCTCATCTCCAATTGGACGGCCCTCTTATGCCTCTCAGATGGTTCTTCTTGCATGAAGATATCTCTATACTGGCACCTGAGAGGCTCACCTTTCTAAAAATTCATATAACAGCATTATAAGAAGCTATTTCACTTTTATGGGCTTTGCCTTGTAAGAGTAAACCAATATTTACTAAGCATTTATTGTGTGTCAGGCTCTTTCAAATATGCAATCTTGTTTATCCATTGAAATCTACAAAAAAGCCATTATTAATCATGTTTTACACTTAAGAAACCCGAGGTTCTGAGAGTCCTAAAGGAACCTGTTCACAAATGTCCAGCCAAGTTTTGAACCCAGGTCTCCAAATACCAGGTTCAGTGTTCCCTCTCTTCATCTTGGTGCTCCCCAAACTGAACTTACCACATAACACTCCCAAACACTGAAACATTTTCAGTGAAATATTTAGCTATACTATATGAAGAGCTGAAAGTAAAAACAAAACTCATTCCATAAACCAGATAACTGAAGTCAAGTCATAAACTTAAATTGCAGAGAGGCCAAAAGCAATGTGGACAATAGTTAAATTCCACCTGAATTCTTCCATATCAACACTGAAGGTAATTGTGGTCCCTCCTTGGACTATCACGAACAGATGTGCAGGTTGTGCACTGCGTAACCGTACATATGAATGGTGCCCCCTACAGTTATCAGTACACATCCTCAACAACTGTCCACAGAAGCCCTAGTTCCCCTTGGGTATCCCTTGCAACTGTGACTAAAAAATGTTAAAGTCTAATTCTCTTTGGAAAGACAAACTCACCAAACTCCATATCCAGCAAGTTTGTGCTAGTATTCAAAATCCTTTGTGGAGAAACAAAAAGATCTTAATTCCAAGGGACCTGGGAATTCCTATTGCCTTCAGAAGGTCATTTGTTCTATTGTAGGCAGTTTTTTTGCACATATCTCAGTAACAACTTTAACAGCCCTCCAACTACTTTTGATTAACTGCCTTTCCTTTAAAAATATGGAATTGTCAGGGTGCCTGGGTGACTCAGTTAAGCATCTGCCTTCAGCCCAGGTCACGATCTCAGGGTCCTGGGATCAAGCCCTGCACTGGGATCCCTGCTCGGTGGGGAGCCTGCTTCTCCCTCTCACTCTCCATCTGTGCTCTCTCTCTCTCAAATAAATAAATAAAATCTTAAAAAATATATATAATTGTCTCCATTCTGCCAGGATGGATAGCTGCTTCACTGACATCAGAATTATGCCTCCCTGCTCTAGTTTGTGCTTTTTTGAACACAGTTATGTCGCCCCAGAGCAGAATCAAAATGTAAATATGTTCAATAGCACTGAATAGTCCCAGTGGTGAACATAACTCAATGAAAATGAGGACTTGGTAACCAGCAATGACCAAGTTCACGCATGCACTGGAAAACACCAACAGATGCATCACCGGTAGCCAAGAGTAAAAACCTACATTTGCAAGTCATCCTAACTTTGGAGCTGCTGATGTGTATGTGCAGGGGGAGGTACATCTTACAATCCTTGAAATATGATATATATTTAAATACACCTACATGTAACTGGATAGAACTGTCTAATAAGGATACATTTTGAAGACATTTTCTCTTAGAGGGTATATGGGTACGGTCCCAGGAGGAAACAGATGGTGCATACTAAAGGGGGTGATTAAAGAGAATTTAATGAAGTGACTATTATCAAGATGTGGGCAGCATTAAGGAAAGCCAACAGGCATCTCTGGGTAGCAACAAGAAGAAATTTCTACAACCCCTGGGCCTGAAGAGGTCAGAGGACAGAGGGGTTACCTGAATTCAGAGAAACCTGCAGTGTAGATGGGGCCACCCCAAAGGAAGGGGGCTGTTTCTAGGCAGCTGGATGGGGAGAGAACAGGAGGAATGAATCTCCAGTCCCCTCTGTCTGCCCTCCATCTCCTGCCTTTCCCCAAACCATCAACCAGTCAGAGGGGATGTGGTACACAGAGGCCAACCTCCCAGGGGGACAGCAGGGTGAACATTAGAATGGGGGTGAAAGAGAGTATCCAACTTTAAAGGTTTACCAGAAAGCCAAAAGGTATTAGCATAAAGTTAGGTGTTCTGTGGTTGCCTTAGGACCAAGGTAGACCTTTCATAGCTCCTAGATGAAAATTATTACTGTCAGGGAATTTGGAACCCCACTGCCCATTTGTCTGAATGTCAGAACAGGTTCAAATCTGTGTTCTGAGAAAACTTTAATTCCACCTCTGGCTACTTCATCTTTATGTACAAAGATGACAGGTAAGTAGACAGACACACAGCAGTCTGTCCTCATCTTGTCCCTGCAAGACAGCTCCAAGGGGCTGGGGTGAAAACAACTGAAGGTAGAATGACCTTGGTTTAGTGGACTCAAAACCCAGCCTTCCATGGGGAGTAATAACAATAGTAGATAGAGAATGCACCTTAAACTTCTTGTGTGCTAGACACTGGGCTAACTGCTTTATAGTTCCATCTCATTTAATCCTCACACAACCCTCCCAAGTCAATACTATTAATATCTCCATTTTACAGAGTTTAAGAAAGAACTGACATGAACCTCTTTAAAAATAAACTGGCTTATGTCATTTCCCTGCCTGAAATGCTTTCTTCTGCACTTAGAAGAAAATCCAAAATCCTCATTAGAGCCTACACAGCAGTGTGCGAAGAAGCCCCCAGCAGGTGCCCTGGCTTCATCCTGTCTCCGGCACTCCAGCCACACAGGCTTCTGCCACTTCCTCGAGGGCTCTGACCTCCTCTCCTCAGGGCCTTTCTACAGGCTGCTCTTGCTGCCCTTGAAATCAGAATGTCCTCCCACTGTCACAGGGCAAGTGCTGTCACATCTTTTATTGGCCCAAGTGTCACCTCCTAAGAGGCCACCCCGGCCTCCCTGAAATCCACCCAAAGTAGAATCATTCACCCACATGCCACCTCCTTTCTACTTTCTTTCTCTCGGGCTCTTCTTTATTTCTTTCATAGCTTTTCATGGTGGGTGTGTGGGTGTGTGTGTGTGAGAGAGAGAGAGAGAGAAAGAGAGTGGGAGGCTCCCACTAGGACATGAGTCCCCTGACTGTATGAACCACATCTGACTTGGTCCTCTTCCCCACCTTCTCCATCAGCCTCTCAGCCCCTGCGTTTCCTTTGTAATATTTATTATTGCTATTCTTCTGTTTTCTCCTTACCTGTTCTTAGACTTCTTCCCTGTTAGAATCAAAGTCCCTCTGTTCAGCACTCTAACTTCAGCACCCAAAACTCTACCTGGCAAGTAGGTGGTGCAATTTGCCCAAGGACTTGGTGGGGGGGGGTGGGATGCGGGGGTCACTGAATGGGCAGGACTCACACACAGGTCATCTTTTCCAGAGCCCTCCCTCTTTTCCACCCACAGGACTGCGTCTAAGATGGTCCTCCTGTCCCAGGGAGGAAGCAGAACACAGACTCCACACAGTCTGCCCATGTGGTTTGCCTCCACGGTTGGGAACAGAGCAGAAGTTCACTTTCTATCTCTCACGTCCCCCACCAAGTTGGCCGCACTCATTGAAAAGGCACAGGCCGCTGAGCCAATAAAAGAAACTCTGCACCTTATCTCTGATCCCAGCTGTTTAGGCTGCATGGAAACTGGTTCTGTTTCTCCCCTAGGCAGGAGAGGCTGCTCCTGCTGGCTTTCAGAAAACAAGGACAGAGGCAGCACCGTGACACCAAGGTATCAGGCTCTGGATTTTCATCAGCTTGCCTGCCCTTCCCACATTATTCATTTCTTTCAGTTGAATCACAAAAAGAAACGGGATATACAATGCCACAAATAGCATCATCTCCTTCTCTTGGGGAATGTGTCGCCATTCCTTTTGTATCATCTACTGAAGCTTTTATATTTCTTTCCTCTGGTGCTGCTTTCCGTGTTGCTCTGTCTTTCTAAATCCCCTGCTTTCTCTCTCCGAGGGATTTTGCTCAGTGTCAGCACGTGTGTGTGTGTGTGTGTGTGTGTGTGTGTGTGTGTCTTTTAAACACAACCCTGGCTGCATTCCCAGCAAAGAAGGAAGAAGGACTTTTGGCCCAACTAATTCAATAAGCTTCAGTTATTCATGGAATATTTATTAGGTGGGAAGAAAGCAATGATCCCACCACTTGTTATTAGTCCACAATCTAACAGGGGAGTAAATTAACTTCCTGTCATCACAGAAGTCACTTTATCCTTAAATGCAGGAGTGGCTAACGACCAGTTTGGAAACTGTTTCACAAAGGGGTCATGGACACACATCACTGGGTTTATGGGACGGGGGAGGATGACAAGCGGAGAAGCATCAGAAGGCACAATCCCCTGAGCTCTCATTCTCCCACAAGCTTCAGCCAGGCACATCTGCACCTCAATCCTATGGTCAGCTGCTTTATCCTCTTTTATGAGATGATCAGTCGGGTGCAGCCACAAGACACAAGAGAAGCTCAAGAAGGCAAAAATTATTACACTCCCAGGTTCTAGAGAAAGGAGGCATGCCACACCAGGCAGGGCCACATGGAAAAGCACCAGCATGACCAGGAAGCAGAAGATGGGAGCAAAAGAAGCAACGAGACCACAGCCTTTATTGGGGTTCCTCCCAGGGCAAGGTGAACAGTTTGAGGTCAGCTAGTTTGAATAATTTTGGTGGGCTTTGGGCTAGAGGGATGGTCACTGGTTGCCTGGTACAATAGCCCTGGGATGATTAAGGCAGAAGCATACTGCTTCTTGGGATGCAGAGCCCCACAGAGGAGGCCGCCTCTGGATTGGTTAGTTTGCATATCAAAAGCAGGCTCTAGCTAAGCCCTTGCTATCTACAAGCCTGCACTAATTTCCAGAGGGGCGGTCTCTCCCTCCCCAGGCAGAACGATTTTTCAAGATGTCAAAACATTGTAATATCAAACAAATGTAAAAAATATATACACCAGTGTTCCTATAGAGCAGAGCCCACCACCATCAAGCTCCAGACATTTGCAGGGACAGAGGACAGGATATCTGTGTGGCCCTAACAATGGCTCTTCCCTGGTCAAGTGACCTTGTTAGAAAGGAAAGCTGTGGAGCTCAGGGCTACAATCAGCCTGTCCTTCAACACGGAGCAGCTCTACCAATATACTGAAAAGTCAAAAGAAAAAAAAAAAAAAAAGCCTAGGGTTCTCCCCTCAGAGACTAAATGGGTTCATTTCCCAGTAAACAGAACCAGGAGCTACTGGGTCTGCTGGAGAGACACCAAATGAGTTCTTCATTCATCAGCAATTCAATCTCAGGAGAACAAAGGAGCCAAATGGTTGGGATTCATGGTATATGAAATTTGACATGAACATTTTAAAATGTAGGTTTTATTAAGCTCATAGATACAGAGAACAAATCGGTGGTTTCCTGAGACAGGGCATCTGTTGGGGATGAGCCAAAGGGATGAAGGGGGTCAAGAGGTACAAACTCATGGGGATATAATGTAGGGCACAGTGACTACAGTTGACAATACAGTAGTATATATTTGAAAGCTAAGAGTAAATCTTAAAAGTTCTCACCCCAAGAAAAAAATCTTATAGCTATACATGGTGAGGAAGGTTAACTAGACTAATTGTGGTGATCATTTGCAATATATACAAATATCAGATCATTACATGATAGACCTGAAGCTAATATAATATGGTATGTCAATTATGCCTCAAAAAAAAAAAAAAAGCTAAAAAATGTAGGGTTTATTGTCTTTCAGGTATGGTAAGACCAACAGATCAGGAGATGATTGCCAGTGAAAGATAGTTTGTTGTTATACTCAGATCCCCAAAGACCGGGCATGCCTGGCCATGGGGCGCCATCTGGGGAAGCACCAGTCTCAGTCAGAAGGTGGCGGTAGGAGGAGGAAAAATGTGAGCAAGTGCCTTTATTGTGGTTTCCACAGGAAGAAATGAGAGCTGCAGGCCAGTTGAATGGGGGCTTATGGCTGGCTAGCTTGAAGGATTTCAGCAGGCTGTGTGGCTTGGGGCAGTGCTTACTTGCCTGAGATGTGGCTCTGAGGATACGTCGTCAGCAAGAGGACAGTGGCCCAGGATATCAGAGCTCCGTGAGGAGGCTGGCTGAGGGAGTGAGCTCTGCATCACCTTGTTTGCGTATGAAAGACGCACCAGCCTGCTTGTCCCTCACCAACTCTAGGGTCTGGGTAATTCTCAGAGAGGCAGTCCTTCCAGGGTCTGTAAGGCCCCAGATGTTAAAACATGAAAAATACAGGAAATAAAGAGGCATGGTCAATATAATGAGCCTAGGGAAACCTCTGACATGTGAGTGGGAGATTGAATCCCTGGAAGTTTGCTGTGATCTAGGACTCCTGGAAAGGGTGACAGAGAAATCGAGTCCTGAACTAGGCCTTTATAAGCAGAGAAGCTTAGAAGATGGAAAAGATAAAGAGGAGCTGGGGACAGGAAAGAGGCAATAGAGGGAGGGAGTACCTTCCAGGGAGTGAAAATGGTACGAAGTAAAGAGGCAAAAGTCCTCTAGTATCCTGTGGTCACAAAAGCTATCCCTTCCCTCCAAATCATATTAAAGATTTAATACATGCAAAAGAGTATTAAAACATAGCTGTGGTAAAGGAGGATTGCCCCTATACTTCACAGGGTAGCAGTAAGGTCTACGTGAGCACTAACACAATGGTTAGTGCCATGCTCGCATACACAAGATGACAGGAAAGGTTGGCTTCTTCCCCTCCCCTACTCTTCCTCCCTTCTGAATCCTCCTTACCCCTGCCCCACACATGCCTTTTCCCCACCAGACCTCTAGCTAATCGACCAGCGCCACTCTCAGTGACACAAAATCTCCCTGTTACGATCAATTTGCATGCCCCTAAAATTCCTACATTGATTAGGTTTAGATGAGGTTTGGTGGGGGGCGGGGGCACCTATGAGGTTACAGACACAAAGCAGCTACAGTGAGAGGCTATGTGCAAGCCAGGAAGAGGGTTTTCGCCAAAACCCAGCATGCTTACTCCCAATCTTGGACATCTGACTTCCAGAACTGTGAGAAACATATATGTGGGGTTTAAGCCACCTAGTGTGTGGCATTCTGTCATTGCAGCCCTAGCTGACAAAGGTGACTGCAAAGCTCCTGGAGGAAAAACACTCTTACTTAGCTCCAAAACAGGAAAGGAAGATGCATGGGCCTATAATGAAATTCTCCTGGGTCATGACAGTTAAGAAAATGTCTCTCCTTTAAGGAACTAAGCTACACTATTTAGAGAAATCCCAGAATGCCAGGATCCTACAGGATTATGATCCAGAGGTCAAGACAATTGCCTGGTGCCAACATTTCTCACGATGCGACTCCTAGACCACCTTTATCAGAAATTACCCAGAGTGCCTGTTGTAAAAAATCAGATGCCTGCCACCTGTTACATTGAAAACAATCGCTGGGATCCTGGAAGTCTGCATTTTAACAAGCTCCGCGGGGCATTCTTATGAACAGCAGCATGCAAGAACCATGGACAGATACAACCTGACCACCACTGCTCCTCTCCAACTAAGTAGTCTACAAAAAACTAACATTTGGGCATCCACAGAGAACCTTCTTTAAATCCTTGCACTCAGAACATAGTCTATGCACCAGCCACATGGCCTCACTTCGGAGCCTGTTGGAAATGTAGAATTTCAGGCCCCAGGCAGACCTGCTAGCTCAGAGTGCATTTTTCCTTTAGAGTTTAGAAACGATATTATGCTCCAGTGAACCCAGGCTGATCCTAAGGCCCTGTAAACACCTTCAGGATGTGCCTTAATGTTCCTGCTATCAAGATTTGAAAATCAGATTCAGCTACTCAGAAAGACCCAGAGACAAATCAAGGGAAGTGTCAAGTGATTGCCAGATGAGAGTAGCCTACTATCCGTGGGAATCCAACTGTGGACAGGGAGAGCACATTGGTCACATTACTCAACCATTCTAAACTATATAACTTCTGAAATGTAAGCAAAAGTGTGTTTTGCAATTTCCGGGAAGTGAGATGTAAGCAAAAGTATCTTTTGCAACTTCTGGAAGGTGTCCTTATAGGAAAGGGATATCCCTTTATTCATCCTTTCTTTCCTCCTGAGTAGAATGTAGACATGATGGCTAGAGCTCAAGCAGTCATTTTGGACCATGAGGTGGAAGTTATATGCTGAGAATGATGGTTCCTGACAACATCATAAACCGAGATTCTTAAATTTCTATTTCGTGTCTGCCATTTTATTTGGAGTTTTCATTTTGCTCTCAGATGAACCAATTCCTAAGTGATTTGAACCCCCTTTATACCACAACATGGTTCCAGCAACCTGAGCTGAATAACTGCTGTGTCCTCAAAAAGATGGAGCGTCTTGACCATGAGAAAAAAAAAAAAGAAAGAAAGAAAGAAAAACCTCATTGCTTGGGGGATTTAGTATCATGCTGAGCATAGCTGTGTCTCCTAGTGGAGAATAAATGGAGGTGGAAAGGGAAACAAGGAACAAAGCATCAAGGTCCTAACCTTCCTTCTCAGGAAACTATGCTTAGCCTTTCTGTTGCCATAAATACCTCTAGAAAGAACTTCATTAACCCTCTTAAGCTCTTACCAATGTATCTTTCTGCTTGCAGCTGGGAATTCTCTTGTATTTCTCTTACTGTAATTGAGACAAGTCTTTCTTCTTCATTTGCAGTGAAAAAATAAGTAGAGAAACTGCCTTCTACAAACAACCCTTCAGTATAAAATCTTGTATTCATCCATTAGACAAAATGTTATCTGAGGGCATACTATGTGCAAGTAGTGGGCTGGGACAGAATAAAATCTTCCTGAAAGCTGTTTCTGATTAGTGTATTGGTCTCTAAAAGCCAATTTACTTGGCTAAAAGCCAAAAACCACTTATTCCAGGTATCAGGCCAATTGTTTCAAAGAAAAGCTTGGGCCTTAACCCTGAAAACCTTATTCAAGGAATCAACCCTTCTGAAAATCAGAAAAATAGTTTAGTTTGGTTTGGTTTGGTTTGGTTGCTACATCATTACCTCCCTTATGCTTCCCCTCAGACGCTTAAATGACTTTTCCTGACACTCATATAAATTACTCTTTTTCAATGATAGGGGCTAAGTTCTCTAAATGGGGCTCATCTTTCTCCTTGTCTCTCCTTCTCCCTCTTTCCCTCCCTCCCCCTACCCCATTCTCCCTCCTTTTTAAGGATACATTTCCTAGCACATAAACAAGTCTTCAATACATTTTCCCCAAATCTGACTTCTTCAGTTTTATGCTTTATGTTCTATATTTTACCCCTTGCACCATACCATTTAACAAGTATCTGTATTACTAGAAATCATGACTATTTTGTTACCTCTGTGTTTCTAATATTACTGCAAATTACCAGTTATACACATTGGTCTTCAGAAGGGATGTCTAGAAGGCACCAGAATTCAAAATATGAAGCAATCAGATCATGTGGATTTATCCCTGGAATGTGTTCCTATATATTTGAATGTGGAAATGCCTCTTTAGGAACTGTTATAAGAAATCGCTTCCACTAGGCGCCTGGGTGGCTCAGAGGGTTAAAGCCTCTGCCTTCAGCTCAGGTCATGATCTCAGGGTCCTGGGATCAAGTCCCACATCGGGTTCTCTGCTCAGCAGGGGGCCTGCCTCCACCTCTCTCTCTGCCTGCCTCTCTGCCTACTTGTAATCTCTGTCTGTCGAATAAATAAATAAAATCTTAAAAAAAAAAAAAAATCGCTTCCACTAGGTTGGACCACGAAGCCATGAGGATCTGCAGCAGAAGCCACTGGAAGGCTGGCTGGCTTCCCCAAGGCTGTGGTTTGGGTTGAAAGGAAGAAATCAGACTGACACCCTGTTAATGGGGTGTGAAACTGGGATGCTTGTGCTAACCAGGAGACAACCTCCTTCCCAGACACAAGCAAATGCAACTGCCTTTTTCATAGCTCATCTTGCTAAGTCCCTGGCAGCTATTGAAATAGTTGAATTTAAAAGGGCTTTTCCAGGGGTGCCTGGGTGGCTCAGTGGGTTAAAGCCTCTGCCTTTGGCTCAGGTCATGATCCCAGGGTCCTGGAATCGAGCCCAACATCAGGCTCTCTGCTCAGTGGGGAGCCTGCTTCCTCCTCTCTCTCTGCCTGCCTCTCTGCCTACTTGTGATCTCTGTCTGTCAAATAAATAAAAAAAATCTTTTAAAAAAATAAAAATAAAAGGGCTTTTCCAGAGCCAATAGATGAAGCTGCTGTAGAGAACACATATGACGATAGGAAATAACACTCAGGAAGTGCACTCAGGAAGTGGGGCATCCTGCATTCATGGATCAAGGAGTTCAAATCATCCCAGGGCCAAGCCTTTTTGGAGGGGCTGGGCTGGGGTAGAACTTGTGTACCTTCGACTTGACCCGCTCACCCTACTTTACAGCCTGGGGTAGACAGAAGCCAGTAGTATAAGAAGTCTCTGTGTGAAGGCTAAAGGCAGATCTAAAAAGAAACCACCAGGGTTAATTTCTAAAGGCTGGCCTTTGTATAAACAATTTAGACACACTAAAAGGCATGCTCACTGCGAGGAGTTTTTCTTACTCTTTCTTTACAATTCTGAAGCTACATGCATAGAAAGAAACAGGGTTCTTTCCATTCATCTGGCTTGATGTACTATTTTTTATTATCCGTTTCTCTCAACATCCTGTTAGGCCTACGCAATGAAGAAAGCCTCTTACATATTTGGGGTTTGTGGGGAAAGCAGGACACGGGGAAGGGAGGATGTAGGGAAGCTCTTGATGAACTTGAACAGGAAATGTCTTTAACAAATGAAGCCTCTCTTCCCTTGCCCAATTCTGAAATGCCTCCGGCTTGAAAGTTCCCCATATGCTCGTTATTTATGTATACCACGCAAATTCTAAACAAAGAGCTCCATTCTTGGTCCCCCACACACACCCTCAAGCAGCAAGGAAATTTTCCACCAGAGAGATATAGGGGTATCCGGGACAGAATGAAACCAAGAGTCACCACACAAAACGTTATTGGCAAAAGCCAAATCTAGGGCTGTATGGACAATGCAGGGCTGATTATCCCTGCAGTGATGAATTTGTGTGTTTTCTTCCGGGAAGTCCAACCTTCCAGTGGTGCCTGTATTAGTTTCCCAAGGTGGCCATGACAAAATATCACAACCTGGGTGGCTCTAACAACCAGAAGTTACTGTCTCCCAGCTCTGGAGGCTGGAAGTCCCAAATCTATTTGTCAATAGGGCTGGTTTTTTCTGAGGACTACGAGGGAGCTCTCTGCCCCTCACCTGGTTTCTGGTGGTTTGCTGGCAATCTTTCCTACTTCTTGCTTGTGGAAGCAACACTCTGATCTCTGTCTTCTTGTTCACAAGGCATTCTTCCTGCTGCATGTGTCTGTCTCCAAATATCCCTTTTATAAGGACATCAGTCACACTGAATTAGGGCCCACCCCAATGATCTCATCCTAACTAATTATATTTACAAAGACCTTATGTCCATTTTTTTTTTAAGATTTTATTTATTCATGAGAGAGAGCGTGCACGCAAGAGAGCACAAGCAGGGGGAGGTGCAGAGGGAGAGGGAGAAGCAGGCTTCCTGCCGAGCAGGGAGCCCAATGCAAGGCACCATCCCAGGACCCTGAGATCATGACCTGAGCTGAAGGCAGATGCTTAACAAACTGAGCCACCCAGGTGCCCAAGACCTTATATCCAAATAAGGTCACACTCACAGGTACTGGGGACTTTGACATGAGTTGGCGGTTGGGGTGGGGGGGCACAATTCAACCCATAACAAGGTCTGATATAAAGCATCCTGACAACAAAGCTGAAAACTCTGCCTTGGGATCAGTTAGTAGGAGGGTCATGAGTCAGGCTTTCAGAAAAGCCATGGCCTTCCTGGGTTATGGAGAGCACGTTACCCAGCTGCAAAAGTCCTTCTGGAAGAGCTAACCTGTGAAAGCTTCTCTTTAAGATGAGGAAGCTGAGGGGCACCTGAGTGGCTCAGTCAGTTAAGGGGTGGCCTTCGTCTCAGGTCATGATCCCGGGGTCCTGGGAGACCCATGTCAGGCTCCCTGTTCAGTAAGGAATCTGCCTCTCCCTCTGCCCCTTCCTCATCCCCGGCTTGTTGTCTCTCTCTCTTTCTCAAATAAATAAACAAAATTTTTTTAAAAAGGGGGGGAATGAGGAAGCTGATAATTCAAGAACAGTCTGAGCCCTCTGCCCTCAGAAGGCCAGTCCTTTCTCTCCTCAAACGGATGAATAAAAATCAAGGGAGAGAACAGCGGGTGCGCTACGCCCGCGGCTTCTCCTCCTCAGAACCAGCCTTTTCCATTGCTTCTCCTCCCAAATTCAAGGCAGATGGGAAGTAATCATCATCCTTTGGTTACCAGTCTTAATTCTACCCTGCTCCCCTCCATATAATTTCTTTTTTTTTTTTTAAAGATTTTATTTATTTATTTGACAGACAGAGATCACAAGTAGGCAGAGAGGCAGGCAGAGAGAGGAAGGGAAGCAAGCTCCCTGCTGAGCAGAGAGCCTGATGCGGGGCTCCATCCCAGGACCCTGGGATCATGACCTGAGCCGAAGGCAGAGGCTTTAACCCACTGAGCCACCCAGGCGCCCCCCAAATAATTTCTTCTGCCACCTTCCCCACTCTCATCAACATTGAATACCAAGAAAACTGTCCGTAAGAATTTCAAAGGAAAAAGGTAAAGTGGGAAATACTAGTTTTGCAGACAGCAGCCCGTTACATTCACAAGTCTCTTCCTTTGGGATTCCAAAGCCTGTGAAGCTGCGCCCATGCTGGCCTGCACATAGGCACTTGGGACCTGGGGATTTTTTTCTTACCGTGTTTTGGTTGAACTTCTTTGGAACTCAAGGAAGTAGGCAAGCTATTTGTGTACAATTGTTTTCCAAGTCATTTGGTTTGTTTGTTTGCTTGCTCCAAAGCATCTGTGTCCTCCCTCTTCTACACAGGGGAAGAGGAGCAGTCTAGAGAAAGAAGGTGCCAGAGAACCCGGCTGGGGCGGAGGTGCCAGCCTGCTCCTCGCCCAGTGGGCCTTGGTCCGAGCAGTCCCTGAGCCACATTCACATCTAAGGAGAAAGCACTAAGACAGACGCTCAGGCTTGCCAGTTGGGCTTCACTGTCATCAGGAAGAACCTGACTGTTTCACTGAGGAACCCTCAAATACCAGTACCTGTGGACTGCTTTTCTTCAGCCAGTTTCCCCAAAAAGGATACCTGCCCTCCTCCTGGAGCATGTGAGTCTAACAGGAGGGTTCCAGGGGCCCTGAGGAGGAAGAGAGTAGAGCCTCACTGTCTAGCAGGATGTGATAGAAGTGGGCGTTAGAACTCCTCCATGAGGCCACAAAGGCCCCTTCCCAATTCCCTCTTCTCCACTGACGAGGTCGCTCAGTGTGGTCTCTCTCACCACAGCTGACCGTGAGGACAGCCCCGGCCCACAGCCTGTGCAAGCTCCTCGTTCTGCTCCCTCAACCCAGGCCCTGTCAGCTGCTGCCTGAATTGCTGTACACAGCTCCATGCCTGGGGTCCCACAGAGTCTGTCTTCTGAAACCCAGCTCCCAGCTTCCCTCGATTTGCAGTTAGTCCAACATCGCACTCACCCAGGGAATGGAAAGGCAGGCAATCCGTCCCTTGCTGACCTGATAAAAAACCATCTGGCCCTTTTTCCAGGATGACTGGATCCCTCATTGGGGCAGGCCTGAGATGGTGGGGTCCTTGGCAGTTGATTAAAATCAGTTCTGGGGAGGTGCGCTGTGTGGTAAACGCAGGTTAACTTATAGGAGCCCCGCACCCTGTAATGATTTAGCTCCACACTCCAGAGTCTGCTAAGTTACAATCTAATGTGTGAATTTAAAGCTTCCAGTTTAAGATGCCAAATGTCGTATCCTTTATTTAGTAAATACAGTATCCACCACTTGTCTAGAGCTGTTCTGTAGGCTGTACAAGCATTAAGTCATTTAAATCGGCATAACCATATGAGGTAGGTACAGGTCTTTTCATCCTTATTGTTGCAAATGAGCAAAACAATACACAGAAGAGCACTGAGCTGGTAGTAGCCGAGCCAGGATTAAAACCTGCAGAGTCTAGTTCACAGCCTGGACTACTAACCCCTGCGCTGAGGAACAATGAGAAGGTCAGCATGTCAAACGGAGCAAAAGACAGGAGGAAATCATTGAAGAGGTATAGTTGAAATGAGCCCCCTAGACATGAACGCACTTGCATTTCCCTGTGAGGTATTTGCCACACTTAACAAAATCTTGCTCTAGGTCAACCAGACCTGGCCAGAAATTAGACTACAGGCAGTCCATTGTGGCCCAGAACTGTGGTTACAAGCAAAAGAGATGCTGCTGCTCTTCAGTAGGACAGAACTGGACATCTAAGGGACACTGATATTTTTTCCCAGTCCTGAGAGCTTTTTCCCTGCTCTCCTCTAGATGGGAATTCTAATGTGGTAAACATGAAAAAGTCTTGTACAATTTTTATGAAATGGTATTTTCTCCACCGATGGGGAAAAAAATAATATAATAAATTAAATAATAAATAATAAATAATAATAATAAATAATATATATGTATAATATATATTATATAATAATAATAAATAATATATATTATGTATAATATATATTATATAATATATAATAAATAATATATATTATGTATAATATATATTATATATTATATAATAATAATAAATAATAAATAATATACAAACCTTCCATGTTTCATTTCAGCTTTGTCATTGACTCACTGATTCCCAGCTGTAATGGGGACCTCCAGAGGTCATTTCCATTCCTGCCCTCAGAGGAGAGCCATGAGACTTATTTCTTTCACTTTTATTTCTTTTTTTTTTTTTCCAGTAAACCTCAAATACATTTTTTTATTTAAATTCAATTAGCCAACACATAGTATATCCTAAGTTTCAGATGTAGCACTCAAGAATCCATCGGTTGCATACAACACCCAGTGCTCATTTGATTCTTTCGTTTTAAATCTGCTCTTTCCTGTCAGGGAGGGAGGCCGTTAACCGATAAGTTCATCATTTGCCTGGCAGAAGAAACCCTCCAAAGTGCTCCTCGGTATTTGGCAAATCCAGATTACAGCATCTGTCAGATGTGCCCACACATTTGTTGCCTCTCAACAAATGGAAGAACCCCAGTAATTACTGCTGCTGACTAAATTAAACTCAACAACCTAGTTTATTCTAGCAGGTTCCTGGTAAACAGCACTGCAGCTGAAAAGGCTTATCCTGTTTACATTAGCATGAAATATTCTGGGTTGGGGCTCCCAGAACAGGGCAGAGACTGCGTTCCCTGAATGTCAGCTGGTTGAAATGCTTTGTGTTTAGACAAATGGTGTTTAGGTAAGAAAGCCTCTGTTGATGTGATCTTTTGTATCAACTTTGAGCGTCTGACGTAGATGGACGTTGTTCTATTTCAGTATATGCCAGACCTTCTCAAAGAGGAGAATCATCCGTATATGTAATGATTGGGAGCTCTCTGTTGACTAAACTTAGAGACACAGTGTGACCATGTGACAGTCTCGAATTTCTGCCTCGGTGTTAGGGTTTCTCAACCTCAGCACTATTAACCTTTGGACCAAATACTCTTTGTTGAGGGGGTATCACGTGCATTGTAGGCTGTTTGAGCAGCATCCTGGCCTCTGCCCACCAGATGCCAACGGCCCATATCACACCCCAAGTTGTGACAATAAAAAATGCCTACAGACCATGCCAAATGTCCCCTGAGGGAGGGCAGAATCATGCCCCACCTGAGTGGAAAGCACCACTCAAAGTTAAAAAGAAGGGATGCCCGGGTGGCTCAGTCAGTTAAGTGTCTGCCTTCGGCTCAGGTCGTGAGCTCAGGGTTCTGGGATCAACTCCCACATTAGGCTCCCTACTCAGTGGGGAGCCTGTTTCTCCTTCTGCTTGTTCTTCCTTCCCTTCCCCTGCTTGTGTACACGCACTCTCTCTCTCTGACAAATAAATAAAATCTTTTAAAAGAAAGTTAAAAAGAAAGTCTTTTTCTGAAAACCAGCAATGGCAGAGACCATCTGTACAACATTCAGAGACTCTCAGGGATCCTCAGTTCTCCTCCATCCATCATCCACATCTACAGGACGTCCTTACTGGTTCTGCTTATTGAAACTTCAAAACATAAACACTTGAAAGATTTTAAGAAACATGACCAGAAAAATGAAAATTATCCTGTGACTATGTAGTAAGTGCCCTCTACATACCCAGCTGATGTGGCTTACTCTCAAAATTATTTAAAAATGTCTGTCCCTTCACCCTGAAAAAGGAAACACTGATACATATAACAATATAACATATAACAATATGGATGACCCTTGAGGACCTTATGCTAAATGAAATAAGCCAGATATAAAAGGACAACTTCTATATGAGTCCACTGATATAAAGCATCTAACACAGTCAAATTCACAGAGACAGAAAATAAAATGGTGGCTGCCAGGGGCTGAGGAAAGAGGGATCTGGGGTGTATTGTTGTTTAATGAGTACAGAGTTTCAATTTTGCAAGATGAATGTTTTTGGAGCTTGATTGTATGACACAGTGAATGCACTTAATCCTACTGAACTGTACATTTAGAAATGGTTAAGATGATAAATTTTGAATTATGTGGGTTTTACCACGATAAAAATTAAAATAATAATAATAATGAAAAATAACAATAAACGAGCAGTGAAAATATTTCCGTCGCTCACCATCATTATCTCCTACTGGGGCCAGAACGGCTATACTAGAATCCTGTAGACACTCACGCATGGCCTCCTTCACACACTCTAAGTCTGAACCCCTCTGGCTCAAGTCAGCCGACATCTTAACATAGGATCTGAAAACTTCTCTTCATCAACTTTAACTTATTTCTGCAATAAATCTTTTGGGATACTTTAAAATATGTACATTTGAAATCATGTCCTTTCTATATTTTGGCCAAATTTCTGTGGGAAGTTCTAATGAAACTTGAACACCTAAAAGCCTAGGGGTTGAGGGAGTGGGAATCAATACTTCCAAATTGCCAATATGGCCCCAAAGAATCTGTAGTTGAAGAACTATGGAGCTATATCAAAACACCCTCCCTCACCCCTCGCCCACCAGGCATATTCCAGCACAGTAACAGGGCAGCATGGGCACCTTGGGTTATCAAGGATGGGACCCAGGAGAGAAGGCAATGACTGAATTCAGGACCCTGGGAGTCTGGCCCCTCCCACAAGTGTCCCTAATGGCCACGAAAGCACTCTCAGACCCCACAATTCATATGACTAATGGCCATCTGCAGCTTCCTGTTCTCAGCTAAGCAGGAACAAATGTGGAAAATGACAAAAGCTTCAGATATTCTTTGTGGCTTTCAAAACAATTGCCCAAATTTTATACAAATTCTCTTTTGTGGGGACATACCATGGGAGCACAGAGCACTTTGCTGGCATCCTGCTTGCAAGGTCCTGATCTGCTGTCAATGACTATTTCAGACCTGCCTTGGCATGCCTTCCTCCCCACTTTGGTTTCCTTTGGCTAGCACCACTTTTATGAGAGTTATTTTTCTGTTTGATGAATTCTGTATTCCCTTTTAACTTATAGCAATGTTTCCAAACTATGTTCCAAACCAATAAATAATAATATGTATATATGATAGATACAGATATTTAAGAGGCAATATTTTTCCTCTAAATATACAAAACTTAGAAAAATGCTAGGCGCATATGTATAGCTTTACTATTTCTTTGTTTCTAAGATGAGTCATTTTTTTCACACTTTAAAGTTTCTGGAATCAACATGATCTTACTAATTGATGTGTGGCACATCTTTTTCCTAAAAAGCTATGATTAAATCAATGGTGCAACCACTGGTGTCTCAAAGCAATGAAATACTGTGGTCTGCAACTGTACGAGACATCACCTGACCTGACCCCCAGGCAGCTAGGACACTAGGCACCAGGCATTTTTACAAATGATGAGCTCACAGGGCGCTTCCTGGTGGGCAGAGCAAACCGTATCTCCAAGGCAGGTTGTACTCCAACCTGGTCTGGCATATGGATTTGATATTTTTTATTTTATTGAGTACTGAACATCTACACCTCACATACATACTTCCCACAGTGCTACTTCTAAAAGAAAGATAACTTGCATAGAAAGTAGAGAGGTTTGTAGCCCCCAACGTGTGTTTAAATCAAACATACACAAATTTGGAATTCTTCAAATTAAAACTGAAAATTTTCTGTCTTGGGTTTTTAAGAAACTGAGAAAGAGGTTGTCCAAGGCAAAACAATTCATGAATTTTAAAGCAGTCTAATTCATATTGACCTGACTATAATAGAATATATAGGTGCTCTTAATCTTCCTTCTGCTACAACACTCCTCGTACAAAATGGAATTTCCAAATTAAACTGTAATTTTAAAATATAGAAGAGTGGGCTTTACATTTTTTTTTAAAGATTTTATTTATTTATTTGTCAGAGAGAGAGAGAGAGCACAGGCAGACAGAATGGCAGGCAGAGGCAGAGGGAGAAGCAGGCTCCCCGCCAAGCAAGGAGCCCGATGTGGGACTCGATCCCAGGACGCTGGGATCATGACCTGAGCCGAAGGCAGCTGCTTAACCAACTGAGCCACCCAGGCATCCCTTTACATGGTTTTTGATGTAAGAAATTGATTCAGCAGTATCATTATAAAATTTAGTAGACATAGAAAAATGATTAAAAACACTGCTTTCATACAGATTCGGTGCAATCCCTATCAAAATTCCAAAGGAATTTTTCACACAGATAGAACAAATAACCCAAAAATCATATGGAACCAAAAAGGACCCTAAATAACCAAATCAATCTTGAGAAAGAACTAAGCTGAAGGCATCGTACCCCCTGATTTTCAAAACTATACCGCAAAGCTACAGTCATCAAAACTATGGTATTGGCACTGACGTAGATCTATACAACAGAATAAGGAACCCAGAAATAAACTCACACTTATATGCTCAATTAATTTACAACAAAGGAGCCAAGAATATACAATAGGGAAACGACGGTCTTTTCAATAAATGGTCTTGGGAAAACTGGACAACCACATGTAAAAAATGAAACTGGACTACTTTCTTACACCATACACAAAAATTAACTCCAAATGGATTAAAGACTTGAATGATTAAATTTTATGATTTATTTTTATGATTAAAACCATAAAATTGGGGCACCTGGGTGGCTCAGTGGGTTAAAGCCTCTGCCTTCAGCTCAGGTCAT